>NC_134843.1:32310784-32638284 GCF_965363235.1 Mytilus galloprovincialis | reverse complement strand
ATAAAGTGATTAAAAATGGAATGGATTTATATCTAGTTGGATGTAATTGCAGTGCTTTGAACGGAAATTATTGTCTTTTTTATTAGAAGAAACCTGTGATAATCATGTATATAGAATTTTATTGTTTTTATGTTTAATCAGGGAGGACACATCTGTATAATACATATCTTTTTGATTATTAACCGATTATTAATGATTTTCTTTGACATGAAAAGAGGTTAAAAAAACATGTATTTGATTTTGAAAATCACTAGGAATACATGTATTGCTTAATGTTTCATGAGACTTGGAATGAAATATAAAATCATTTGTAATGTACAATTGTATATTTTTTAGAATATCTATTTAGATGTATTGTAAATATATTGATTTTTTTATTTATTTTGACCAGATTTTGTTATATCAAGTATTCAAAGGGCAGATTTTTTAAACGACTAGTCATAACATTTAAAAAAAAATTTCATTTCTGAAAAAAAAAAAAGAATTTGAGATAATTAATTATATTAAAATTAAATATAAAGTTATTATGACTCTTCAATACATATTAAAAGGATTAATGGCAGCAACATTTTTGAAAATATATTTGACAACACTTAGAAGACAAAAAATTGAAAATATATATATAAACTTTATTAGTCAGATTCTTCATATAATTGAAGAACTGTTTGGAGTAAGAGTTATTGCTCTTTGAATAGATAGTGTAGTAGATGCTTTATAGTGTTTGCTTTGTGGCAATCTTTAAGTAAATGATACTAGTCTTTATGTTTGAGCTGTTAAGTAATAGAAATAGCACCATACCATGATAGCATGAAAGAAAACATTGAATTGAATGGAATCGGATTTGGAAATAGCATATTGCCAGTATCACAATTTCTGAATTAAAAAGAACCCAATTCGTGGCAAGTAATTATGTTCCTGTTGATGGTATGATTCTATTTTTATTTTTAAAGGCTTGAATATTTTAATTGTAAAATATCAGTTATTGTTGTATTACTAATTTATTTATTTTTACCTATTAATTTGTATATACTATCAATTTTCTTTTTCCTCTTTTTGGAGAAAAAAGAAAAAAATTTGTGAAATATTATATTTGTTTTTATATTGTATACATTTATTGAGTTTTAAATGAATGGCTGGCTTCCAACTTAAAATTTAGTTTAGATCGGTTTAGATTTTTGATTGAATTTACATTTAGAATTTTTGATGCTGTATTGAAAACTAAGTCATTCCTAGATAGACATATTATCTGATAATGTATTTTATACATTCCATTATTTCAGTTTAATTAAAATTATCATTTTTTGTAAGTTTTAACTTGGAAAATTGAGGTTTAATTGAAAGAAAAGAAAATAAATGGTCAGATTTTTTTAGGGGTTTGTGGATATTGGCTATGGAAAATTTTCACACATATGTGTTTTGACTGCACTTTTTGATAGGGGGATGGCCCATTAATTTAAATGTTGTTTGAAGAATTTTTGAAAATTACATCAAGAAAAAAACAAGTTAACACATTAAAATGTTTTGTCAATATCAGTATTCACTTTGTAATTTATGTTAAAATTGGAACTACTTTTGAATTTCATTCTACTGTTTAGAAAATTATTGTTACCTGAGGCTATTATTTCATTGGTTCAACTTGAACCAAGGGAAAGGGCTAATCAGTTTTGTGAACAACCAATTGATGCAATTTAGAGAAAATAAGAATGGCTTGCTACAGCAAAAAAGTTGAAAAAAAATTAGCTTCAATAATTAAATAGTAAAAAAAAAATGTAGTTACTAATATTTTGTAGGATATTTTGTCTCGGCTGTAAGATTTTAGTCTGTAATAAAATTCTGATGGTTGATACAACTACACTAGAAGCTATTCAACAGTAACTTCTCTTTTTCATTTACATGTTGTTATGAAAAAGCTTTCAGCAATTATCTTAATATGTATACATACATTTTGAATTTACATGATCATAAACAGAAGTCTCAGTTTTCAAGTGCTTATCAAAAGTGAACTTACAATTCTATATATAGACCTGATGACATTCCTTTATGGAAACATTCTCTTGTTTTTATTAGTTGTAGATTTTTGTTTTTTAAATGTTTGTGTGTTCTTTCATTTACCAGTATTTTGTTCTGTCTAATGATGTTGTAATAAACATCGCAAATAAACTAATTTGTCTTATATTTCTGTTTATCCTACACAAAAATTTCAGGAGCATTGAAGAATCACTTCTTCCATCAGTCTTTCTGTCTCAAATGATGACTTATGTATTTCTTACTTTATTGAAAGGAAAAAGATACAGATGGAAAATATAATGAAAAGGGATGAATCCTTTTTATTTTAGTGCCAGATGGTTAGGTAAAGGTCAATGTTACTATAAAACCAGGTTTAATCCCACATTTTCTACATAAGAAAATGCCCATACCAAGACACAAATGTGACAGTTGTTATCCATTTGTTTGGTGTGTTTTAGCTTTTGATATGGGACTTTCTGTTTTGAATTTTCCTCTGAGTTCAGTATTTTTGTTGTTTTACTTTTGACTTTAAACAGAAAAAAATGGGTCCTGATGGTAGCTTAAGTTGCCATTGCTTGATTGGAACAAAACTTCAAGGTGGATTCTTATGGTCACAGCTTGGGGAAAAAAATCGGAAAAAATAGTTATACTGAGAGATGACTATATAGCAATGAAAAATCTTTTTACTACTGTGCTTCATCTTGAAATTTATTTATGGTTTCAATGGTGCAGGACATTAACTGTCTGGTTATGTGATGTATAAAGTTAATATACAAAAAGAAAAATGTTAAGCACCCCACATGTTTTCGAATTGACAAATATTACGATTATGGACATGGGATCCTGGGACAATTGGTGCCATATTTAGTAATGCAGACTCTAAGGACATAACATAAGCTCTAAGAAATACACAACAAATTGCAACAAAAATGATAAGATTGTCACAAAACCACAAGTCCCGTTTATACACTAAAACGTGTTCATTTTAAGTATGGACCTTCTGAGTTCGTTATGCATGATACTAATGTCATTTCATTTAGAAAACGTCCATTGTAAGTCTGTTAACGTTATCCATAGTTCAGTATTCAATATCGTGTGAAACCACCACGTGATTGGATGCAGGCCTCAACCCTGCTTCTCATCCCTCCAGTAAGTCGTCAGATTTCCTGTTGTGGTATTTTCCGCCATTCCCGGTGCAACGCTGCTTCCAACTGACGTAAATTTTGTACAGGTGGTTCGGTTGCTGTACCTGACGGCCTTACGTGTCTCAAATACTAGTATGCTCTTTCGGATTAAGTCCGGGCTCATGACAGGCCATTGAAGAGCATTTACTGATTCGCCTTGAAGAAATGTGGTAACCGCCCTTGAACGATGCGGCCTAGCGTTGTCATCCATAAACACAGGTCTTACAGCTAATGGGTCGTTATCAAAATGAGGTACAACTACTGACCGAAGAACTTCTCTGATATATTGATCACCATTAAGGTTTTCTCGTATAGTCACCAGGTCCAATTTGCAGTCAGGAGAGATGCTTCCCCATACCATCACAGAGCCTCAAGCGTAAGGGACAGTTGCTTTGAAGTTCCTTGGGGTATACGCTGTATTTGTATGTCTCCAAGCTCTCAGTCTTCCATATGTTACATGCAAAAGAAACCGGCTCTTGTCTTACCAATGGATCCAACCACGGCGATCTACGCACCATGCCAAACGCAGTTGTTGATGTCGATCAGTTAACAGGGACGTCTTATTACTCTTCTTGACTTCAGTTTTGCTGATTTCAACCGGTTCCTTAAGGTTCTGGGTAAGAGCTGTTAAATTCTCTTTTGTTGCGAATGGCATTCGTCTAACCAGGCGTTGCAGTGCCCTGTCTTCATGCTATGATGTTACCAATGGTCTACCGGATCTTGGCCAGTCTTTTACTTTATTGGTTTGGACGTGTTTCTGCACAAGCCTGCCGACTACAGTATAATGGTAGCCCATCTGACGTCCAATAGCTTTATAAGATAACCCTGATGACCACATGCCGATAATCTGCCATCTTTGAGCCTCCGATATTCGTCTTCGTAACATGTTCACAGAGTGTGAATAAAATTTTCAAATCGCCAGGCTTGAATACTGAAATTTGAAGCAGGGGGAAACTGCATTTTTGATACGCATAGGAGGCATGGTTCACGTGCATGATACGTCCATATCTTAATAACCGGTCAAAACTGTATGGTCACATCTTTTTTAAGGAACATTGGTCTTGTTAAATTCTATATTGATATTCCAATTTACATTTCGGTAAACAAAATATAATGTAATATATCAGGGGGTGCTTAACTTTTTACTTTGTGTATATGTTATTATTGTGATGTTATGAAAATAAGATGTGGTATTATTGCCAATGAGACACAAATCTACCAGAGTTCAAATGTAGTAGATTTTGGAAATTATAGGCAACTCTAAATCCATACCATTATCCATAGTCTGCAATACCCTTTTTCAATAGATATCACGTTTTGAATTAGTACAGTATCATGAACCTTATTAGAGGATTGAGAAAAATACTTTTAAAGCATTTGTTTGGTATGGGGATTTCAATGATTTAGTAACATTAATTATGAATTTAAGAAGTCCAGTTAGATTAATATCTCTGAAAAACATGTTGGAATTAATAGATATAGGAAGATGTGGTGTGAGTGCCAATGAGACAACTCTCCATACAAGTAACAATTTAAAAAGTAAACCATTATAGGTTAAAGTACGGCCTTCAACACGGAGCCTTAGCTCACACCGAACAACAAGCTATAAAGGGCCCCAAAATTACTAGTGTAAAACCATTCAAACGGGAAAACCAACGGTCTAATCTATATTAACAAAACGAGAAACGAGAAACACGTATATATTACATAAACAAACGCCAACTACTGTACATCAGATTCCTGACTTAGGACAGGTGCAAACATTTGCAGCGGGATTAAACGTTTTAATGGATCCAAACCTTCTCCCTTTTTCTAAAACAATAGCATAACATCACAACAAAGAAAAACATACGATAAAATATCAATTGGCAGACTTAACTCAATCAAAAAACGTATGATTAAACAATGAACGAATAAATTTGATCTGCGATATCTGAATACAAATGCACAGTTAATTAAATATTAGAGACAAACATTCATGACCAAAAAGCTAACAAACAAATTCAAAAACAGGACATGACTGAGAAATATTTAACCAATCAATGTTCACTTTAGAAAAAAACCGGTTTTTTTATAATCTTGAAGTTTATACAAATGTTGTAAGAATAAGTGAAGATAGGTGGTTTTATGGTTATGTGAATGACAACGAAATAATTATATAATTATCTTGATTACATTCAAAACTTTTGCTTGTAATCAGACAGTATGTCTATCATTTAGCACTTAGACATTGTCTGGTTTTTGGTATATAAGACAGTTGACAGGTGATAACGCAGACCCTAGTTGCTTGGAAAGATGTGTTGTTTTCTGGTTTACTTACATGCAAGAGACATAGAGAACTCAATACAATGCGCAATACAGTACGAGTGCACATATGTCCAGAAAAGAGTGTACAATGAACAGCACAGAATGAGTGCTATTATCTTATCAAAGTATTAGTACATTTGGGATGTATGATCTTGTAGATACTCTTTTCCTATCGATAGCTGCGAGGGTACAGTGGTATCTTATTACACTCCATATTTGAATCAATATAGACGTGTTACCAACTAACGTACAACACAACACCAAGGACAACCCGAATCCAACACTTTAAGAGTTTAGGACACTGGGAAGTCTGTTATTATGGCGGAAGGAGCCGAAATGAAGCTCGGGCAACTCGGAGGGAACAGACAAACCAAATAGATGACTAAATATTCTTCTCCTGGTCAAAACCGGAGGCCAGTTTAACCAAAGTATCCATTCTTGTTTAAACTCCGGTCTTTGTACCAGAGATATGTATGGAAGTGTGAAAGTCACCATACTAAAGTACCGATATTTCCAGCTCCCCGAGTCAGAATCAAACCCGGAACCTTCAGCCATATAGCCACCGGTCCTTACCACAAGTGTGAAAAACAGTTTAACGTTCTTTTTGTGCAATGCATCTTTCTGTTTTCTCATTGATTTACAGAAATAAATCAACTGACTAAATCCTTTTGTTGTCTGGCAAGTTGTATATATACGGAAAATGGAACTAATGTATTTTTTAAGATACAAATGCATCATGCTTAAAATATGTCAGATAAGACGTTATATTGCCGATCGAACTATGGGTCACCGGAAATAGAAAATAGCCATACTACAAGTTATGTGTAAGAAAACATAAAGAGAAAATGAACCATTATACATCTACAATATCAGAGGATGACCAAGCATAAATAGTTATCAAAGGTACTAGGATTATAATTTAGTACGCCAGACGCGCGTTTCGTCTACATTAGACTCATTAGTGACGCTCAAATCAAAAATATTTATAAACCCAAACAAGTACAAAGTTGAAGAGCATTGAGGATCCAAAATTCCAAAGAGTTGTGCCAAATACGGCTAAGGTAATCTATGCCTGGGATAAGAAAATCCTTAGTTTTTCAAAAAGTTCAATGTTTTGTATACAGGAAATTTATAAAAATGACCACATTATTGATATTCATGTCAACACCGAAGTGGTGACTACTGGGCTGGTGATACCCTCGGGGACGAAACGTCCACCAGCAGTGGCATCGACCCAGTGGTGTAAATAGTTATCAAAGGTACCAGGATTATAATTTAGTACGCCAGACGCGCGTTTCGTCTACATTAGACTCATCAGTGACGCTCAAATCAAAAGATTGTTACTAGAAATTAGCATACCACATAACATTACAATCATGGCCTTTTGATGAGGTCTACATGTGTTTTAATCAATCAAATGAAACATATTCACAAAGGACGCAATCCGAAGTCGATATTATTTCAAGAGTCACAGTGATAAAACGTAATGACCTGTATGAAAAGGATACACAATGAATGTTGAACTTTATAAATTTTGTAAATATGAAATGTTTTCTTATCTTCACCAGGATTATCCAAACCCAAACATTTGAAAGTATCGCTTTAAGTACATAAAAACGGTTAAAGATTTATGACATAATAGAAATTTTGGAATAACATATGTAGAATATAAACTAACCACGCCATGGTTAAAAAAAAAGAAAGAAAAAAACGACCAACAAACAACAAGAGTACACAAAAAGACAACCAGTAGTAAAGTGGTTCACTAACAGTGGTATCGACCCAGTGCTAGTAAATGCTAATAAAGCTTTATTAATTTTCGGAATCCAAAGAGCTTTTATTGATTGATCATCACCAGGAACCCTCAAACCCCCAACAAGTTGATTTATGTAAAGATACGTTGAAAGGTGAGGAGCTATATCACTACACCTTAGGGATCTAAAACAAAAGACAAATCTATCTACGGTCAACATTGACTAGAGAGTTGGAACCCAATGTTCCTAATACTTACTTATGTTCTCAACGGACCACAGATTACTTTGCTGATAAAACGATTGGGGGCTAATAGTTCATCAGTGACAGTGCTTAAAAATGGAAATAACAATCAATTAATTCGTGCGTCCGAAGTGCTTCATGGATAAGCTTTCACCAGGAACGCTTAAACTCACACATTTAATAGCCGGGGATGTATTAATATGTGAGAATCGTCAGGAGATAAACATGATAAACGACCAACACGGACCTAAGCATGGCCAAATTCATCAAGCGTAAATTTTATAGGAAGGAGTCGGAACATAAACGAAAGGTCTGGCTTTCCGTTCAATAACCATCATTCGACGTATACTTTGTTTTAGTTCATTTTTTCTTTTTATCTGAAAAATTGTAAAACGGCTATAATGTTTTGATAACTTATTGTGTTTTAAAAGAGATGTACGAATCAGCAATACAGTAGAAAAAAATTACATATCCTATTATAATGATAAAATATTTTCCTTGGTTTAGATGAATGGATGTATAAACAAAACAAAACAATTCTATCAATTTAATCCGGTTTGAAACTCTATGCTGGCCTGCGTTTCAAAACTCTAAAGACTAAAATCGATCGTTAGTATACTGAATTTTTCATGACCTAAGATCCGTTTTAGTCAATCGATATTTTATTTGTACGTTTCTCTGTGCTGATTGATCTTGCGTTTGTTTGTGATGTATTTCTGTCACGTAGTGATGCCATTTTAGACAAAAAAACAACATTGCCATATAAACGGTATGCTTGCCTAGCTATGAAAACAGGTTTGACCCAGCATTTTTCTTTAAACGCCCTGTTCCAAGTAAGGAATATCATAGTTGTTATCAAATAGTTCTATCTAATGTATGTTGCATTGGCGTTTGTTTTTGTTGCACTTCAGTGTTTCTGTTGTCTCGTTGTATTCCTCTTATAGTTGATATGTTTCCCTCGGTTTGAGTTTGTAACCTGAAATTGTTTTTTTCTCAATCTTTTTATGACTTTTGAACTGCGATGTACTACTGTTGCCTTTATTCAAAATTGAAACGAGAAATTTTGAAGGTAAATTAAATTTATTTTATCTACAAATCTTCATACTGATGTTTAAAAATATGATCGTGACTTACAACCTTTTGGAAAAACATGTTTGAAGCGAAAGATATCAACATTTCAGAAAACATAATAAAATCACAGAACACTTGATGTGAAATACAAGTTCAATATTTTACTAGCCAACCGAGTAAAATATGTCACATTTCAATACATAATAAGAAATTTGAGTTACCTCCCTTAGAATGCAATAATTAGTTATGACTTAAAATGTTTTGCAATTTAAATATAGTTTGAAACACGAAATGATGTTTTAATTTGAGAAAGATTTAATTTTGATATTTTAATAACTGCCAGTTAACAGAAAGGGAATATTTGTTTCACAGATGACAACGGATACCTTCAACTGTTTTTACTACAATACCGTCCCTTTCCCATAAATGTGACTTAGAAAATTAGACGTATAACTAGTTTATAATAAGATGAAAAACACGAAGGGTGCAAAATATGGTGCAGAATATGCTTACCCCTTCCAGAGCACCTGACATAAGCCCAGTTTTTTGTTGGGTTCGCCTGTTCATTCTTCGTGTTTTCTGTACTGTTGTTTTTCTCTCTCTTTTTAGCCACGACGTTGTCAGTTTATTTTCAACTCGTGGATTTAAATGTCCATTTGGTATCTTTCGTCCCTGTTGCACAGTTGTACACGAATAAGTAATAATTTTATGACATTTGATGAAAAATCTTTCAAATCAAAGATACTCTAAATAATGTTAAGTTATATTTCTATATTTGTATGATATACGAGAATAGCAAGTTTAAAAAAAGTATGTTTAAAATCAAAATAATGTTTTGAAATGGTAACAAGAAAAAATATGAAATAAACTAGAAAAAGTCAAATGCAAAATAACTAGATATCAAAGATAAAACTCCAAAAAGTAAAATTACAAATAAAACATAGGATTATACTGAAATGTATATAAAACAATATTTAAAAGACATAGACATACTAGTAGACAATGCTGTCTGGTAGAATTTGAATCATTAACATACTACCTTTGACTAAGATTGACAAAGAAAGAGGATACTATCAACTAACAATATATAATGTGCGAAGGTATGTACAAATATTGCAGAACGCGTATCTTCACTGCTTTAAAACTGTTGGTGATGGTTTTCAGGGGAAGTAGCATCGTTTCGGTTCTGACATAATTGAAATGATACATTCTCATATGTAATTTTCTGTTCACAAACTAGGTAAGTTTACTACGAAAAGTTTGCTTATAAAATTATCTTACACTATCTTAAAGTTTCAGTAGCTGTAGGGCTTGTTGGCGTAGAAACAGAGCATACCAGACAAAGGCTATCTTATAAACATGTCCACCGGGAACCTAATTCAACGCCGTACGTTAGTATCACATTCACTAAGTTTCTGTTAGCCTGTGTAACCTGCCAGAAAGGGTACTCCCTGAGATGTGGAAAAGTGATACGGTATTGGGTTTATTGAATAATGGTCAACGAAAATGAAAACAAAATCAAAATTATTAAGCGTATTAGTACCCAACAAAAAACTACAGTGCTGTTTAATCTCAAATTGACAGTGAGGCCTTCAGCATTTAGCAGAAACTATCACCTCGAGAGTTCTTTAATCACTTTTTCGGTTATATTGGTGATGTCCTGTCACTTAATGATCAATATTGCATTGAGTGCTTAGCTTTTCAAGCACCCAAGTGAACTTGAAATTAAAGATACTACCGAAACTATATAAGGTCTTTTCTATATCAATATTTTCTGGATATTGAAACATACAGACGAATGACACATATCATTGACGCTTTTCTAATGACAGCATCCCGCTTCTCAACAATGACATGCCATTTGACTCATAGAATGACGTTTTCATATCTTACTTGACATGTAACATCGTGGCTGCAAGTTCACAATCGACTCAAAAACATAGATAAGCTTTTGCCACGAAAAATACTTAAATATGGTTAGGAGGAAGACTCACTGTAATTGATACTACATTTATTTTTGCTCAATATCATGAATTGGTTTGCCTATACACTATGCCGGTGTCTAATCCCGCAAACAACATATGTTTCAATTCAGTGGCGGTGTGTTGTTGCAGTCATATACCTTAATAACTCAGAATAATCGTCTGATCTAGTAATAAATTACCCATTGTGTTATATTTCTTATTGTGATCTGTTTACTGAGTGTAGCAATGCATGAAATGCATACATAGCATGTCTTGTCCCGATTTTAGTTCATAATATTACCTCAGTTTTTGTATTCCTATTGAATTACATGTATATTCATAAAGTATAACACATTTTACCAGCGGTAATCTACTGTTCACAAAATTTTGAATTTTGAAAATACTAAGGCTGTTATACATCAAGAATAGTGAACCTTAGGTGTATTTGGCAAAACTTTTATGAATATTTTGGTCCTCAATGCTCTTCAACTTCGTACTTTATCTGGCCTTTTTTAAACATTTTTTGATTCGAGCGTCACTGATGAGTCTTTTTTTTGACGAAACGCGTGTTTGGCGTTAATATAAAATTTCAATCCTGGTATCTATGATGAGTTTATTTACTGTTGCCTCTAATTTGACAGTGACAGCATAAAAAAAATCTATAGGCTTTGTCAAAATAGTAGATACAACGCCGTAAGTGTTTAAATTGCATCCTTAAGTTTAGTAAAACATTTTTGTAAATACCTTATTATACCTGAACAATGCTAAAGAATCGTCTACTGAACGTATTCTTAGCATCTATGACCAACAGACAACCAACAATATGCATGCGTGTCCTAAGCTCTTTTCTGGTTTTATCTGCATCAGTAAAGCTTAACAGCTAATACCTGAATGCCAAGGATGAAAAGAACCAAAAAGCTATACGAAAAAAGGACAGGTCGCCAAATCCGTCTAAAGTCAATTGAGTGCTAAAGGAATTAAAACCTTATTTTCTTTATACTTTAAAAAACGAACAATTTAAAAAGGTTTGTTATAAATCATGTCAGTATTTTCTGTTTTTTTCAAAATTAAGGGACACTAGGATGTTGTACCATATATGTATTAACGTGTTTATGTATTTATCAAAGTTGTACAAAAGTCGAACATATAAAAATGTTGTTTGTTTATAGTTGACTGGTGTTTGGTTAATTATAGTAAGGTCGGTTCGATTGGGTTATTGAGTTTATGCACAAGTGAACTCAGGTGGTTTAAAGTCACTCGAGCCATTGCAGTCAAAGTGTACAGTAGCATTTTACCAAATAAATAATATTATTAATTGTATTATCTATTTTCAGATTTGTAGACCACTAGTATGGGGAAACCAGTACATGTACAAGCTGCTTAATACCTGTGTATTTATATGAAGAACTTTCCACAATATTATACATGTACTCATATTTATAATAAAATGTGTGCTTGTCTCTGCAAGTGGCGTCTCCCATGTAAGAGTTTGTGGTTATTTGATAAATATGTTATGTTCGTTTGAGTTTACGAATTAGAATTTAAGCATTACTATATTTTGGTCATCAATAAAACGTTTCACTGGGTCGATGCCCCTGCTGGTGGACTATTAGTCCCCGAGGGTATCATCAGCCCAGTAGCCAGTACTTCGGTACTGGCATGAAAATACGGATTGTTTGTGTCATTAAAATTTGCTGTTACAAAATGATAGAAATTATTATAAATTAAGGAATGTATCTCCCTCATGTAAAGCTCTGATTCCTTTCACGGATTTGGCTATATATTTTGGACCTTTTGAATTATAGCTCTTCATCTTTTATATAAGCTTTGGATTTCAAATATTTTGGCCACGACCATCACTGAAGAGACATGTATTGTCGAAATGCGCATCTGGTGCAAGAAAATTGGTACCGTTAATTTTATCAATGTTAAAATTAATTTTAGAACAGACACCGAAATGTATAACAGAACTTATAATAACTTTATGAATAAGTTTATTCAAACTTGTCTTTTTTGTCCAACTATTTTAATAGAATAACAACAAAATAAAAAGCACCGTTCGTTTAATCAATCTAAGAAAATAATACATATAGTATTACAATCTATATAAGTGTTTGCATGTAGGGCAAAACGTTCATAACATCTTTTTGTCACTTTCAAGTTGCAATAGTTATATTACACATGTTTTTCGTCATTCTTTATATCAAATTCATTCATAATTTTGCAGGGCTATTAGAGGGCTTTGATCTAAATAAAATTAAACTATTATGATCAAATGAAATCTGATATAATAATGGAAGTTAAGAACCAATGGTAAGATGATGAGTCAGATCTGACACATAATGCACGCTTGGTAAATAGGAGACCCACTTTCTAATTTATGAATAATTTCATTCTATTCTTAAAGTTATAAATGAGACCTTGTGCTAAATATAACCAAAAGCTTTTAAAAATATAAAAAAGAGATAAATCATATTTATGATATCTAAAATTATTACTAAGTTTCATTTTTAAGTAAGACAGTCTCACTACATTAAGTTTTACTATGTCAATGTCAGCATGTAAACCAGTTCATATTCAGGGCTTTTAAAGGATTGTTAGGTCAAATTAGGAAATTAAAATGTCACGAATACAAAAAGTAAAACGATGATGATCATGCTAGGATTTTCATTATTTTTCAATACGTATTCAATAATTTGTAAATCTTTAAGTACCTCAGCAATTACAGCCATCTAATAGCATGACAGATATTTTGTAGGAGATCAGCGGCAGACGGGAAACAGTTACAAAGAGTTGCTATGAAATTTTTCTCTACATTTTTACAAATTGTAAAACTATGTACATTTTTGTCACAATGTTTAAACGAACGCTGCATTTTAATTATTTTCCATAAAATTAATTGGACCAAGTGCACCTGTTTTCATTGACATATTCACGAACTCATGTAAGTTCTTTCGCGCATTTTCTTCATAGGTTCTTAATTATGTTGATAAGTTTTATGAATAATAGTTCCATTGGTGTTTCAACTATAAACATCTGTAAACGATTTTACACTTGTCGTACTGTACCCTGAGATCAACCCCAGTTTTCGTGTTGCGCAGGAGTTGGTTTTCTATGTTGTTTGGTGTACTATTGTTTTTCTGTTGGTCACTTTCTTATTCTAGCCTTTGCGTTGTCAAATCATTTATGAACAGTGAGATTGAGCTACTCTTTGATATCCTTCGCCTCTCTTTTATAGACCAAGATCATATTCAACAATATTAAAATTGAGAATGGAAATGGGGAATGTGCCAAAGAGACAACAACCCGACCATAGAAAAAACAACAGCAGAAGGTCACCAACAGGTCTTCAATGTAGCGAGAAATTCCCGCACCCGGAGGCGTCCTTCAACTGGCCCCTAAACAAATATATACTAGTTCAGTGATAATGAACGCCATACTAATTTCCAAATTATACACAAGAAACTAAAATTAAAATAATAGAAGACTAACAAAGGCCAGAGGCTCCTGACTTGGGACAGGCGCAAAAATGCGGCGGGGTTAAACATGTTTGTGAGATCTCAACCCTCCCCCTATACCTCTAGCCAATGTAGAAAAGTAAAATCAATGTTATTGATTTCTTGCACCAAATGTACATTTCGGTAAATAATTTCTTTTCAGTGATGACCAAGGGCAACATATTTGAAAATTCACAATCTAATTCAAAGGCCAGAGAGCACCAAACGATAAAGCAAAGACAAGGAAAATTAGAACTATGCGTGATGGAAATTCATTCTTTTATTTAAAGATATTTCGTAAGTTTAGATTATTTTAAATTTCCTAAAAACAATGTCCACTTACACGAAATTTATAAATGACTGTCTAGAATCTAGTTTGGCGGTTTCATTAGGCACTGAACATTTATCTATACTTGTATTTTGAAACATCAAAGATTCTTCATTTTATCTTGTCTTTAACAGGAAATGCAAAAAACTACAAAACAAAAAAAAGAGTAATAAATGATTTTTTTTGTATGATTGGATTATTATATTCCAACACTATCTCTGCTACTTTTGAGATGCTCTATAAAAGATACCATTTTTGGGTTAAATAATTTTGTTTACTGCTTTTTTCTACATACTGTCATCGTATATATTATTTTTCGTTTCCTGCTATTATCCTTTTAACTAAAGAATAGTCTGGGAAATCAGATAATCTAATAAAGATAGTCATGTTTTTATAAATCTTTTTACGATATAAGTTTGATTTAATATTGTTTTTCTATGACTTTTAACAATTACGTTACCATAACAAAAAGAAATGCGTATTCAAAATATAACGAATTTGAGGTGCAAAAAAACTCATTATATATACCAGGATTGAACTTTTATATTTACGCCAGACGCGCGTTTCGTATACAAAAAACTCATCAGTGACGCTCACATAAAAAAATGTTAAAAATGCCAAAAAAGTACGAAGTTGAAGAGCCCTGAGGACCAACTTTTTATTCTCTTAAAGTTTGAATCCTCTAAGAAAATAATTCACAATATTAATTTAAAAGATAATCTAATGATACGGTCATGACTAAATTAGAATCATAGAATTTATTCTCCTTTCAACTTTCATATTCATATCATCAAAAAAAGCATTTAATGGCACCAAAACCAGAACTGATAATATTTTTAACTTTTACATCTGCATTTCACATTCTTTTCAATTCTTCGAACAACCACACACTAAACGAACGACATTTAAACAAAATTATAAACAGTTGCATAATTGAAAAAAAAAACAAGAAGACAGAAGATACTTAAAGGGACAATCATAAGTCGAAGGGAACCCAATTATACAATGGCAGAAAAATAGAAATGACGTGAAACAAACAACAGTTTACTAAACAAAAAGACATTCAAAACTAAAATCTAAAACATCTGCAACGCAGATTGTCTGTATAAGAAACCGCTTAACTCCAAAATTATCAAACATGTGTAAATCTAAAAACTAGAGCATCTTTGATTTGACTGTATCTTAGAATTTTTATATTTGTATATATTTGTATAGTCATTAAACTCTTTTAAATGAATTTAGAATCAGTAACACAAGAGTGATTATATTTCTTTTTTCACTTTAGCAACATGAAACAGACTCAGATTTTATGTACTTTTATGAGTTTGACTGTCCTCCTGGTATCTTTCGCCCCTCGGTTAAAAGATAATTAGATTAAAATTTGATTCACACTGCCATCCAAATATGTAGTTAGATTAACAGTAACCATGACTTTGATTTAATTATATTGAAAGAGGTTTCGTAGAGAACTTAGCCGACCTTTATGACACTTAGGTTAATTTGGTAGCCAGAACAGTCAATGGAAGACCTGATATTCATCTTTGGCTTAAAGTCAAAGCAATACAAGTTCACGACATTTTTTAAGTACATGTATTTTGATAAATCAAAGATTCTTCATTTTATCTCATCTTTACATGTTTTAAAGGAAATGCGAAAAAAAACTACAAAAAGGTACAATCATACATGAAATGTTTGTATACTGTATATTCCAACACTATCTCTGCTTCCTTTGAGATGTGTTCAATACAACCAAACTCCGAAACAGTGGTAAATAATTATCAAAGGTACCAGGATTATAATTAATACGCCAGACGCGCGTTTCGTCTACATAAGACTCACAAGTGACGCTCAGATCAAAACATTCTACTTGCTACGTTACATTTCCCGTAAAATAAGGTTGAGCGAAACAACTTCATCACTGTTTCGGAGTTTGCTATATTACCTATCATTTTTAGGTTTGGTATTTTTGTTTACTGCTGTTATAAGGAGCTAAATATTTTGTTCTTACGTGTTAATCATGTTCTGTTTTGTAACCTGTCATCATCTATCTACATTTCAAATTTTGATATATTATCTTACGTTTACTGTTATTATCCTTTTAACTAAAGAATAGTCTGGGAATCAGATAATCTAATAAAGACACTTATTTTTTTATAAATCTTTTCACGATATAAGTTTAATTTAATATAGCTTTTCCATGACTTTTAACAATAGCGGTAACATAAGAAAAAATAAATCGTAATCAAAATATAACGAATTTGAAGTGCAACTGTTTATTCTCTTAACGTTTTAAGACCTCTGCTTAAAAAACAATTCACAATATGAAAGATAATCTAATGGATACAGTCAGAACTAAATTTGAATCTGAAAATTGTTTCTCCTTCAACTTTCATATTCATATTATCAAATAAAGTATTTAATGACTCCAAAAACAGAACTGATAATTAAATGGAACATAATTTGATTTATTACTTCTATCTATCTTTGACTTTAGAATCAGTAATACAAGAGTGATAAACTCATCATAGATACCAGGACTAAATTATATATATACGGCAGACGCAAGTTTCGTCTACAAAAGACTCATCAGTGACGCTCGAATCCAAAAAAGTTAAAAAGGCCAAATAAAGTACGAAGTTGAAGAGCATTGAGGACCAACATTCCTAAAAGTTTTGCCAAATACAGCTAAGGTAATCTATGCCTGAGGTATATTATATTTCTTTTTTCACTTTTACAACATGAAATAGAATCAGATTTTAGGTAGAAAGATGAACAGAAAACATGGCTCTGTTGTTTTGAAAAAGGTTTCGTGAAGAAGTTAGCCGACTGTTATGACACTTAAGTTAATTTGGTATCCACAACAGTCAATGGAAACCTGTTATTCATCTATGGCTAAAAGTCAAAGCAATAAAGTTCACGATACTGATGTTGATCTACGATGCTGGTTTGTCACAAAAGTCTAAAGCTAGTAATTGCAATGTAGCTGTGATACACTATTACTATCCCCGTGCAACCTGAAAACGCCATATCAATGTGACAAAAATAAATCACAAAAATACTGACAAATGGAAGTTTTTAACGACCTTGACCGTCTAAACAGCCCTTGCACGGTCGGAACAAAAAAACTGAGCTCCGAGGAAAATTCAAAACGGAAAGTCCCTAATCAAATGGCAAAATCAAATGATAAAACACATCAAACGAATGGACAACAACTGTCATGTTTCTGACATGGTACAGGCATTTACAAATGTAGAAAATGGTTGATTGAACCTGGTTTTATAGCGCTAAACGTCTCACTTGAATGACAGTCGCATCAAATGCCATTATATTTACAACGATGTGTGAACAAACAGACATAATAGGTAAAATAATCACAATATGAGTTAAGTTGTCATCATTGTGTCAAAATCTAAAACAAACAAATATTTAACAAAAACACAAAAAGCATCTTCATTGTTTCGCGTGTACGACGTCAGAAAATAGAAACGTCACATAAGAAGAAATATAAAATAATTTTGTCGTTCAAAGTATTATTTCTTAAACATTATAATTTCACATGGGGAATGGTGGAATACAGGGTTAAAAAATCAAAAGTTATGTTTGAACTAATTTCAGAAATTGAAAAGAAAGTCATGAGAATGATAACATGCTTTCCAGTGACGAATCCACTTTGATATATGACCTCTCACACACGTTAATAGAAGGCTAAATGCACGTTCTTAACTTAATATAGTTTTTTTTTCTTATTTGGAATTAAACAGCGCATGAACAACATAGAAATACATGAATTCTACACTTATTCTAAGCCAGATTGTTCTAGTTTATTTTATTATCACATATATTGTTATCATGATCAGGAATTATATCCAAGGTTAAGAGGAAGAAGGTTAACTTCTTTGTGGGATATCTACAATACCAATATAATGTATATATATGTGCATGTATTTCGGTGTCTTCAAAATAAAATTTTATTTTTTTAACGTCCAGTAGCAATTACGTGATTTATATCAAGGACAAGAATCAATAGATATATCATTAATACCGGGATTATAACTTTGTACGACAGACATGCGTTTCGTCTACAAAATACTCACTAGTGATGCACGAATCAAACAATTTATAACGGTAAAATTAAGTCGAAAAGCAACTCACCAATACTAAGTTTGTTGGTTCTATGAAGTATACCGATCGTCCCAAAATCCGGAAAAATTTAACTGCTACCGAAAACGAAGTTTTGCTCACTAGTATTAGGAGTCAAACTCATAGATCGAAAAACAAACTGATATCGCAATGCTTTAATAAGAAAAAGACAAACAAACAATTAATAGTACACAAAGCAGCCAATGAATGGTAACTAAGGAGCCGTTTTAATTTAGAGGCTTTCATTCATACACACTTCGCCTTTATTAAAACCAATAAACGAATATCCTACTGCGATTAAGTTAGGAGCGTCTAATTAATAATACAGTTTAGATGCCAAATTGCTTACGTACATCTTAATCTGTTTTTTTTTTAAATTTGCTCAGTGTTTAAAGTCATATGAAACGCATAATTGATTAAAAATAATTTTAATCCAATTCTGTTCGTCTTCAACACACTCATCAGTGACACTTGAATAAAAAAAGTTTAAAGTGTCAAGCTAGGGGGCAAATTACATTGCAGAACATCTAAACAATACCAAGTTTATCGGTTCTGTAAAGTGCATCGTCCGACATAAAAGCCAGCAATTTTGTCAGCTACTGAAAACGAGGATTTGATAGGTATGGGAAATCTATCCCTTGAGTCACTGAAATTAACGTAAATAATGACGCAGTTTGAGAAGTCATTACAGCGTTTTTATTTATACACGCTTTCATTAAAACTAATAAACGATCATCCTACTTCGATAATGTTAAGCACATCTCATTAACAATAATATTAAAATACCAAATTGCTTACGGACATGTATATCTTTTTTTATAATTTGTTCAGTGTATAAAGTATAGGATATTTAAGATTTGTAATTTATCGTTTGTAACGACAAGACTCATCAGTAACAATAGAATCAAAAATTAAAAAATCCAAATTTATTTGAAAAGCATCAAATAAATACCGGTTATGTCGATTCTTGAAAGTTCATCATGGTAGTGGAGAAGTTTCCTCGGAGTTACAGATATTTTGCGTAACTAATGATACGGTTTTATGAGCTGTAAAGAAGCTTTCATTTACGTTCATGTTTTGCGGTTAATCAAACCTGAAACAATACATTCTATTTCGATAAAGTAAAGCACTTATACTTATAATATAGGTAAGATACTAACGTGCTCACGTACATGCAAATCTTTTAAATAATTTGATTAGCGTATAATATATAGGGTATTTAAGATTTATAGATAAGTCCCATACTTATGATGCAGTCAAATGTAAAACTAATTTGTATCAATTTTTATAATTTTTTTAAGATAGGATCATATAAGTACAATGTGGGATAAAGTTCCAATCAATTTGTTAATGCAACAAAAATCAGGTGTTATTTAAAAATGAAAATCAGAAAAGTTAAACGTATCTACTTAATAATGTACCATAATTTTCAATTTTTAATTAACATTTATTTTGAAGCATACAAGTATAGCTTTATTTGCCACAATTAAAAAAATTACAAACGATTCTCTTTAATATCTATAATACTAAAATTACGAGGTCCAATTTATCAGCCGTCATCACGTAAAAACGAAGAATCAAAGAATTCAGCTTTATATATAACTAATATAGTACAAAGGTGTAGATTAAAAATTACACCACTCCAGGCCCTTTTGTTTTCCACGTAATTAATATTGCCAATAATTAAGAAGTTCCGGGTCAGGTCCGATACCGATATCAATATTATATTCACCTGTTACCTATTACCTTATCTGTACGTTCGGCACCTAGCAGGTGCACCACCAAACGGTGTATTTAGGATTATGCTATATACACGGATCATAATCACAGGGTTGACACTACTAAATTCAATCATTGTCAAATTGTTTTAATCAGTAAGACTTTCTAAGATAACAATACGAATACTAAAAATCTGGACTAAAAATAAGGTGTATATAGGAACCGTTTTCAATTTGTTAGCGGGCATGACTGACATAAAACAGTGAATCAAAGAATTCAACTTTATTTATAACTAACATAGGATAATGCTGTTGATTAAAAAATACTCCATTCCAGGACCTTTTGTTATCCAAATAATTAATATTACCAATAATTGATAAGTTCCTGTTCGACGGGTTCAAACAGAAAGATTTGAAAGCAGAGAAAACTGTGTATCTTATAATCGGCATGAATTTATCAGATAAAAAATAATACTAAAATGAGGCTTGCGCATAGTTATATACTTTAATTCAGTCACGGACCCGCAATATCACGGGTGTGTTCTAGTTGTATGTAATGTTTCAAGAAATTAGAGTTGAAAAAAGTTAAAGCCATTTTGTAGACTTAACAAGATATTCCTAGAAAATGTAAGGGTTTTTCATTCACTATGCAACGTGAAAGGCACATTAAGACGGAGAACGACTAAATATAAGTATGAAGTTTTTCTCTTATTGTTAATTCATGGAATATACAAAAATAAATCCATCATAGTTACAAGGATTGAACTTTTATTTTTGCGCCAGACGCGCGTTTCGTCTTCAAAAGACTCACTAGTGACGCTCGAATAAACAAATGTTAAAAAGGCCAAATAAAGTACGAAGTTGAAGAGCAACACAATTCATACTGGAATGAAAAAAAAGGTAATGTGTCTGGGTTATTATGAATGCAATGAATAAACTTTGAGTTTTTTTTAATACACAAAGAATAAGTAAGATTTTAATGCAATGGTCTATAACAATGAAACCAACATCTTTGCTAATACCTCGAAGTGAAATAATATTTTCAAATTGATTTAACCTATTTTAGACGTGACCCGACCCTAATATATAACCAGACTCTATTAAAATGGTGTATCGTTTCTTCATGATATCATCTGTAACCAAATACCTCCGCTGGTGTCTGGTTTATCATGTGACCTAGTTACTATAAATGTAACGTAGTGTTGCCTGCTGTATCCCATTTTGACCTCGAGGACCTATAGTTAATTTCTGTGTCATTAGGTCTCTTGTGGAGAGTTGTCTCATCGGCAACCATACCACATCTTCCTTTTTTATAATTAATCCATCATTTACTATATAAGAAAATGCTTGTTCCAAGTCAGGAGTGTGACAGTTGTTATCTATTCGTTTGATTTGTTTGAACTTCTTGATTTCACCGTTTGATTACGAACACATGCTTTGAATAAACATGAATACTATTCAGTGAAAATGGACCTTATATTAAACCCCAAACAAGCAAATGAACTAAAATTAAAACCAAAAACGAAACAAGTATATCCACAATGATTTGTAAGATCTTAACCATTCCCTATACCTCGATGTGGAATGAAGAAACACACAGCAATACGTACAGTAAAACTAAGTTTTAAAGAAGTCCAAGTCTGATGTCAGAATATGTAACATAAGAAGCTAAGCAACATGACAATGATACATAAATTGACAAAGGATTACTAGCTAGTAGTTACTGACATGCCAACTCCAGACCTCAATTAGACTGATTGACAATGAGGTTTTCTTCACATGCAAATCAATCACAGTCCCTCTCGTTTGGGGTTTAGTGTTACACCATTATAAAGTATAGAAGAAGATCATAGCCAGTATCATGCCAACAACTGGTTTTAGAAAACATGTTTATTTCCGATGCTTAGACCCTATGAGTGAATCAATATTAATACCAAAATATGCCATCTTTAATGACAGTATTTTTTAATTTTCAAAATATTTTTAAATTAAAAATCATACACCAATATTAAATAGACGATTTCTCCAAAAAAAGAAAAACAAGATTCGCACAAGGAACCATAAGTGTACATTTGAATGCTAGTTGATAGTTGTCTTACTAGCTATGATACCCCATCTTCATATTTTCGAATGGAGTGAATATTCTACGATTTATCACAGTATAAAAATAATTCTAGTATTTTCATGACAGCGCAGAAGGACCTAGTACTCAGATTATAACAATACATTTCTATATGACAATCAAGGTCTTAGTTCGGCAAATGTTCAGGCACTGAAATTGTTTCAGGACATATATTTTATGAGATCTAAGATTCTTAATTGTATCTTGACGTGTACGGGAAATGCTTACGCCTAAGATCTAGTTATGATTGAAAACAAAATTATATACCGAGACCATTACATACCATCAACAATATCTGCTTCCTTGGTAGTGTCTTCTAGATAGTTATCAAAGATACCAGGATTATAATTTAGTACGCCAGACGCGCGTTTCGTCTACATAAGACTCATCAGTGACGCTCATATCAAAATATTAATCAAGCCAAACAATTTCTACCTAGATAACGAACATTCTGTAAGTTTAGCCTATCTTTACTCTGCGGTTTGAAGCTGCACATATGTTTTGTGATTTAGTGTTAATAATTTCTTTTCTATTTCCCATCTTCGTCTATATATATCTATAAGTTTCATCTTTTGTCTTATGTTTCCTGTTGTTATCCGTTTTACAAAACAAAAGCCTGGGAAATGATATATTCTGATTAAGTTGGTCACATTTTCACATATACTGTAGATTTATTATTATTCGTTAGATACCAATTTTCGTGGTTTTCGTAGGTACAGGTGAACCACGAATTTAAATGTTCAATGAGGTAAAAATTTTCTATCAGGCAATATGCAAACTTTGGCAAAACCACGAAGTAACATATCCACGAAAATTGGTACCCACGAATTCAAATAAATCCAAAATATACTCATGATAGCTACTGGTTGATTTAAGTTAGTCATTCCATGTGAATAAAAACCAGGCTTTTGTATGCCAGACGTAGGTTTTTTTTTATCTACAATAGAATCATCAGTTAGACTAAAATAGAAAAAAGTTAAAAGGTCAAATAAAGCACGAAATCGAAAAGCATTGAGGACCAAAAATTCTTAAGGGGTTGATACAGATAACGTTATCTATTCCTGGGGTAGAATCTTTCGAAAAATAAATTATGACACTGTGTAACAGATAGAAATTATGTGTCAAGATTTATCAAATTCGAAGGTGCAAACATTTTATGTGCATTGAATACTTATCTTAAAAGTAGACTTTTCATAACTTAAAATTTCTGAATATCAGTTCATACAAAACATTCGAAAACTATTTAATTTATTTTCCTAATCATTTTCAGATTTAAAGATTCACTTGAGCATCGAGAATCTAAAGACAGCAAAACTTCAACCAATAAACATTATAAGTATTAGTTAAACTATTAAAAAAAAAAAAAAAATCAAAAGTTATTTACCAACGAAACTAGTGGGACAGTTTATTGAAATATTCCAGACGATACTAGTTTTTGTCTAAAGTGACTTTAATCTTATTCATGACATCATGTATTTATCAGTGTCAACGACCATTGGGAGATTTTTTTTCAAACTCAAGATCTTATATTTTTTTTCTAGTTTTGATAACTGTTGGTAATATTGTTCTGAAATTTTGAAATATGATAAAAGTATAAAAAATAAAGCAGATGTGGTAGGATTGCCAATGAGACAACTATCACTTAAAGTTCAAATGAACTAGATTTAAACAACTATAGGTAATTGAACAGCCTTGAGAAATGAGAAAAAAAACCCATATCGTATGGTTGGCTATAATAGAACCACACATGAAAAATATGTAGCAATTTAATTGAGATAACTAGACTTTTATCATTATACACAAAGGACCATAAAGACTTTTCGAATCAACAATTTCGAATTCACTGCTTTTTGTAATTTAAAAAGACGTTTAAATAAGGTAATTAAAATGAAAAAAAAGTAGAATTATACTTTTAAATTACGTCTTTAAACTTATTTTTAGGAAAGATGGAAATCCTGCGAAATCCACTTTTATATTGCATTGTTCAATATACGTCAACATTTTAATATCTTTTTGTATGTTAATTGCACTCATTTTGTCGATGATTTCAAGAGAAATAATTTTTATCTCAAACGTCTATAACGTTTATTTACATTGATTTTAATAACATAAATAATCCTTTGACATTGAACTAAGTAGACAAAGTTAATTGTACTAAACATGTGTATGTATATCTTATACCCCCTGTGAAGATTATGAAAAGAAAATTAGTATAAATTGTACATTTTCACAAAGTAAATGACTTTTTTATTGTATGAATGTGACGACAATATATAATCAATGTACTAAGCTTGTCAAAAGTAAAATAAAACTTGATAGTCATGAAATGTCTATAATGCGTTTATTTCTCATAAATATTCGTTTTTTTCTAATATCTATAAACCAACTATACAAATATGGTGAATCCGTTTATTTGGGATGAATGTCATCTTGATGATTGCCTATTTTCAAACCTTTGTCAGAAAACCTTACATAAAGGATTCTAACAATGTGCTTTGATTTCTTCAAACTTAGTATGTAATGGTTTGACCGAACATATATCTTTTGACCTTCCACTTAAAACACGTGTCCATTATCTAGGTCTATACATTGCTTACATTTGAAATACTAATTCCTTGATACTATAAATACTTATCGTTTTTTCATGTGTAATACTTTACCAATTTATACATGTGGAAATGCCTTTGCCAAGTCAAAAATTTGACAGTTGTCTTCCAATCGTTTGATGTGTTTGAGCTTTGGACTAAGCTAATTGTTAAGAGACTTTCCGTTTTTCATTGAGTACAGAAGTTTTGTATTAAGTTATACATTTAAAATTAAGACCCACAATTTCTCGATATAAAAATTTATGAAAGAAGAATTTATAAAAAATAAACTTACTGCCAACCAATCCAATTCCTGCATACTTATATAATAAAAAGGGGGAAGATACCATTTGTACTATACACATATAAGGGACGACATCAAAAGATCGATGTAGGATAAAAAACTTAAATCGAATAGTTTAGGGGTAGGGGGTCAACATTGCTGCAAGTTTTGTTAATCTAAAATCGATTTTACATATATCCATATAGGTAAATCAATTTTTCCCAAATTAAGTTAAGAAGTGGGGTAGGGGGGTCAGCCAAAATACTATGTGAATTAAGTTTTTTATCCTACATTGAACTTTTGATGTCGTCCCTAAATAAGTCGTAGACAAACAATGTCCACAAATAAAGAGGACTGGATGATACAAAATTCCAAATAATTATACTTATTGCAAACAGTCTAGCAAAAGACATAAGACTGTTCCAACAGAGTTATTAGAAAAAACTACTTAAATTAACAGTGCTACGACCAGGAATGTATTGACCTATACGATTAAAAGAAATGAAAAAAAGAAGACATACTGCGAAAGCATGTTGCCAGTTAGTTCCTCTATGGGATCACCCGAATAAGACCTATAACCGGGTTTGTACTTACATTAACAACACTACGGGCGCCACACATAGAAGGATATGAGAAACACCATTCCAGAGCACCCGAGATAACCCCCAGCTTTAAGCTGGTGTCACACATTTACGATTTTTACTGCCGTCCTTAACAGGACCATTCCCGATTAAAAATTATTAAAAGTCTGATCAAGATCCTATGAATAGTGGATGGAAATTCAAACTTAAAACTGGGGTCACACATTCACGATTTTTACTACCGTCCTTGACAGGACCATTCCCGACTAAAAATTTTTAAAAGTCTGATCAAGATCCTGTGAATCGTCGATGGAAATTTAAACTTTAATTAAAATTTGCCAAAAAAATAATTTGATCACAACAACAATCAGATAGTGTCCAGGAAGCGTCGATATTCAACCGTTTCCAAGCGAATATGTCCCGATAATCCCGTTCTGAATCCGCTTCTAATCCTATTCGTATTATTCGCCAGGTAAAATCCGACCGAGTCTGTCATTACTGCGCCCCGACTCTACCAGATGTAATCCGACAGAGATCAAACAGTAAACCGGCGCTGACGGAAGTTATCCGTTCGAAAACGGTCGGCAAACTTGGGATGATCAGGTACTGTCGGAACGTAATCCTATCACGGTCTGCTCTATTGCATTGCAAACGGCTTTGTCTGGTCTCAGTCGTATTGTATTCTGTAATTGTCGGGACTCTGACGTGGGTATCATTGACGAATTTCGTATTAATAACGGAACGGTTTCGGAAAAAAACTGTTCGCAATCGACAAGATCTGGATGCAATCTGGACTCAATCGGCAGAAAAACAGCTATAAAAAATTACTCCTGATCATTCCCGTTCCACAGGACACCGTCCAGAATACACAAAACATTGTTTGGAATTGGATCCGATACAGCAGAATCTGTCACGACATAGCCACGATTGTAATCCGACTAGACAAAATCGGCTGAGTTGCCCAGAATGTTACGGAACGCACCTAACTGTCGAGATGCTTTGCCAAACTATTCGGACCCTTCCCGACCGTAGGAATCTGTTACGAACTGAAACGACAGCGTTCAGACAATTCGTATTGCTGATCTCAAACGGAAGCAATAATCGGCAATAAGGGAACCCTGTATTAGGTGCGTCCCGTAACATTCGGGGAAACTCAGCCGATTTTGTCTAGTCGGATTACAATCGTGCCTTTGTCGTGACAGATTCTGCAGTATCGGATCGAATTCCTAACATTGTTCTGGAGAAATTTTTGATTGCTGTTTTTCTGCCGATTGAGTCCAGATTGCATATAGATCTTGTCGATTGCGAACCGTTTTTGCCGAAACCGTTCCGAAACAGTCCCGTTATTAATTCTAAATTCGTCAATGATACCAACGTCAGGGTCTAGTCGGGGTGCTTTGCCGAACTATTCGGACCTTTCCCTACCAGGAGGAATCTGTTACGAACAAAAACGACTGCGTTCAGACAATAATAGGACATTCCAGATAATTGAGGATATTAATCCGACTTTTTAACTTTTCGAGTCGTTTCGCTGTCTGCTCTCAAACTGGAGCAATAATCGACAAAGTGTGAACCCTGCATTATGTAGGTTTTATGTTGCTTAGTCTTTAGTTGTTTTATGTTGTGTGTGTTTTTGGTACTATTGTTTGTCCTTTTCGTTTTTTAGCTATGCCGTTTTCAGGTTATTTTCAATTTATGAGTTTGAATGTCCCTCGGCATCTTTCGCCCATTTTTTAAACTGCTGTCACCTTAATACATGTGTACAATGTTTCTAGATTGTTGTTTTTTTTCTTCACAACGGGCAAAAAAGCGGTACACAGAAAACTATTTAAGAATTGATAAAATGTTAAAGTAAAAAGTATACTAACAACAATTTAATAATCAATTACAAGATTATCTTGAGAGATTTTATATAAAAATATACATATAAATATAACTATGACGTTTTCGAATTATGTTGAGTATATATCAAAAGTGATGTAAAAATATATCGTCATCAAATAATGATGTATGCTAGTGAATGATCAAAAACAAATTAACAAATTTTGTGAATCTTTTCATTATTTCGGATGAATGTCACATTGATGCTTACCCTATTTTCTTTCAAACCTTTGTTGGAAAAACCAACATTAAAACATAAAAGAGGCCAACAAAGTGTTTTAATTTCTTCTTTAAACTGTTTAAATAAAACAGGGCTTGGGCATACACAAATATTTTGACCTTCCACTTAAAACACTTGTCCATTATCTAGTTGGTAACATTAGCCTAAGTTCGATATACATTTTTTTTGTCAGTGAAACTTTATATATGTGTATGTTTTTTTCTCTATGTAGTATACTTTGAAAGATAAATAATAGTCTTCTAAATACTCAGAGGAATAGTTTTATGTTCACACATTTCTTACTTACATCTTTAGTTTTCTATGTTGTGTTACGTGTACTATTGTTTGTCTGTTTGTCCTTTTCATTTTCAGCCATGGCGTTGCCAGTTTATTGTCGTTTGACTGTCCCTCTGGTATCTTTCGTCCCTCTTTTACATCATGATATTACAGTTAAAAGAAACGGTAAATTTCAAAACTTTGAAGCGTTGTCTTTAAGAAACTTGACCTGATTTAGGGACACAGTCGGATATACTCTTAATACACAATTATATTTAATACCTTCAATGTTTAAATATAGGATATGCCACATCGAGCTAACGTTTTCTGATGTATATCAATGTATTCGAACACATTGATGGTTAAATATTTAATATTCGACAAAGCTGAACCGGTATTGGTTGAGAATGTATGCAATGATATTAGACAGACAGCGGTACTTGGGAAAGATAATTGTAAGACAAAGATTTCTTCTCAAGACTGTTTATGTAAAAAAAATACCCCATCTGTTCATCCTTTTATTATTTTTTTTATTCACATCGACTTTTAAAATGGATAGTGAAGTTAAACAGTTGAAATAAAGCTCCATTATTTATCGCTATCAAAATTCTATAAGACAAATACACTAGCTATAAACCATTTAAAATCTTGGATGCTGATATAAGAGGCATTATACATATCTAGAAATCGGAGAAAACGGACAAACAATGTCCAAAAAGAAAATGACAAGATGACATATGATAAAAAAAATATAAAAAAAATCCGAATTTCAATGGAAACTTAAATCGAAAAGTCCGTATTCAAATGGCAAATAGAAAAGCTTAAAAGCACATCAAACGAATGGAAAACAGCATTATAACCCTGGTTTAATAGCTTGGTAAACCTCTCACTTGTATGATAGGCACACACAATTCCATTATTTTGACAACGATGTGTTTACAAAACAAACCGACATAATAGGCAAAAATGTCAAAATAGGGGTACAGCAGTCGACATTGTGTTATAATCTTATTCACTATAAAATCAAATAAATATGCCAATGAACAAAAAAAAAATGTCATATACACAAAGCACGTAAGCATAAATTAAGGACAATCATACAAATAATATCCACAGCAAAACAACACATTGGCAGGATGCATAAGTATAGAGTCACATCAAAACAGAGTTTAAGAAAGAACTTCTCAACTTGATAGTGCTACGGTACACTTCAGGAATATGTTGCCCTATATGATGTGTAGATTTCTCAACTTATTTTCGAAATGCTTTCGGGGTCCCAGTTAAATAGATACCAGTTTAATCGTATGATTTGTAATTTTATTAATTGTGTCCTAAATCTTATTGTGACATTTTTAATGAGTGCGAATTCATATGATGGGTGATGGGGAAGCTATCCTTGTCGAAGCACACGATTTCGCTCCTTTTAATAAAAAAAAAAAGTAAAATAAAAAAAAAATACTGAACTCCGAGGAAAATTCAAAGCGGAAAGTCCCTAATCAAAATGGCAAACTCAAATGACAAAACACATGAAATGAATGGACAAAAACTGTCATATTCCTGACTTTGTACAGGCATTTTCAAATGT
Source organism: Mytilus galloprovincialis (assembly GCF_965363235.1). Classification (NCBI taxonomy): domain Eukaryota; kingdom Metazoa; phylum Mollusca; class Bivalvia; order Mytilida; family Mytilidae; genus Mytilus; species Mytilus galloprovincialis. Next base: position 32,608,540 of record NC_134843.1, on the reverse strand, counting down.
AAAACATGGTGGATTGCTCCTGGTTTTATAGCTCTCACTTGTATGACAATCGAATCACATTCCAAGCTATTCCGTAGGCGTTGTTTATTACCTTGGTGTGTCTCTTCCTAATCAATCCATAAAGATTAAAGATCAATAACCTATAGACGCCTCCATTATGCGTACTGTTGTTCATGCGTTTATACTTTTCTGGTTTAGAACCTTAACCAGGAACGCTCAAGGCTAATTATTTTAAAACCGATGATGTATCAGAACCAAAACAACTGAAGAGCTATAACACCAAAAATGTACACAAAACCTAGCCAACCCATGTAAGGTCAATTTTGCCTGAGGTATTGGAAACTTTTTTCTTTATGTTCAATTCAATTCAATTCAATTCAAATCTTTATTGCCATAAAACTACATATTTATAGTATGTGACACAACATAACAAAATGAAAATAAAAATAACAACAAGATCATTAATATAAACAATAAAAGTAAATTTTTAAGAGTCCCCTGTCCTCAGTTCAATAGACTGTTTTAAAAAGGATCCTAGTTTATTTACCTGAATGTGTGAAATTGGGTTGAGAATATATGTTATTTTATCTATGTCATTTAAATTTATAAAGTGGATATTCTCATTTATCAAAAAATCAAAATAAACTTTTCTATTGTTATGGTTTCTTTTACAATATAAAAAGAAATGAATTTCATCTTCAATTTGTTTACAGTTTTTGCATAATCTTTTTAAGGTATCTTCCCCTTTCTATTAATAAATTATAGTCACTTAATCTAAATTTTGTTATCAGTTTTCTGTATTCAAGTTTTGAGCAAGTTAAATCGTTTTCTTCTGTATTATCTATTTTTAAAAGGTTTATAAATAGTGAGTTTTCTGTTATCCTTTATATCTGAGAGTTTATTTATGAAATCAAAAAAATATAGTTTTTAGAAAGATTTGTCATTTATCTTGTCAGTACCTAAGTAATGACTACTAAGTTGATGACAGCCTTTCGGACTGATAGTCCACCAGCAGAGGTACCGACCAAGTGCTGTAAAAAACGAAAACGATCCATGCGTCCAAATCGCTTTTCTAGATTTATCTTTATCAGAAACGCTCATATGGCTACAGAACAATACACAGAAAACTATATGAAAATAAAGAGGTATCATATTAAAGTACGAGGGGACAGGATAATTATTTTCACGTTTTTCTGTATACTATGATCATACATTTACTATAAGTCAGTGTATTAGCTATTTACTATCAATTCCAAGTTTACTATCCGCGAGTGTTTCTTATATATTATATAGATAGTCTCTATAATGACTTTATCGCATTGGAAAGTAAAATTGGAATTGATAGCAAATAACAGCTACACTGTTTTATAGTACATGTATGCATGTTCATATATTTCAGAAAAACTGAAAAAAAAATAAAAAAATAAAAAATAACGGACTTTGGAAAAAAGAGAGAGGGCTAAAAAAAAAAAATTTGTCCAGTCATAAATGAACCATATTTCTTTTGATTCCTTCCCTGAAATTCTTCAGTCATAAAATCTTTTACAAAAATTCATCCTTCAACAGTTTACATTATTTCAACCACGCTCTAAATTCCCGAGATTTCGCGGGTGTGTTCTAATAAAAATTATTTGAAGAAATTTCTAAACTGCATTTTTTTTTAATGAACATTGAAAGTATTCACACTTCCAATTCCCTATCCGTGCGTGAATAGCATGAAATTGATAGAATGAAGTTAGTCTATTGATATTTTAATTATAAATGGTGTCATGTTTGGGAACTACTTATTTAATACTATGAAACCTGTTTAAACCGAACCTCTTCAGGACTTAAGATTTTGTTCGGTTTTGGTCGATGTTTGATTTTATCATGTTCATAACGAATACAATTTGATATGACGGTGCTTAAGCAAATGTTTGGCTTATACAGGTTTTCGGTTTATGCAGGATTCGGTTTAGCCAGGTTTCACTGTATATCAATTACATAATTACATAGAAGTGCACGACAACAGTTCAATGGAAAAAAAAAAAGAAATGAACAAAGGTTGTCTACCGTCGGAGTTCTTTCATACGTTATGCATACAATTATAGATCACAAAACTCCTAAACAATTAATGAGGACTACCAAACAAGATGAAAACATTAAACAACTAATTGTGATAATAAATCATACTTGTATAATTAGCTTTAAAATAATGATAAAAGTAGTATTAGATAAAATTAAATAATTAATTTAAACAGTAAAAAGACTGATTCTAAACGTGAGTGGGATGTATATAGATGTTAATTTTAAAGATCGTTACCAATGAAAATAAAACAATTGCATAATTGTTACTAAAGAAAAGAACATCATAGTGTGAGGAAAACTGTTCAAGGGGAAATATGATTGACATAAAACTTATAATACCCGGATCTGATGCATTTTAGTGCATATATAAGAGGAGACAGAATAAGATATGACTTTATAACACTAGGATTTAGATTTGATATAACACAAAATGAAAAATAAAAAGACTATATGTCTGTCGGTCTGTTTGTTTTCCTCTCTTTCTCACTCCACTTTGGTTTTCTTTGAATGTGGTTATCATTGCTAGTTTACTAGTATGATATGCGTTATACTGATGAGTTTTATTCAGACTTGCAGCTTTGATCATCTGGTATATCAAATTATAAGTCTTGTATCTTTGATAAGCTTCTTTTGGTTATATTTGATTTCATACAGCGGGAAAATAGTTATCAAAGGTACCAGGATTTTAATTTAATACACCAGACGCAAGTTTCGTCTACATAAGACTCATCAGTGACACTCAGATTAAAATAGTTTTAAAGCCAAATAAGTACAAAGTTGAAGAGCGTTGAGGACCCAACATTAAAAAAAAAATTGTCCAAAATACGGCAAAGGTAATCTATTCCTGAGATGAGAAAATCCTTAGTTTTTCGAAAAATTCAAAGTTTTGTAAACAGAAAATTAATTAAAAAAAATGACCATACAATTGATATTCATGTCAACACCGAAGTGCTGACTACTGGGCTGGTGATACCCTCGGGGACGAAACGTCTACCAGCAGGGGCATCGATCCATAGGTGTAAATAGTTATCAAAGGTACCAGGATAATAATTTAATACGCCAGGCACGCGTGGTTAAATCATACCCGATTTTTAGTACTTTTGTGTTGCTCAAACTTGAGTTTTTTTATGTTGTATAAAAAAGAAGATGCGGTATGATTGCCAATGAGACAACTGTCCACAAGAGACCAAAATGACACAGACATTAATAACTATAGGTCACCATACGGCCTTTAACAATGAGCAAAGCCAATACCGCATAGTCAGCTATAAAAGGCCTCCATATGACAATGTAAAATAATTCAAACGAGAAAACTAACAGCCTTATTAAAATACAAAAAATGAACGAAAAACAAATATGTAACACATAAACAAACGATAACCACTAAATTACAGGCTCCTGACTTGGGACAGGCACATACATAAATAATGTTGCGGGGTTAAACATGTTAGCGGGATCCTAACCCTCTCCTTAACCTGGGACAGTGGTATAACAGTACAACTGTTTTGTATACAGTTGTTTGTCTTTTGGGGTTTATCTAAGGCGTTATCTGTTTATTTTCGACTTATGTATTTGTACACCGATCTATAGTTGTTGTTAATAAACCTATCAAAAATACCAATATTATAATTGATGTACAACATACGACGTTTCATTGGTGCCGACTGAATTAAAAAAGTTACGGAATCGTACGAGCATTAAGGACCAACAATCGCAAACGGTGTTGCCGAATGCAGTACGATGATATATTCCAGTGGAAGAAAATACTGAACAGTTCGAAAAAGTCAAAGTTTTGTTAACAGATAATCTATTATTATGGCAACTTTAATGAGACATATTACATATCAGCTCACTAGTGCTGACTACTGGGGAGTTAATTTCCTCACTGTCACCGACCCAGTGGTTGCAAGTAAACGCATCATAGATACCTAAGATTCATCAGTGATGCTCAAATTAAAACAACAAAAAAACAAATAAAGTACGAAGTTGAAGAGACCTAAATATTTTTGTGTAAACAATCATATATTCCTGTTCATATGAAAAAGGTAAAACAACAAAAAAATGAACTCCGAGGAAAATTTAAAACGGAAAGTTCCTAAAGAAATGGCAAAAGCCAAAACACATCAAACGAACGAACACCAACTATCACACTACCGACACGGCACAGGGACTCTGCGACGTAGACATTGTCTTGTATGATATTTTCAAACTTTTGCTAATTGGTTTACTTAGTTACTTTAAACCTTATCATAATGTATAGATTCTTGTCTTTTATTGAAAACGGACGTTTACCGTTAAGAAATTTATTGTTTTATTGGATATTTTGTTTGCATTTTTAATATCTGATCTGACATATCGATTTATTTATAGTTCAAACTTACGGATTACTGAAACCTTACTTAAGATATCACGAGAATATAACAAATAATTCAATTTCTTATTTTTGTTATAATAAAACTCTGTGTAAGCTTCTCTGAAAATCCTTATAATCGAAAACGAGATTATTTTTTCCTCGGTGACAATACGAAAAATATATACAGTGGGTTCATTTATTTTCGTGTGTACCAATTTTCATGGTTTGACGATTGCCTGTATTTTCGTGGCCATTTTATTTCGTTGTTTTGTCAAAGTCTGTATACAAAGATATAGAAAATTTGTTGAACATATAAAATTTTGGTGCATCTGTACCCACGAAATCCATGAAAATAGTTATCCAACGAATAATAATGAATCCACAGGATTATATCGTTCGATGAAAGCAGATAAAACTCAGACGTATGAAAGTTACTAAATTTTTAACGGTTTAACTCCAATAACACTATCAGGACTGATCTGAAAAAAACTAAGTATTCAGTAGGGATTTCCAAATGAGCCGTGAATAAATACTGGAGTAATCGCAACGAATGCGTATTGTGTGAACAATTCAAATCGATTAACTGTAGAGCTAAGGCTGTTAAAATCATGAAAAATGAAAGGAATATAGTTTGCTTGTATTTGGACCAACATTAGTAAGAAGTCGTGATAGTGTATTTGGGTAGTCGCCAGACATTTTATGTCGGACGAACGGATAAAGGTGTTGTGACGCGTATATGGAAAAAAAAAAAAAAAAACACTTTTGGTGAAAATTATTGCAGAAAATTTTCAAGTTAAAATGTACTTCACGTGAATTTTAATCATTTACTTATAAATTTGTAACGAGTATCCTATTTAATTCATGTGATTTGAAGTTTTGGTTTTCACTCTTAACTGATGTTTTCAAAATGTGTGCCATGGTAATAACAGATGATAAAAGAAAAGATGAACAGAAAAGCTTTCCTGAAATTCAGTGGTTGTCGTTTGTTTACGTGTTACATATTCGTTTTTCGTTCATTATTTTTTATACAAATAAGGCCGTTAGTTTTCTCGTTTGAATTGTTTTACACTGTCATATCGGGGCCTTTTATAGCTGACTATGCGACATAGGCTTTCCTCATTGTTGGAGGCCGTACGGTGACCTATAATTGTTAATGTCTGTGTCCTTTTGGTCTCTTGTGGACAGTTGCCTCATTGGCAATCATAGCAAATCTTCTTTTCTATATCTTCAATAGATGATTAAAACTATTATTTTCTAGCTATAGCTATTATTATATTGATTTTCTTTCAAGGTTTTGCATTCGATGCTTATTTCATTTAAGATGGTCAGTTGAGTGACAAAGGTTCACGAATATTCCTTGAAATTTAACAACAGTTATAATAAATTGAAATTTGGTGACAAAATATGCGAAAATTTACGACAAATGCAAAATCAACAAACACATTATGGCAATTATTGTGCACTTTATAAACTTTTAATCCTGGTATCTATGATGAGTTTATTTGAAGAAAACAAACCATAATTTAAACCAATATTTTTCTCAATCATCATCGACTACTAGCAATGACTACCATAATATTTTGTTCGGATGTGTATCTGACCTTCATTCATCTTTGTAAAACCATTCCTTTTTGTTTGAAAGGGTGAGATCAATGTCTATTTGGCTTAAACTTTGTAAAGTATACTTTTGAAGCTGTGAATATTGTTACCAAGAAAAACAAACAATGTCTAGATTATTTATTTCTGCATATAAAAGATCGTATAAATAGATTTTTATATATGGTTTTACAAAGTTTTATTTCTAGGGCATATTCAAGCCATTAGGATAAACCATTCTGTTCCAAATTAACTGAGATTTACTATGACGAAGATAATTTTAAAAAAGGATTATAACATGTTTTATCATTATACAAAAATGGGTCTACAATTAACATCTGACCAAGGAAAAAAGAAAAAAATAATTTGTCATTCAGATTCCTTAAAGGCAAAAAATAAAAATAAATGTATTTTATATGTTACATTATTGTAACAAATCAAATGTTAGAACCACATTTAATTATGTTTCCCCAAAACCCTTAACTAAATTGATATTCGTTGATAAACATATTTATGTTGACCATACAAATTGGACCTTGACGACTTGATAAACTAAGTGGATTAGACCCGTTTAATGAATCTGGGCAGACTTTAATCTATCTATATGGGTTTCAATCAAATATTAGAATGTTAAAAAAGTTTACTGAGTTGTCACACCTATGAAATAAAGGTTAACCTAAATCATGGCAAAAGACATTTCAAGAAAAACAAAAATTGAACAGGGAAATTGAAAGGGGATTTTGTTTCAAACGTTGTAATGGATCACACTTATATTACGTAAACATATTAACATAATACGTATACAAGTAAATATGATTTGTTCAATTAGGTGATAATCTCTGATAATAAAGCAAATTCTAGCCAAGAGTTCATGCTAAGGAAATATGAACATATTGAAATATAATTGTAAGTAACTATGTTTTAAGGTTTTATTTTATCACATTTATCAGTAACGGTATTTAGGTAGATTTAAAAGTTCCCATGTCATTTCTTAAAATTATTGTGTGAATTTCTTTTGAGCATAAGAGAGGATTATAATGATTGAAATATGTGTCTTCCATGAAACCAAAATTAATGTATTAATATTTAAAAAAGAAGAAAACCATTTTAACCCATGGGTATCAGACACAAATAGTCAGCAGTGTATATATCATTGGATATGAAACATTTGTTTGTCGAATTCACTGTTTATAAAAGGAAAATCACAAAAATACTGAACTCCGAGGAAAATTCAATCGGAAAGTCCCTAATCACATGACAAAATCAAATGACAAAACACATCAAACGAACGGACAACAACTGTTATATTCCTGACTTGGTACAGGCATTTTCAAATGTAGAAAATGGTAGCTTGAACCTGGTTTTATAGCGCTACACCTCTCACTTTTACAACAGTCTCATCACATTTCGTTATATTTACAACGATGCGTGAACAATAAAGACAAAATAAATAAAATAGTCAAAATATGGGTACAGCAGTCATCAGCATGTCACAATCTCAAAACAAACAATTTTACAAAATAAGCACACAAGCATCTATCAAATTAAAAACACAAGCATTGCTTCGCGTGTCTGACGTCAGAAAATGTATACGTCGCATAGAAAGAAAAAAAGCAGGCTAATTCCGCTACAAGGCAGCACTCGCACCCGCAAAGTGGAAAGGGATTAATATAAGTTGCAAACTTGTTTCCCAACCCATAAATAAATATGTTTAAACTAAACCAGAGCACCATTGATGGTTTTCTGTTACCGAAACGCGTACTAACTTATAAGCCTGGTATGTTTGATAATAAGTAAAATTATGAGCTTTTTGCAGTAGAAAAAGGAAAATCACAGTGTTTTTCTAGCTGTAGATGGGTTAAAGTGTCAGGGTGATAATTATCCAAAGTTTATTAAAAAAATCAATTGAAAAATTTGGGTTGTAAAACAAGACATTTATTCTTAGATGCATGATTTTTTAATGAGTTGTGGCTTTGAACCATCTGTCAGTAAACTACGAGTATTCTGTAATTAGTGTCTCTTTGTTGTTGCGATGTAAAAGTACCCGTCTACTGAATGTGTTTGCTAGAGATATTTCTATTAGAGTAATTAAGATAATAACACATTGTTGACTGCTGTACCCCTAGCCTTTTATTGACTTTTGTACCTATTATGTCTGTTTGTTTTGTTCACACATCGTTGTCATTATAATGGAATTTTGTGTGACTGTCATACAAGTGAGAGGTTTAGCTAGCTTAAAACAATGTATTTGATTAGGGACTTTCCTTTTTGGAAGTTTCCTCGGAGTTTAGTATTTTTCTGATTTTACTTTTTGACGAGTTAAACCTGTTCAACTGATTTTGATTGTTCGTTCTTATGTTTTGCTGTAACACTACTATCCTAGGTTGTGTGTGTGTGTGTCTTTGGGGAACTCGGTTACATGTTTAACACGGCATATTCTGTATACATGTACCTGTCTCAAATCGGTAAGGCTGACCTATCCCAATGACAAATTGGTACGTACGAAGAAAAAAGAATATAATTGTCCGATTCTAATTTCATATTCCTTAGCTTCAAGTATCAGAAACAAAGAACATTCTCAATGAAGTGCTGTACAAACAATACAAATAATACTCACAAATTGAAATCATAGATTAATGATTGCAGGGTTTCAAATTCTGTTTTTTTTTTTTGTATGTCATTTATAGCATTTGTACTATTTTCCTGAACAGAACTTGTACCGTTAGTATTATTTGTCAATCGTTGCTGTGTATACGTACATAAGGTATATTCTAAAAAGATTTGGGGGAAGTCGAAATGAGGTACAAGCAATCTTCACATTAATACATATAAAGGGATTCATTGAACCATGGAAGTATTATATTGACAGGAACTACTACGACCCGACTTCAAACGTTTCATCTGCGATGCCGCGCCAAATTTAATGATATGTTAATTAGCTTGAAACATGGCACGTTATTTACATACCAGCGTGTTGTGCCCCACAATATTGTCATTCTCGGTTGCTTTCGGGATTACGGTAATAAACGAAGAAATCGAAAGTTGTGATAAATTCTCAGGAAACAGCAATCGGCAAACCTCGGCAGATTCCGTTACCTAACTGTGCCGATTGAGTGATTGAAGGATTAATGAGAGTCATCATTAATTCTATAGAAAAACACATTAACGATGGAAATTTGTACCAAATTTATTGAATAAATGCCCCATTTTTATTGATTTATTTTTCGGTAGAAATTGCACTATATGTAATACATATCGCAAGTTGTGATTATATAATAACTACTGTTTACTCCATTGAGTGGCACACATTTCCTGCATATTTAAGACGATTGTAAATGATCATTCTGATAAAATCAAAAGACCAAAGAGATTTTTAATAAATGTAGGAATTATTAGGCTTCGCTCTAAATCCAGGGTAAGATCATTGGTTGGTATATACGAATGTTCAGTTGAACCCCGATGTGTTGAAATATTTTTTTAGTACTGCGACTCAAGGATTTGTATAGTGACATTATACAAATACTTGTGCGACTGTTCAATAATATTTACCAGTATCATTTGAACGGTTTCATTTGGTCGGATAGTGATAACATATTTTAGGGGACAGAAATGTATTATATAAATATCTATATAATCGGTAGTTAGATCTCTGTTTTCTTCTGCTGTATTTTGTTGATTGGTACTTGCTCGATTAATTTTCGTATTGTAAACTGGAAATTTTTACTTTCCAGGATTATCCAGTAAATTAACCATATATATAACTCTAAACTTCACAGTTTTAATATTTATCAAATATATTTAATGCTAACCGGCGGTAACCGGAACACACCTTAATCGCGATTTAAACTTCACTCACAAACTAATAAAATAATGTCACTTACTATTTCAAATCGTTGTAGAATAATTAATTCGGGGCCGATTGTCATTTCTTATGCATCAGTCGACTTGTTTAAATAAGTTGTTCACGAATAAAGGTCTACCGACGCGATTGAAATAAGTAAAGGTGTTTTCCGACAGGTAATATTGTTAAGCTGTCTCGATTAAAACCACGTGATTGATAAGAAGTATCTCTGGTCAATTTATGACCGCGGCATCGCAGATAGTCACAAAAGAAATTAACGACAGCGTACTAATTAGACAGTTTCCATATCTTTTCTACAGGGCTACCCGGGTTATAAATAAATGCTAATTAATCGTGGTAGTTCCTGTCAATATAATACTTCCATGATTGAACATTTGTTTAATAGTTAACTCAATATTTATGTTTAATTGACAACCTCTTTTTTTTATATTTTGAACACTTATCATTTTCTATAGATATTGTTTTTGAGGGTAACGATTGAAATCCAATTAAAATTCTATTTTCAGTATCTTAATATCTTCATTTTATTCCTGAATCTTTCCTTTGAGAGCACAAAGAATAAAGCGTGGTGTATGTACATTCTAAAGATCATATCCATTTTCATACTACATAATAATTTCATGATGTAAATTCAAATATTCCAGTTACAAAATAAATGATGTGTATTTGTTCAACCATACTTGTCCAGAAACCTATTTGATTTAAAATGACAGAAATTGTATATGATGAGGGCATCTATCAAATTCATCAGTAACCCGTGTTAAGTTTTACCTTCCTAAGATGTCGTCATTTCGCGATCTTTTATATATAAAGGTATACATCGTTTCATTGTAGTGACATTAAGCAAAAAATGAAAAAAATCTAAGTCCTAAAAAGAACCACAGGGATTCAAAATCTGATACACCAAAAATGGCATAATTAAAAGTTAGACTTTATTATCAACAACATATTCTTTTCGTTTAGGGGATTGATAGTTCAACTATCAGTTGTTTTGTAATTCTAAATGTGCACCTCTACTTGTTTTTGTTTTAGATAAATTTCATTCAAAACCGGCTGAAAAATTACCAAAATGTTTACACATTCTATGATTTCCTTTATATATTATGCAGATTTTCTATGCAACACTACCATGAATGCTTGCATTTCAAATATCCTGGTAAAATTGAAAGGAGTGATATTAACATGAATCGTAGCTAAAATTAGACATTGTCAAAAGAAAGAGAAAAGTTTTAGCCCGTATAACAACACAAATTAAACATAATATGTCCCTTCGTCGAAGAATATACATGACGTATACAACCGAGAATGGAAATGAGCAAAAGAGACAACAACCGACCGTCGTAATTTTCACATCACTGCTAACTCACATGTAATCAATTGGATTGTGATAGGCGGTCAAACGGGTTACAATTACTTTTTTTACTTAAATTTCAAGCTTTCAATGCTACATTTCAATATTTTTGCAAAATTTATATTTCTGTTGTACGTTTATATACAGTTAATATAGCCACTCGCTGTTAGATCAAACCAGTAAGAGCCACGTGTATAAAAACTTCTTTTCAATGACAACAATGCATAAAAGAGTGTACTTTAGTACAATTAAAAAATAATTCTGATGTAATCGTTCCTTTTGATAGCGCGCAAAATCCCATTAATTCAAATAACGTATGCATTAATTGAAGTATGGGTTATAGATAAAGAAGACAGTAACTAAACAACAAACACTTAACCAAAATGAAAAAGAGGTCAGCATATGATCTGCCTGACAGCCATTTTTCATACTTATTTTCAAGTTCTAAAAGATTTAAAAAGATATCTGTAATAACGAATTTGAGAAAAAGTTACAAATTATGTCCCTCTTCTTTGCGGCCCTTCATTATTATGAGGCTGACATTTTACAGAAACTTCTAAGGAAGAAAGATAAGAAGTTAGCAATATCCTTTAATTTACTTTTCGCTATAAAGATGATGTTCTCTCACTTAATAATTCAGAATTTGGTGACTATGTTGAAAGCATCTATCCCATCCAACTGAGATAAAGGATACAACAGTTTAGCCGGCCTCATATCTTGACTTACATCTAAAAATTAACAATGAGGGTCGGTTGAAAACAAGCCTCTACGACAAAAGAGTTGATTTCAGCTTCCCAATTGTGATTTTTTTCATTTCTAAGTAGCAACATTCCAGCAGCGCCTGCATACGGAGTATATATCTCCCAATTAATACGATATTCCCGTGCTTGTATTTCCTATCATGATTACTTGATAGAGGGTTGCTGCTCACAAGTAAGCTATTAGACCAAAAGTTCTGAATGGAGAAGTTGAAATCATCCCTTCGTAAATTTTACGGATACAATCACGATTTGGTTGACCATTATGGAATAGTCGTTTCACAGATGATATTGGATATGTTCCTTACGTCGTAACAACAACCCCCTTCCCTTGTAATGACTGTGACTTACCGAATTAGACTATTTACTAGGATGGTATTAACATGAGCAACACGACAGATGCCACATGTGGAGCAGGATCTGCGTACCCTTCCTGTGCACCTGAGATTTTGGTGTGGTTCGTGTTGTTGAGTCTTTTGTTTTCTATGTTGTGTCATGATAATACTATTATTTGTTTGTTTGTCTTTTTTATTTTTGTGGCCAGGTCGTTGTCAGTTTTTTTCGATTTATGAGTTTGACTGTCCCTCTGGTATCTTTCGCCCATCTTTTGCAGCAAGGAATGAGAAACAACGACAACCATTTACGAGTATTCAATCATCTTTTATTTTTTTGTGAAACAGCACGCGCTATTCAGAGATTGATAATTTCAATTTCAAATTGTTGGTAAAATATGGAAATCGAAATACTCAAATTATTGCTTATCATCACTACTCATCAAAGAGGGACGAAAGATACCAAAGGGACAGTCAAACTCATAAATCCAAAACAAACTGACAACGCCATGGCTAATAATGAAAAAGACAAACAAACGACAGCACACACGACACAACATAGAAAACTAAAGAATAAACAACACGAACCCCACCAAAAATCTAGGGGTGATCTCAGGTGCTCCGGAAGGGTAAAAAATGCAGGTATACATTTCGATTAAAATGATTAGTTTCTATATAAAGCATTGCAATATTTGATCTAGATATTTTTGTTCTCGCTATTTTGGTACATGACATGTAACTATGTATCTCATGATTGAGATGTGGGTTGTACATGACGTGTAACTATGTATCTTATGATTGAGATGTGGTTGGTACATGACATGTAACTATGTATCTCATGATTGAGATGTGGGTGGTACATGACATATAATTTGGTATAGAAACATAAAACTGATGGACTTCTGTTACAGTTATTTACCATGCTATGTTGAAATAATGATGAACAGATAATATTTCGAAACTTGTACTGGATAAAATATGGTGTATTTGAATAAGGATCAAGGAAGAATGTGACCTTGCAAGAGGTGAAATGGAGGTGAATGTATGGAAACAGAAATCGGTTATAAAATTTTGTTCTGCAAAATAAATATAAAACGTATATTTTTGTAATAAGAGTTGGGACTTTATTTTCGTATTTTTAACGTTTTTAAAACCATTTTGAAGTATATGAATGTTGAAAGGCTATTTAAAGAATGTGTCAGAATCATAAATGTTATAGAATTATGTATATTTAACACTGAGCGCTTAACTGTTGCCTGTACTACTATTTTTTTTAGAATTGACACGCCGGTTGTTACTTTATATGTAATAGGTTGAACTCGTTTTATATTAAATTTTACAGAGTTATCTCCCTGTAGTGTTAGGTACCACCTTAAATACAGGTTTTTTTGTCTATCTGCAAATTTACAGACCGCTGTCAGAGCTAAACTCAGTTATGAAATAAATGTCATGACCTATGAATAATGAATGACAGAAGCAGTATACATTTCAACTTAAGTTCCAAAAAGAAATTAAAAAGATAAAATAATTCGAATTACTCCAGTGCACAACTATATATCTTTCATTTCACACTTGAATAAAATATTCATAAAAATTCAAAATTAATTATCTGCCACTCCTAAGTTTAATTCCATTCATAATTATCAAAACATGTGACGCTGACTTTTCCGAACTCCTTCATAAAGGAATAACCTATATAAAAACATAAGATAAAGGCCATGATATAGACTAGTATGTAGGATAATGTTTCATACATGAATACATGATGATCTACTGTCTGAAAAATATTCTTTTCCATTCTATAGAAAATTAAGAATGATGTAATCCGCTGTTTTTTCCTTTTAAACGTTCTGTTTACGAATCTCACAAGGGTAATTCAATTTTTGAACACGACAATTGATTAGAAGAGATAAAATAAACTGATTGCCAAGTACTTAAAGGATAATGAGAGCATAAGAAAAGAAATTCACAAAGCAGATAAGTTTCACCATGCTATGCTTTATAAGTAACAGGAGCAAACTTATAAATTTGCGATCTACAATTTTGATTTACCGCGAAACCTGTGCATTTGTCTATGCAAAAAAAGAGGCAAAATACCCAATCAAATTGACATTCTAACTCTTAAGTCGAAAACATACTGACAACGCCATAGTAAAAAAAAAAACCCGAAACGATAAAAAGAAAAACAAAACCATACAAAACACAACTAAAGACTGAGCAAAACTAACCTCAGCAATAACATGGGAAATTCCAGGTCCTCCAGAAGGGTTACAAGATCCTCCGCCAGATGTTAAAAGCCAAGAAATCCTAGTAGGTTATAATAATTGTAATATTTTAAAACCTGCTGTGTATGCCATATTTATTTTAATTTCTGCTTAATTCTTTTTACAAATGATGGAGATTTTGTGTGCTCTAGACACTCAGAATTTACCAATAAAGTCATTATAAAGATTTGTACTACAGACGCGCGTTTTGTCTTCAAAAGACTTACAAGTAGCGCTCGAAACAGAAAAGATAAAACAGAAATTCAAAAAAGTTGAAAGGCATAGGGGACCCAAAATTACAATTGTGAATATAACATAATTGGAAAGTTCCAAAAAAGACGATTTTCCTGGCATCTTAAGATCTTAGACTGCAATTCAGTTGAGACACATGCATATTGTATCTACCCCGAAATCCTTGCTATCCGTATTACCGTACAATGTTTGCAATAATTGCAAAGTCTTTAATTTTTCTACAGAAAAACTATTATTCACCACGTTCAATAAACGTTCATAAGTCCCCCATAAAATACACTTAGGATGATATCTTTGAGACTTATATGGACAACATATTTGTTCAGTTTGGTGGGTTGATGTTTCAGCAGCTTTTACAACCATGTGAAGTTACAAAAAGTAGCATTCAATACTTATAATTACATTTTTTTTACTACGATCATGCAAACAGGATTTTCATCAAGTTTTTTTTTTAAATTTACATGTGCACTTTATTGTTGGACCTCGTGTCATCGTGAATAACAAATTTCATTGTGTAATGAGGTTGATTACGGAATAACGCGAGATGTGCAGTTAGCCAATAAGAATAACGTATTATATTGAAACATATCTAATGAAATTATTGTAAAGTAAATTAATGTATACATGCTAGTAGACAGCTATTACTCTCTAAATTGTAACTAACACGTAATACAATGTAGATTTATAAAAAGTTTGCCAATGAAATCCTCTGGTTTTATGGGTAATTAACAATACAGGGAAGAACCTTAGTGCCATTGTTGTAACATTAAGGGGCTTTGTTAACAACTATTAGTGAAATAAAGTATCTGAAGTTGGAAAAAACGAAGAAAAAAAAAAGAAACAAGACTAGATTAATTCAGTATGAACCAGATGAAACAAGAACCAATCAAGGTTACATCTTACATGTTCTAAACGTATGATGAAAACGAGGCAAGTTTAAGGGACTTTCCATTTAAAATTGTCCTCGGAGCTTGGCATTGTTATTATTCTAATTTTTACTTGTGAGTACTTATATGACTTAGGTTTTGAAAGGTGGAAATTGACTTTTGGTCATATTTATCTATATATTCTAAACAACTGGCATTTTTTGCACTTTTATGATCGGAGAATGGACCCAGACAAGAAAATAAATATTGACATTGTATTTGCATCATCTCATTGATTAGAAATATTTCACAGCTGATTACAACCCTTGAAAATATAGATATAAACATGTGCATTATCTATCGCACGTATTTATTGATAACATTTATGTAAATTTTTTTCTAGGTCGATAATTTTCTTCCGAAATTAACATGCCATAAAACTGTATTTGGTATTGGTCAACAAAGCTATTACGACATATATAACACCTGAATATTTAGATCAATGAAAATTGTTGTATGGTGATAACATAATTTTCAGATAATAGTATACAAACAAACGTGACTAACGTATGATTCTGGGTTCATATAGAACGACACGTGTAAGAACTAGTTACTAGTATTAAATTATAAAAGTACATAGTAGTATTCGTCGGTGTTTTTTTAACATGCCAAGTAAAAGAACAAGGGTTAATATCTCCCAATTATTACATGATATTTAGTTTTGTAGTATTTTCATATAACCATATATATAATTGATAGCAGCTTTGCAATGAGTAAATGATATAACAAAGGTTGTTACATGACGAAAGATGTGCTAGATTTGTGGAAGTCAAAACTCCAATAGGAACATTGTTTTACTTTCCACATAATTTGAGTTAATATTGGTGAATATATGTTTTCTACCCTATATAATCACTTTGCCTCATAATCCTAAAAGAAACAATTCACACACCTGATTAAATGAGCATTTAAAAAGTCTGAATGCGAATATATATTCGAACTCTTTCAGGTCATTTTTTTGTAACAACAAACAAAAGAATTACATGTATGTCAATTGGACCTGATTTGATACTATAACTGCCCTTGAATTTTTACTAGATAACAGTTTTGTTCGCTATGGAGATTCCGATATCACTAGGTTATCGGAATTCCTATGGGGACTAATTGTGCACCGCTTATTGCGGACCTGTTTCTGTTTATTTATGAGTTACAATTAATGACTAAAATCAGCAAAGACCAATCAAAACAACATCTGATTCAAAAATTTAATAATTCTTTTAGATATTTAGATGATATATTGGCTCTCAATAATGGTGACTTCAGTATGTACACTTCAGAGATTTATCCTGCCGAACTGACTTTAAATAAAGCTAATACTAACAATGAACACTGCCCTTTCCTAGATCTTGATACCAATATCTTCAACGGGAAGGTTTATACCAAAATTTATGATAAAAGAGATGAAGTTTGGTTTCCTATGGCTAATTATCCATTTTTTTATGCACTATAGTGTTTGTATATCTCAACTTGTTTGATTCGCTCGTGTTTGTAACAACGTATTTGATTTCAACGATAGAAATCTCTGTATTACTGAAAAATCATTACACCAGGGTTCTCAATATCACAAACTAGTCAAAATATTTACTAAATCTTAACATCATTTGCATCATTTACAAATATAAATCAACAAGCAGACATATTATACGTTTAGGTATTTCACATCGTATATGTTATGGTAATATTATTTACAAAGCTAAAAAAAACGGCAAACACCTCAAAAACTAACCAAACCTTTAAACATACTTTTTCGGAAGGGACATAGTTACGATACTGTTGTCAGGACATTAAGGATTGCATATATTAATATTAATATTGATTCACTCAAAGGTTCTTTCCATCAGAAATAAACAGTTTTATTCTTAAACCAATTGTTAGCATGATATGGGTTATGTTCTTCTTGTATAATTTATGATGGTATGATACTAAATTCCTTACGGAAGGGATTGTACTTGATTTTCATCTGATGAAGACATAATCATTTAATCAGTTTAATTGAGGTCTGGAGCCTGCTTGTAGTCCTTTGTTAATGTATGGATCATTGTCATTTTGCTTAGTTTCTTTTGTTACATATTCTACCATCGGACGCAGATTTCTTTAAATCTGAGTTTTACTGTGCAATTGCTTTGTGTTTCTTAATTCTACATTGGTTAGAAGTATAGGGAAGGGTTGAGATTTCACAAAACATGTTTAACCCCGCCGCATTTTTGCGCTTGTCTCAAGTTAGGAGCCTCTGGTCTGAATCAGTCTTGTACGTTTTTTTAATTTTTGTTCATTTATATGTTTTGGAGTTTAGTGTGACTTCCATTTCACTGAAATAGTACATAATTTTATTTAGGGGCCAGCTGAAGACCAACTCCGGGTGCGGGATACCCTCGCTGCGTTGAAGACCCATTGGTGGCCTTCTCTTTGGTCGGGGTTGTTGTCTCTTTGAAATATTCTCCATTTCCATTCTCAATTTTATCGTATAGTATAAAGTTTTCTCTGTAGTATGTTTAGGACTTTAACTTGTCATTTTTTTTGCCATTTTAGTCTCAAGTCTTCTCCGACTAATCATTGATAGCTTATTGGAAAGGCATAGTTAAAAATCAAATCTGCATATAGATTACATTTCAGAACCGACAACTTAACAATGACTTTATTTAAAGATTGAACACCATGTTCAGTGGATCGTGAATTCTAAGCGAAAAACGTATTTGGAATATATTAAAAAACACATTTATGTCTATACATTTTAAATTGGCGTTACTACAATTTTAGTGTAAACTACTTTAAACTATCTTAAACCAAACATTATGTTTATAAAGCAACAGTTAGGCATCATTATTTAATAGACATAAATCGGTTAGGCGTAAACAATTTCAGGTCGCACACCAAAATGTAAAAGGAAAACAAAGGACCAACAGAATCACTGAACCGCAACAAAACACAAGCGTCAACATACATAAACACGGACTTTTTGATAACAACTACACATTCCTGGCTTTATACAGGACGTTTTAAGAATAAAATGATGCAGACCGAACGGACAGAAGCAGACCGGAAAA
Source organism: Mytilus galloprovincialis (assembly GCF_965363235.1). Taxonomy (NCBI): domain Eukaryota; kingdom Metazoa; phylum Mollusca; class Bivalvia; order Mytilida; family Mytilidae; genus Mytilus; species Mytilus galloprovincialis. Next base: position 32,589,735 of record NC_134843.1, on the reverse strand, counting down.
TGAATTTCTTTCCACTTCCGCTTAATATTTCATTAGCGTTTTCGTGCTTTACTTTATTCAGAACAGGCTTGTTTTTATTCGAAAAGTCTTGTAATTGAAAACGACAAATAATGATTGATAATTTGTAGGGTGAAATATAATTCTAAAGCATACTAGTAATCTGTATATCAAATTGCAATGATACAGATTTTAAAACTGCATATGTTATGACGTAATTGAAAAATACTTCTATATCAAATCATAAATGAGTTTTAAGTCAACTCAAATATGTATCATATCAGTGAATGTAATATAGATATGGATAATATAAATATGAACTGTTTTAAAATAAATATAACTAGGTCACCAGAATGAACATGCAATCAGAAATATGAAGTATTTCAAAATGACGTAAATAAACTTCGATACCCCCCCCCCCCCCCACCACCACCAAATAGGCACCCAAAGGACTTACTAATCGAATATAAAAGTATCTGTATTTTCTTATATTTCTTTGAGATAGATTATTTAATCACACTAGTTCCACTTTTGATTTTTGAATTTGTTTTCCTTTTGATCATGTTGTAATTTGTTATACTAAGACTGATGATGTTATTGTCATCTTGTTATCTTCTTTCTCGGTTAAAATGCTCTCTTCATGATATGTCCTTTTAATTAATAAATATAATTTAGTGATGATCAGATCTTTTATTATATTGTCGATGTATGTAATATAAAGTAAATTGATTTACAGTGCTTGCGGGTATGTTTTCAACGTAAATATTTCTTAGGACCATTTAAGGTTTTTATTGCGATGTGCGAGTTGCTTAAGGTTGACAACAATATGAAATCCTCCACATATAAAAACAAGTAAAAAATTGGACTCACTAAACTGCATTTAACCGCAGAGCAAACGCTTAATTTCCGGATTTTTAAAAGATACAAGTATGATTGGAAGAACAAGTATGACATCCAATTTCTGATAGTTATTCACCTGTTTAAATGTGTTATATATAATAACGGGGATACCCTAGTCAACATACCCGAAAAGCAAATCCTATATGCTGCATCTATATCTTTTTCAAATTCTTTCCAATATTTACATAAAAATATGTTTGGGGCATACAATAAAAAAGTGGGCAGGGGTTTCACTGATCATTGCTCTCATGTCAGATCTAAATTCAAAGTAGAAAAGATGTTCACCACCTTAAATTTTTTTGAAGTTTTCGCTGATCTTTAAGTCCAACTCTAGAGAGGCTTATCTAATTTTCATCTTGCATCATATTCCAAGTCAAAATTTTCAAAAGATTTCATCTAGAACCTATAAAAACAAATAACACAGTACGTAGCAACAATAAATTTGAATTTTGACTAATTGTCTTAAAATCGAAAGTCTTCCTGCTGTTTTCTTTTTATTTCAACCACTTGTATAATGTTTATTTATATCCAAATAGGGTACTCCATCAATAGGTAACAATATTGACAATTCACCTTTCTTTATTGTTTCGTCCTATTCAAGTTGCTGAGTTAAACAACTATCCATCAGAGTCGTAACGACGACGATGCTAACCATGATAATTAGCAAAACCTATACCGTACAGTAAGCTTTAAAAACACCTGCCAGTCAAAAACATACAGCCTTATGAATGTTAAATTAAAAAAAGAAGTCAGACAGCAACCCAACGTCAAACTGAATTAAATACTTTGAACAGGAACATAAACATTGAAAATCCACATTATATTTGAAAGCTATGTTATGTTTTCAATACCATTATTTAAGCTTTACTGTAAAAATAACCAATATAATATTCAACCCTTCAGTGTAAAAGGCTACCAAAAAGCGACTTTTCAATAGAAAAGTGATCTAATTATAAGACATATTTCGAGGCTAACGAGGTTGCAATTCGAATTATTCATTGCAATGACATTAAGTAGAACGTCTCAATTACGATCAGTGACCTTTTGTAATTTAAAATCACCATGCGTGCCGATGACATTTATATTTCATTCATAAACTTATCGGTTAATATAGTATAAAGATAAATATCAAATTTAACAACCAATCATAAATATAACACACGTGTCGTGTTAAAATCGATAAAAAAACTATTTTTACTATTGATATAATCGGGTTAGTTTATTTATCATAATATACGCATGACACACTTTCTTAAATGCTGTCATGTTGATGCGAAGGTGTTCTTATCTGATTTTGTTCTTTTCCCTTTTAGTGTTATTTTGGATTAAATACTCAAATTTTCAAAACGTTTATGTATACATTTTTCGATATACTAAATCTAGGTCTATTCCAACCATAAGGGATCGTTGGTCCTGAAATGAGTGTTTTTATTCAAGCATGATATTATTTTTAATACTGTTAGTTGAGAAAAAGATTGAAAATTTGTTACATTCTAAGTAACACCGGCGCTTACAATGGGGGTTTCCGTCCTTATTAATGTATCATTTATTTTCCCTAATGACGTTTTGAGCATCACTGACGATAGGTACGCATAAGAATTGGTAAAGGAGTAATTTATTTGACTTAATGAGTGTGGATAGTTGCATAAGATGTTTTCAATTGACAATACAGATACAAATATGGATAAAAAAAGAAAACTGATAAATGATAATAGTATTTTGCAATTCTGAATGCCACTGCAAGTGAACTAGCAACTCTGGTTGGTAGTTTGTTCTTTTGTTTTGCCACGATTTTAAATAATTTAGTTGTTAAATTATATAATCAGTCATAAAACGTCCTTTATCCAAAGTTAACTTTGGACCCTAAAATGTCCTCTCAACAGAAGACTTTGATTAAAACCGTCCGTGTATAAAATATTTTTATTTTTAATCATTACCTATGGAAATATAGAAACCAAAGTTAAAATAGTAATGTTAAAAATCAAACAAAAGTATAATAAAAAAATTACAAAAGAAACAAAAAACATTACGGAAATAACTGTTAAAAAACCCATAAAATAACAAAATTACAAAAAGCTCAATAATAAAAATGCATGTCTCATGACTGTAACAGCTGTAATAAAAATATCTAATAAATATGTGTAAAAAGGAATAAACAACTATCTACAGAAGTTTGAAAACAAATAATAAAAATAGCCTTTATCAAGTGCATAGTGAAAGAAAAGGTAAAATAAAGTCAAACCGTTCTTATATTCTTACACCATAACAAAAACGGTACGTGTCATTTTTTTTACAGGGATTCATACTTTCCCTTTTGAATAAAAAGTCTTGAAATCGGTATCGATATTTTTTTAAAGTGCTTGATAAACTTGACATATCTTTTTTGGAAATCTTCGACAATGTACTTACTTTAATAAACTAGAGTATTTCTAATGAAAGATACACTTTATTTTCCCCTTTTTGAAACTACATAGGAGTTCGGTATTTGTGTCATCTAAGTACATGCTATTGAAGTTAACTGACCTTATTATTTGTTTAAAAATATACACTATTTAATTTCCTAATGACCTTTCCAGTATCACTGACGATATGTAAACATTACGAATTCGTATAGGGTAAGGTATAATTCTATTGCATGAATCTAGTTAGTTACACGAGAGGTTAACAATGGATAAGAAATAGACAACTGATGAATTATGCGAGTATTTTGCATTTCTGTTGATATGTGAATGCCACTGCAAGTGAACTGGAAATTCCGTTGGTAGTTTCATAGTTTTCCGATTCAGAGTGGTTTCACCAGAATAACTTTTACTATTAAAATGATGAATGAAGATTTGGATTAGCAGCATTCGAGTTGTTCTCCTGGAATCCTTATAATATGTGATTGTGAAATGTAAATCATTGAAATCTAATTTCATTTGGCTGTATCATCAAACGGATCAACAAAAGCCACCAAAGCCACCAAAGCCAACGCCGACTTCGCAATAGATATATTGATAAGCAGATGATTTAATGCAAAAAAGTTAAAAATATCAATAATGTGGTCATTTTTATAAATTTCCTGTTTACAAAAATTTGAATTTTTCAAAAAACTAAGGATTTTCTTAACCGAGGCATAGATTACCTTAGCCGTATTTGGCACAACTTTTTGGAATTTTGGATCCTCAATGCTCTTCAACTTTGTACTTGTTTGGCTTTATAAATATTTTGATATGAGCGTCACTGGTGAGTCTTATGTAGACGAAACGCGCGTCTGGCGTACTAAATTATAGTCCTGGTACCTTTGATAACTATATTGACCTTAGGCGTATATTGCAATTTTAGGTCCTCTTTGGTCAGATAGCTCTTCCACTGTTTCGGTTCTTTTACATCATTGACTTATTAAACTTAAATTTACTGTCTATTTTGTTTTTAGATTAGGTACTATTAACAATGAAACAACTATTTACCAAAACCAAATGACTCATGCCTTTGTTACAATAACATAATTTAGCAGTCGCTTTTTTGAAACGGTTTATGATAAGTGCAAAGGGTTCGACTGATAAAAATGAATCATTTGCAAGTGTACTACGACACAAGAAAAAAGCATTTTGAAGAAAAATACTGCTTATTTTATAAATTAATTTTGTTTTTGTTATCTGACAGTCTATCATAATGTCAACATAACATAGACATTTTTATTAAAAGCCACAAAATGCAAATCAGTATGGGGAATGAAACATAACTTGCAATTTGGCGTTAAAATTAGAAAGATCATATCACTAAGTTTCAAGTTGATTGGACTTCAACTTCATCAAAAACTACCTTGACCAAAAACGTAAACCTTAAGCGGGACAGACGGACGGACGAATTGACGAACAGACTAACGGACGCACTGACCAGAACACATAATGCCCATAAATGGGGCATACAAAACAGTAGTGTGAATGCTTTTACAGAATGCATAAGTTTTAGATAACACATGTTTAGATAAACATAAGATAGTGTAGGCAGAAGTACAATGTATGTAGTTGTAGAAATACGTGACCAAGTCTTTTGCAAACCTTACAAGTTCAAACTAATTCGTAAGATCTTTTCTGACTAGTAAGGTTACATAAGTAAAAAATTAAATTATCCCACCAACAGACTGTTACTTGATAACAATAGTAATGAATTTATTATGGCTAACCTGTAGGTATAATAATGAATTGTTGCGTATACTTGAATAATTCTCAGCAGATGCTTTCGTAAATAAATGGATATTGTTTACTTCTCCTAAATTTTCACATGTTCGCGTTTTTTTAAAATTCCGCCTCGTACTTTATGTGGCTTTTTATTTTTTTTAATCCGAGCGTCACTCATTAGTCTTTTGTAGACGAAACGCGCGCCTGTTGTACACAATTTTTATCCTGGTATCTATGTTTCATTTTTTCTTACATTATAGATAAATAAAGTATATAAACTCCTTTAACCACAGCAAATACCATACTTCTGATGTTGATAATAAGTAGCGTGGCCAAACTCGCCGATAACTTTCACCATGGTTTGCGGAACTCTTTACCGATAATCAAACGTGCGTTCTTGAGACAAAAAAACAAAAACAAAACAAAACAAGGAACGAAATTAATTGATTTACATAAGGTATTGTTCCTTGTGTAACATCCGGAGTCATCAAGATCACCTTCGTCAGACGTGTATTTTTTAAAATATCTGAAACATAAAAGCTATTTTGACTCCCGAAAGTTAAAACACTATTTTTTTCAGAGTTGTCAATTTTGAATGAAAGTTGTACGAAGTAGAATTAGTGTGTTTTTGAGGCGAACATGGTTGACCCACTTTTATCATGTATATCTTGTTTGATGTAAAAATGAATCTTTAGTCCCACTGATTAGCCGTTATTTGTTGAACTTTTTTTAATCTTTAGCAGTAATGCACCACACGATATAAATCAAGACTACTGTATAATACCTAAAAGGAATTTATCTAATTAATCAATCTTTTAGACATATTCTTTTTTGTAAATCATTATGCAACATTTTAATTTTGTTTGTTTAAAATGTCATTTTTTCCAAATTTAGAGTTTTGATTACAAACCTGAATCAGCTGACTGGCTAGTACAATTAAGTGACGTGCACACCTATCATATGATGAGAAACATCGTGATATATTATATCTTAAATATATCTGATGATAAATAGATATTGGAATCATTATAAGTATTTTATTACTATCACGGAGCTTGATATATTTGTATGTTACAGAAGACACTATAATATTTTTAACACTGCATACTCTTTATTGGTAAGTGATAACATTATTTTATATTTATATTGTGAGAGAATTTAAATTAGAATTTGGATTTTATTTATTATGTCTAATGATTTTTTTTTAATTTTCAAAACTAGCGCTGCAAATTCGTCTAGCAAAGAAAGCTTTATTTACTTCCGGCTATTTAAAAAAATTTTTTATACATATTTCTCCAGTGTATTGAGGGTGTCATAACGTTAGTTCTTTGATCTTCAGATAATACACATGTAATATGGTTGTTTGAACTGTTAATTCACTGATTTCGGTCTTTACACTATTGCTACTTTTTTTGACTGAGTGTGGTTTCGGCTGGTGGGTAAAGCATGTATACCGACAAAACGGATATCTTAGATATCTTAGATGAGTTTTGATCTTGCTGACGCATTCTTTTCCCTCAGTTTGGATTTTTTCGGGTTTCGAGTTTTAAAAATCTTGATTTGTATATTTAAAAGGAAAATTTATGAAATTTGTACATATGTTTGCACTAACTTATCCCGGATAAAAGTTAAACTCAAATAGAACAAATAAATAAATATCAACAGAGACAAGCCTTTCTTAGAATAAAAATTAACAAGGAAAATGATCTACATTAATGTCTGTTTGTTTAGTTTTTTTATTATCCGATTTGAATTGGTTTTTTTTGGTAGACATCAACATTTGTTATGATGAAAATGAACAAACAAAATCAATCAACAAATAGTCAATCAAATATTCAGCTCATATTGGTTGCCATATCTTTTAGCAATTTCTTTTATCTTCAATAGCTTTTAAATTCATAAACGAAAAATTTGAAAAAAGATATGTTATTAAATTTCAGTGACATATTACTGACTACTGGGCTGCATGATTTAGTATAAAAGATAGTAATATCATATATGTATTCTATTTTCGAATTATTGTTGATTGCAATAATTAGATATGGACAAAAGCTTTACCAAATGAAATTGTGATACAAGATACATTATTCAAAGAACTGATTGAATAACCTGTGTCCTATATATCTGTGTGACTTAAGTCATTTGTCTGTCTGTGGTGTAATATTTCTGTTTTGACTGCTATGTCAGAAAATACTATCATTTTCACAATTTATGGCTTTGGTAGCTCATCCAATTCTGTCAATTTAACGAAACTATGTAAAGAAATTATTGTTTCAACATATTTTTTTATTGGCGTCCGCTTTTTGAATGTATATTGGTGTTCGATATTTTTTCAATAAAGATATTTGAGGCAACGTAAGTTTACCTACTTTCTAAACTCGGTGAATCGTTTTGGAATATATAAATAATTGGTAAACTATATCATTTTGTTGTATGTTGTAATACGTCATCATGTCATCGCATGTGGCTGTTCTGAATTAAAGTGACAAGATAATATCATCTAGTTAATTTATAAAATATACAGTTTACATATTATTGTAAAAATTGAAGACTTTGCAATTAAAGGTGGCGTATTGTCCTTGTAGAATTCATATTTCTATTCAAAATATATATAAATATTTTAAACAAATTATACATTTATAGTCAATTTTCAAGTCAGTATGGCAAAAGGTAAAATGACAAGCATATCGAACTCCAAGGAAAATTCAAATCAGAAAGTTCCTGATCAAATGGCAAAATTAAAAGCTCAAACACACCTAACGAAAACAACTAACATTTAACTTAAGATTAAAAGATGTGCTGGGTTTTTATAACGGTATATTATTTTACTGACTGTGTCAAATTTAAAATCAAGCTGAGTTCAATCAATAGAGTCTCGTGTATAAAATTGATAACATTTTCTGATATATGATTTTCGATTTATCTATTTGCGTTCTGTATGGAGCAATACAGTATAATGGAAATACCGAACTCCAATACAAATTCAATAAGGGAAATTCCGTAAAAATTGACCAAAATCAATGGCTATCAATTAACGGAACAAGTGAAAAACAACTGCTATAATATATTCCTGACTTAGCACAAGCATTTTCCGAAGAAAATATGTATGAACTAAATTGACAAGACGTGGAGTAAAAAAAAAATAATCAAAATTAAATTCATTTGTTATTACTTTGTTAACTTAAGCCTCGGTCACACCTTACCGGATAGCACGAACGGGCGCCTAACGGATGAAAATAAAAGTTGTCCGTTGACAAAATTGTTATCCGTTGGGAGTCCGTTGATGTACTGACCGAATAAAACGGACGTGTAACGGATGCATAACGGACACACACCGGATATGTAACGTACGAGAAACGGACACGTACCGGACAAAACGGATGTCGAACGTACATCCAACGGACGAGTACCGCATAAAACGGACACATAACGGAAGCGTACCGGATAAAACAGATGAACAAGATATACGGAAAAATCAAAGGCGACAATAATAATACATGTAAATTGCATAAATATTCAAAATGATTCTGTGTAACTGGTTTTGGTTTGTTCTTCAAAATTCCGCCAAAGAGCAGTGTCTGACCTGAATAAGAACTGCTTGATTGTGTTGACGTGCCTATACTCTAAGATCGATTATGAATAATAAGAATTCATGAACCTTAAGAAATCTGACATACCAATAATTGGCATTTCTGACACGAAATTTTCAATTGGCATTTATCCGTTTCAGATCCGTTTATCATCTGTTTTATCCGTTATACGTCCGGTAGAAGTCCGTTTCTCGTCCGTTCAACATCCGTTTTATCCGTTAAACGTCCGTTGGCGAATTTATCTTCCAGACCTCCAACGGATGTATAACGGACACGTAACGGCTACAAAACGGAAACGAAACGGACGAGTACCGTACAAAACGGACGAGTACCGTACAAAACGGACGACTAACGGACGTTCAACGGACATTTTATCCGTTGGACGTCCGTTCAAAGTTTTGAACATGCTCAAAATTTTCCACCGGACAGAACGGACGTCGACGGATAAAACGTACGCTTAACGGACATGCAACGGATATGGACGGACGTCTAACGGATAAGAACGGACGTCTAACGGACATGAACGGATTGAAAAAAAGTTATCCGTTAGGCGTCCGTTCGAGCTATCCGGTAAGGTGTGACCGAGGCTTTAGAAAACAATATAACAAAATATAAACATTATTAATTTGTAAGATTTAGTATTGCATGCAAAAAAAAATATAATTAAATTAAGTTATTCCAATTATTCCCGTGGTTCTACGATTTCCCTTCACCTGAAAATACAGTTGCAATCAATATCTATTCGGTGTAATTAAACAGATATATTAAATAATCAGTCTTTGGACCATATTTCCCTCGCCTATCGGCTTGGGAAATTCCACAGTCCCTTGACTGGTATTTTTCACAATTCCCCTTCCATAATGTGATATATCGGGTCAATATTCCTGAAAATGTTCGGTTTTCAAACTGAAACAACAAATTGCCCAAGGATTTGAATTGAAATCATAATAAAACTGTATACACAATTTTGAAAGGCGAAATAATAACCACACAATATGAAGTTTAAATTTCAACTATAAATGATTGCTAAAACTGTTTTGAATGATCCAAAATATTGAAAATCATGCCATCTTTAATTTTCAAGCAAAAGTCCCATTCTTACATATTCTATTTTATGTAAAAAAAATCAAATATAAGTTTTGGAATCAATTATTTAAGTAATCCTATTTCTTATTTTCCATTGTTTTAGTATTATCTTATCAAATATCAATAGCATGGGTTTGATAAAGTGTAAAAGAACAGTGCTGTCTATGGATTCATAATTTAAGAGAAAGTTGGTCTTCTGACGATAACATTTGTCTGCTAAAGTCATTGCTTCTTAAGTTACTAGTATATGCCTTTTATTATATTTCAGAGTTTACATTTATGGAAATGTAATTTCATTGTTGAATCATACTACTTGTACATGTAAATCAATCAAATTTATCTGAAAACTGATACTAAAACTGAGGGTTTTGAAGCTCTTTTTTCAAATAATATAAATTATTTTTTTACATTATTGTTTTCAAATCTAAATATATAAATTAGAATGAAAAACACGCCAAAAAATAATATATATAACTTAAAATTATCATTTTTATAGTTCGTTGGGATTTCTTTCAATTTAAAAAGTAAAGAAGGAGACGACTTTACACCAATAATATAAAACAGAATAATTATCAGATATATAAAATACAATATAATCGTGTTTCATTCAAGCTTTCAACATGTATTGTCAGCGAATTTGAAAGAATTATTGTATAAAAATTGAAGATTTAAATTCACACTCTGATATTTTAAATTTCTTGCATTAAGTTTTCTATAGCTATATAAACCTATGTTGAGTTAATCGTCAAAACAAAATGCGTATAACACATAAGCAATATATATTCATATCAATTATATTGTATGCACTCGCCCCGTGTGGGAGTTAAATAATCGATGTTATATTGTGCATTCAATAATGGTAATATATAAACGACGTAGGAGTACATATTACCCCATGCGAAAACATAATAATGTAACTCGGCAACATTTTTAGCATAAAACGTGCGGTAACTTTTCAAAAATTCAAATACTCGGGGAAAGCGTTTCAATATAAACTATTTGTAACATCAAACAAAATAAAAGGTAAGTTGCTGCAATTATTTTATAAAAATAATGATGATTGATAGATAAAAAAAAGATAGCTTAAAGTCATTAAAACATTTCAACAAAGTATATAAAGAGTAAATTTAATATTTTTTCCTTCTTATTTACCTTTTCAGTCACAGATAATGTAAATTCGTAAAATAAAAATATCTGTTAATTTATATTGTTGATGATTATAAAAAAAAATATGAATATTAAATCGAAAACACCTATTTATAGAAAAAAAAATTATTCGAAATCAGTAAGCCTCGTCGCTTATTTTCCATATCGCATATCATTACCTAAAGTTTAAACAACCAATGTCTATTTTTTACACGACGGGTGCCAGATATGGAGCAAGATCTGCTTACCTTTTCGGAGTACCTGTGATCACCCCAGTTTTTGGTGGGGGTCGTGTTGCTTAGTCAATAGTTTTCTAGGTTGTGTCTTGTGTACTATTATTTGTCTGTTTGTCTGGTTTTTTTTTAGCCATGGTATTGTCAGTTTATCTTCAATCTATGAGATTGACTGTCCCTCTGGTATCTTTTGCCCCTCTTTTATAAAATTTTTTTTCAATTCATTAGTGTATTCGATTTAGTATTTGCATCATTTTACAATTATCAATGATATAAACTAATAATTATATATATTTTACGAATCAACATCATCTGTGACTGAAAAAGTATATGTGTAACATAGATATGATGAAAAAAATTCAATATGTTAAATGAAAAAGCCTTTATTGCTGATACTTAATCTTAACAGTTGATGATAAGACCTTTACAACAAGCTGTGGTTTAAACATCGTGTGTCAGGTGTAAAAACGACGACAAATTAATCATTGCTTTTGATAGCCATCAATACTCTACATTATTTAAAAAAACATGTAGGACTTCGGGAACGACCATTTAACTCAAAGGAAAGAGGAGCGGGTTATGGTTTATTCCCAAAAAATATTATGATCGCCAATTTGATGAGAACGAAAATTATTGTAGTCCAGCAGATGACAAAAAAAAAAATTATGTTAAATTTTGAAAAAACTCAATTTGATTGATAGTGTCGAAAAACTAAAAAGTCTGACTCAGTAAAAATGTTGCACCTTTATCAATATGTTATCTCAATGAGGTTATATGAAATACAACCTCCTTGATCATATCATTGAAGTATTATTTTGACTATATTACTTCCATGGTTGTATAAAATAACTTATGCATTCATCTCTGCAAATAATAAAGACACTCTTAAATTACGATCGAATTTGAAGAAAGCTATATCGATATACATTGATGCTTTACTGGATCTTTAAATTTATGCTTAATTAGGTGTGGATAGATTATGAACAAATACTTCATAACAAGTATCTATAATACAAAATGAGGAGACTTATTTTTTGTGTGTCCCTTGTCCATCTTCCAGATCATATCCTAAAGTACAATGCACACTGTAGTTATATCACCAGCCCAGTAGTCAGACATGGATTGTCATTGATATGGTTATATTTATAAATTAACTGTTTACAAAATTTAGAATTTTTAAAAAACTAAGGCTTTTCTACCTCAGGCATAGATTACCTTAGCTGTTTTTGGCAAAAACCTTTAGGAATTTTGGTCCTTAATGCTCTTCAACTTCGAACGTAATTTGATCTTTTTAACTTTTTTGGATTCGAGCGCCAGTGATCAGTCTTTTGTAGACGAAACGCGAGTCTGGCGTATATACAAAATTTAGTCCTGGAATCTATGATGAGTTTATTTATTATTGAACGAACTGTGTAAATACTTAGAAATATTCGGAGCTCAATAACCAAATGAAAATAGACAGTAGAGAGTCTTTTTTTTTAAAGAAAAAACAAATTTAATAAATTATCTATCTTCATGGTGCAAAGCCTCTCAGATTATGACGATTTCAAAATTATGTTTTGGGGTTTCATGTATAGAAAATATGGGATACAATTTCTCTCTACAAATTTATAAGAGGATTTTTTTTTATCAAAAACATTTTAAAAAGATGATTTTGAAAATCGTCATTATGACACAAATTCATCTTTAAAGTAATAAAAGAAGTAAGGATTAAAGTTAGCCATCATTTTTAAGTGGTTAACGTTCAAATGACAACCACAATGACTATTCTGGATTTCAAAAGTATACACTCCTATTTATAAGAAAGAAAAGGTGTCAAAATCCGAATTCAGAAGTTTGACCCAGGGAGAGACTATACGCAATAGTATTGTAAACCAAATGCAATAAGGAAATATTCAAAAACATGTAAAAAGACACATCATAATAAAATTTGATCTTAAACCCATAACTCTTTATGACCAGGATATCTCTAAGATATAATCTATCAAATGTCTTTTATTAACACGAATGATGGTCGTTTAAATCATGATATAAATTTACTTAATTCATCGTAATTGAAACATTAAAAAAAAACAATGTTTGCGTTTTATTTTTCTTCAATAACCTACCATTATGTCACAATACTCGTGATGATGTCGTAATACTTATAAATAGATATTTTTTGTTAATAAATGTCCTTTATAATCATGCTTCCAGGGGTGACTTTATAGAGTACATCCAATAAGATATACTAATACTCATAAATGCAATTAAATCCTGAATATCGTGATATCGAGTCTGTCTAAAAGAAGAAAACTCTGTGGCAAATGAAAATATTATGCCACGCGTTATTTGGTGTGATTCATATTTAACACCTCGAAAAGTACAAGATATACTTATAGAATAAATGATTATAATTACAATAAAAATGTAAAAAAAAAATAATTCTATTTATAACACGAGTTTATATTTCTTCGATATTATTATGGTATGTCCAAAAACCAAATTGATTAAAGCTGTTATCCTAATGCTAGCAAGTTAAAGGTGTTTTGTTTGTATAAATGTTTGCGCAAGCATTGTAATTTAAATTGATATCTGCTATCAATAGATAGCCGGAGCTTCATCTTGTGGTGGAGATTTATTTCCCCGAGTGTATCACAAGCCCAGTAGTCAGCACTTTTTGCGCTGACATGAATTGTCATTGATATGGTAATATTTATAAATTTACTGTTTACAAATTTTTGAATTTTTTTAAATACTAAGGCTTTTCTACCTCAGGCATAGATCACCTTAGCTGTATTTGGCAAAACTTTTAGGAATTTTGGTTCTCAATGCTCTTCAACTTCGTACTTTATTTGGCCTTTTTAAATTTTTTGGATTCGAGCGTCACTGATGAGTCTTTTGTAGACGAAACGCGCGTCTGGCGTATATACTAAATTAAGTCCTGGTATCTATGATGAGTTTATTGTATACGTTATAAATAAAGGCATCAGTAGTAAACCGCTGTTCAAAAGTCATAAATCGATTGAGAGAAAACAAATTAGGGTTACAAATTAAAACCAAAGACAACACATCAACTTCTTATACATTGTATGGGAAGCTTAGCAACGTTTACAATTTGAACCCCCGCCCATCCAGTGATTGAAGATGTCGATCTTAATCATAATGATTGAGCAAACAAATATGCATATATAAACAGATAGCCAACCCAACCTTTAGCTTGCTAGCATTAGGATAACAGTTTTAACGCCTTATTTTATAGTGTTACTTTGCTGCATATGTGAATGGTGTGTGAATTCTTAGGTTGACAGCCGTGATGGTCTTGATTGTATTTTAACTGCTTTAAAAAGGTTAAAGCAAAAAAATACATTAAAAATAATACCGAATTCCAAGGCAAAAAGAGGGAAGTCAACAAAACTAGAAAAACACACATTAGACTTTATTAACTAAGTGAACGAATGGAAAACAACTGTCATATTTCTTACTTGGACCGGCAGTTGGTTAAACCTGTTTTAAACTATCCAAACCTCCCGATGGTATGACATTAGTTCTTTTATGATAATATAATTGGATACGTAACACAAACAGATAAAATTGATTAGTGTGACAATAATTGTCCTTCACCAGCCAAAATTGTGTGAATATAGATCACATAAATCCATGGTGTAATCAGTTTATTATCGATCTATGAGTTTGACTTGACCCTCTGGTATCTTTAGCCCCTCTTTTTTCAACACAACTAACATAAAAATATTATAAAGTATACTTATAAATCTGACAAAGACGCCAACAAAAAGATACTTTATTTTAAAAGAAAATATACCCTCCCAAAATGTTTATCAATCAAATCAGACTGATGTTATTTGACGTATTTTTCATGTTTCAATCAAAATATTATCATTCCAATTTGTGGGTAATCCGCATGCAAACTGAATAAAAATGAAAAAAAAAAATATGAAGAACATAATAGTTATGATAATTTCTGAAGTTTAATAAACATTTCAAACACAAATTAGAATTCAAGATGTATATTATGTTACACTCCATAAAGATCACCAGATTTTATTTCTTTAACCTAATCATCATGGTCTTTTTATTCAAGAGAGGAATGAATTTTAACATGATCATTATCAAAAAAAAAAAAAAAAAAAAAAAAAAATAAAGTAGGTACTGAAATCTAAATATAAAGATTGTAATGTATCTTAAAATGCCTGCTATACATTTTGTGAATATTCGAGTTTATCAAGAACTAGCTTCCAAGTATTTATAACCTTTCCATACTTAATAAAATCGTATTCCGAACATTTGCCTGTCAACAATTTGATATGAAATAAGATTACATCGTGTGTGTTATATCATTAAGTGTTTAGTATTCGTTAAAAGATCTCGCTAATACTGTAACAAAACGTAATTTAGACCCAGATTACTCTATTTAAATATAGGATGTGTATGATTGACAGTGAAACAAATCTGCGACGGAGAACAAGTGCTCGACTTTATTTTGCACTTACACTAATGATAACGGATCTAGATGAGTTCATTCATTATTATATTCTGAATTTGTTTAAGTCATTTTTATCGTCCTTATATTGTTTTTCGTTGTTCTCTATTTTTTACATTTTAGCACCCCAATATAATTTCCTTCTTTTTTTGCTCTTTTATCTCTATTCTTTTACTTTTTCTGTAGATTTTGCCTTTT
This sequence comes from Mytilus galloprovincialis, assembly GCF_965363235.1. Lineage (NCBI taxonomy): Eukaryota > Metazoa > Mollusca > Bivalvia > Mytilida > Mytilidae > Mytilus > Mytilus galloprovincialis. The sequence goes on along the minus strand of NC_134843.1, from coordinate 32,573,942 downwards.
TATATATATATAATGGAAACCCCATTCTGCAACCCAGTTAATGATAAATCAAATACATCTATGAAAAAATAGGGCAGAGTAGTAAGAAGATTAGATCATAGCTAAATAGGTTATTATATCTATGATCAGATGAAGCTTAGATATAGAAATTTTACTCTTTTTCAAGAACACTATATTCGAGGAGAAACTATAGTCAGGACTATTGTAAACTTATGCAATATGGAAATATTTCTAAAAATAGTGTAATTTTATTCTCTATCAATTACAGATATTGTAACAAATAATAAGATTGAGAAAGGAAATGGGGAATGTGTCAAAGAGATAACAACCCGATTAAAAAGCAGGAAACAGTTCAAATAAGATCTCTTTTTCATTTGAAAAAGCATTTTTTATCATATCTATAAGTGTTATTGCATTTATTTGTACTATATCCCTGTCATGTAATGTTGTCATTTTAGCAGTATATCTAACATTGATGTAAAGCGGGAGGTTTTGTTAGCCACAAAACCAGGTTCAACCCACATTTTTTTCTTAAAATTTCCTATATTAAGTCAGAAATAATGTAGTTGTTATCTAAAAATTAGTTTCTATGTATGTTGCATTGTTGTTTATTTGTTGTTGCACTTCAGTGTTTTTGTTGTTTCGTTGTTTTCCTCTTATAGTTGTTGGGTTCCCTGGGTTTAGTTTGTAACCCGGAACTGTTTTCTCTCAATCGATTTATGACTTTTGTACAGCGGAATACTACTGTTGCTTTACTGTTCGAAGAAATCTTCGGGGTTTCACACGTATTGAGAGGTGAAGGTCAATGTAACCCAGAATAAAAGTGTTGTTTTCATTTTCTATCACTTATACTTAGTTATCAAAGGTACGAGGATTATAATTTAGTACGCCAGACGTGCGTTTCGTCTACATAAGACTCATCAGTGACGCTCATATCAAAATATTATAAAGCCAAACAAGTACAAAGTTGAAGAGCATTGAGGATCCAAAATTCCAAAAAGTTGTGCAAAATACGTCTAAGGTTATCTATGCCTGGGATAAGGAAATCCTTAGTTTTTCGAAAAATTTAAAGTTTTTGTAAACAGGAAATTTATAAAAATGACCACATTATTGATATTCATGTCAACACCGAAGTTGAGTACTAGGCTGGTGATACCCTCGGGGACGAAACGTCCACCAGCAGTGGCATCGACCCAGTGGTGTTTTAAATAGTTATCAAAGGTATCAGGATTATAATTTAGTACGCCAGACGCGCGTTTCGTCTACATAAGACTTATCAGTGACGCTCATATCAAAATATTATAAAGCCAAACAAGTACAAAGTTGAAGAGCATTGAGGATCCAAATAATCAAGACTGTGGTCATATCCTTAAACCAGACAGCAACACTATATTACATAGATGACGATTAATGTTTTTAAGAAGGACAAAGTGCGTCTTCTTTATTCTATTATCAAATTGCTAAATCGTGTCCTTTATAATTATTTTAAGCATTTATACCACTGTTGTTAGACTGTTGCCCCAATGGTATCATCAGCTAGGTAAAACGTAAAATCACAAAAATGCTGAATTCCGAGGAAAATTCAAACTGAAAGTACATAATAAAATTGCAAAATCAATAGCTCAAACACATCAAAGGAATGAATAACAACTGTCATTGGTTAGGCAGTGTTTTGTTATTGACATTGTTTTTATCATGCATTTTCTTAAATAATAAATTTAGCAATTACAAAGAAACTTTATAGTATCTCTGTAATTCACAAAAACATCTAAAAGACCCAACTCATTGTTTCAACTAATTGGTTGGGCAAAGGTGGTCTTTGGTGGATTTGGGGGGTCAAGTATTTATACAATCTTGGATTTCAAATCTTAAATAAGAGCGTTTCTGATGTAGGTTAATCTTCATATGCATTTAGACAAACTATATTTGTAAATTGTTGTAAATTGTTGTGGCTAATTCTATGGTCATAATCGGATATCCTCAAACATTTTTGAATGATATAGCAAATGTTTAAACAGGTCATTCAGGGTAACCAAAACCTTTTGTTTCTGACGTTTGGATAAGTAGGAAAAGTATGCACCTTATTGAAAGAAAAACCAAACAGATTAATTAATAACGATACGTGACGATAACCAGGCACCCAAACCATAGGAAAGTTTCTTTATATCTCCATGTCAAGTCGGTGATAAATTAAACGAATAATTCAAAGATTCTGATACTAACACCAAAGTTCCAAGACACAAAAACATATGCATATTACGAAACCACTAACAAATGTCGCTCCCACCGCACAAAATGCCATAAATAAAGAATATAAACCCATAATCAAGACTGTGGTCATATCCTTAAACCAGATAGCAACACCATATTACATAGATGACGATTAATGTTTTTAAGAAGGACAAAGTGTGACTTCCTTATTCTATTATCAAATTGCTAAATCGTGTCCTTTATAATTATTTTAAGGATTGTAATAAAATTTAACATTAAGGATAGCTTAAAGATACCAAAGTCATCCAGATTTTTATGGGATTAAATAATTAAGGGTATCCAAATGTCTATCCAATGAGATTATCTGATATTGATAATAAATTTTGGAGTTATGTAAATTAAAATACGGATTTCAATAAATATTCCAGGAAGTCCTGTACTTTAATACGTTAACTTTGACATACTAAACTTTATGCATCCATCATAAAAATGTTTGTGGTTGAGTGAAAAATAGTTATGAATGGTACAAAATTTCAAAGGTCATACTTTGTGTGTGTGGTTATGTGAATAGTTGAAGATGACTTTGAGATTCTCGATATGATGTATCGAAAATCGTATTGGTTTACAGCTAATTTCCTACTGCATGTAGAGTACGACTTTGGTTAGCTTGCTTGCTTTGTTTGTATATATTGTACAATTGCATTTGAGATGACGTCCAATCAGATTTAATTATTATGATTTACATATACATAAATAAGTTTAACTATGCCTTCTTTTTTGTTTGAAGATGTCAACCTTAATAACTGTAAAAGCTTGAGCAAACGATTATACACACATAGCAATCCATCTAAAGTCTTACTCTACAAACATTAGGACATTAGCTGTACATTGCACTCGTGTATTAATTCCTCGATACATGTATTTCATATAAAAATCTATTTTGCTGTTAGTTTTACAAACATGGTCAGAAAAAATATGAGGAAAAGTGAATATTTTCTTTAGTTTTGAAAATTATAAATACGAAGATACATTTATAGTAATGTAATTTGTCTTTTGTTTTTATTTGTAGTCGAGAAAAAATGCCGTTAAATTTGATGTTTCTTTTGTATGACACATTGTAAATCTCAAATAAAGGGGGCCTCGTTGGAAGAGAGGTTCAAATAGTTTATCTATTCTATCAGTAGCCTGACACTGAGGTTGTGTGTTCGAACCCCGCAAGTGGAGGTCTTGAAATCGAAATTGGTAGGTCTTTCAATATTTTTTTGCCAAACTTCAAGATACTCTGATACAATTTTTCTATCCTAAAAGTTGGAAAGTAATAAAATTAATGCAGCAGGACCAATGAAATATGTCAAGATGTTCTGAAAGAGGAATTGTCAAGGCCTGTGGATTTTGTAAACCAGTCATCAGTCGAATAATTTCAGATATTGATAACTTTATAGACTGTTGAACGTGACACCAAATTAACACAGCTTGAACTCTTGAACTTAATAGCTTTATAACAAATTATGTCATTAATCAACCTAGCTAGTGCCATACCAATAAGTTATTTATATTTCTATTTGTTCCATTACATAGAACACAACATGAGTTATACCATAGACTTACTTACTCTTCCAAATCAAGCATGGCCTACATTTCACAAAAACGCCTACGACATTAATTGATCAAAATTCATGAACAATTCAATATGCTTACGGTTAATTTTAGTCGTAGATTATTTTGTAAAAACGCAGGTCAGAAAACCTAAATTTACCATCCGTTCTGTGTGATGTTCCGGGGGCTTTATCGTTAGTTTTCTGTGTCGTGATTTGATGGTTGTAATTTGAATGGGTTTTCTTTATGACCTTTGCATAGTCTATTTTTTTTTATCGACTGTTTTCATAGCTCTGATATTCGAACTCCGATGTATTCCAGCTCCGATCCATATACTACTGTATACCTAGAAGTAAGAGGAAAATAGTTCCGGAACGGAATCAATGACAAATGTACGGCTTTGACTGATATTTTCTCCCTCTTCTGTACTTACCGACGCGTTGCTAATATAAAAAGATTTAAACCAAACATAATTATATATTTTTTTAATTACAAAAAAAAAACCTAATACTACTATATGATTGGATATAAATTAATGGTATGATAAACTTACATCATTTTAACCTAGTTATTCATATGTTAAAGTCCTGTTGCATTCTTTATTCATAATTAAAGTCTTTTAACATATTTCATTCATAATTGTAATCTTTTTTTGTATCATGCGGTCACAATCAGCAGTCTGGAATAATTGACAAAGTCTCACAGGTTAACCAATGATTTTTGTGTATCTGACGTCAATTTGAACAATTAGACCAATATGATTATCAGCCTTAAAATAATAAAACCAAACAGATTAAAAGCTAATTTTAAATTCAAAATTTAATTTCATTGAATTTTAGATTTTGCTACATTCTTTCAAATATTAATACGTATGAATATCGTCACATCATTTTCACTCATATCTCGGACCTCCATATATGAAGTTCAGTGAATTTTATATAAATACCGATTTTGCTGTTGTATTTCATCCACGGTCGGAACGTATTTGGAGGTAAAGTGTTTTTGTTTCTATATTATGATAAAATTTGTTTGCTTTGCATAGTTAATTTTTAAAAGTTATAAAGCTCTTGGTTAATATTAGTTCAACGATTTTGTGAAAAACTGATTTTACAAATAGAAATTTTAAATTTTATTTTGAAAGTAACAGCATTACATTTTATGTTTGAAACAGGGAAACGAGAATAAGAAAAGGGTTAATATCAATGTGACATGTAAACCATACAGAATGAGATTCAAGAACGATCTTATGACTTTGAAACAGCACTGACATATTATTTTTGTGGTTTATTTATAAAACGAACTTATATATGTGCCACATCATTCTCTCAGTTTTAGGCCAGTTTTTGTTCTAAAATTTTAATGAGACGCACACTACTTATTATTGACTTCCGTTCCTATCTACGTTAAATGTTCACTTTCAAATATTTTTTTTGAGCGCGATCATTATACCGTTAGTAACACATACGATCGAACTGGTTACCAGAACGTTTCATGGATACACCAAACCAGGTTTTATATCTGAGAAACAGGCAATATATGCCCTCAATTTCAAATTCATTCAAACAGCTTGTACCGGGTGTTAATTACAGGGGAAAAAAAACAACAGGACCTCCCCTCTCCCCCCAGAAAAAAAAATTAATTAAATCAAAAGATCAACCTGACATAGGAATTGTTTTATTTAATCAGATTGTTGCAATTGTTGAGGTTTTCCTATATTTGCAAAACGTGTATTATTAGATCTGGTTATTTATGAGTTTTTTCAACATGCAGGGGCGGATCCAGCCATTTAAAAAAGAGGGGGTGTTCCCAACCCAGGACAAAGGTGGGGTTCCAACTATATGTCCCCATTCAAATGCATTGATCAGCCCCCAAAAAAGGGGGTTCCAACCACTCGGTCCACCCCCCCCCCCCCCTTAACCACCCCTGGATCCGCCATTGACATCTCATTGCGATTTTGAGCTCTATATATATATATTAGCACAAACGTGTGTGAATCTACCCCAAAAATGATAACATTATGGTTAATTGTTTAATCTATTTGTTGCTGAAACGAAGTTTTCATTCATATATTTAGATTGAAGTAAGGTCAAGGTTATCAATGTTTATAAATATAATCAACCATTGACCACTTAGTTTAATTTAATCCTGATACAAGGTTGAACAAATATTTAAAGGGTTACACTAATACATATTATTTTTACTAGTAAAACTGATTATTTAAATTGGAACAAACACGTGTCTGACTTTGAATGAACTGATAAAAATGTGATACAGATATACATGTACACATATATACATGCACGCTATCTTTAAAAACAATAACTCATGTCAGGCTTTTGGCTCCAAAGAATACAGACTGTCGGTGGCGTACGTCTTTCTATCAATCTAATAATATCCATGTCATACATGTTAAGTTACTTCTGTAATTTCGGGGCCTTTAATAGCTGGCTGTGTGGAGTTAGTTTTGTTCATTGTTGAGACTGTACAATGACCTGAATAAGCTAACTACGATGCAATTTAGTCCCTGGTGAAGAGTTTTCTTATTGACAATCATACCAAATCTCATTTTTTTATAATGAGTAAAACGTGGCTTTACTTTTGATATAACGATACCGAGATATGGTAAGATTATCAGTCAGAATAAACTCATCATAGATACCAGGACAATTTTTTTATATACGCCAGACGCGCGTTTCGTCTACAAAAGACTCATCAGTGACGCTCGAATCCAAAAAAGTTAAAAAGGCCAAATAAAGTACGAAGTTAAAGAGCATTGAGGACCAAAATTCCTAAAAGTTTTGCCAAATCCAGCTAAGGTCATCTATGCCTGAGGTAGAAAAGCCTAAGTATTTCAAAAATTCCAAATTTTGTTAACAGTTAATTTAGGGACGACATCAAAAGATCGATGTAGGATAAAAAAAACTTAAATTTAAATAGTTTGGGGGTTTGGGGGGGGGGGGGATCAACATTGCTGCAAGTTTTGTTAATCCAAAATCGATTTTACATATATCCCTATTGGTCAATCAATTTTTCCCAAATTAAGTTAAGAGGGGGGTGTGGGGTCAGTGAAAAAACTATGTGAATTAAGTTTTTTATCCTACATTGAACTTTTGATGTCGTCCCTTATAAATATAACCATATCAATGATAACTCATGTCAGCACAAAAAGTGCTGACTACTGGGCTGGTGATACCCTCAGGGAAATAAATCTCCACCAGCAGTGGCATCGACCCAGTGGTTGTAAATAAATTCATCATAGATACCAGGACTACTTTTTTATATACGCCAGACGCGCGTTTTCGTCTACAAAAGACTCATCAGTGACGCTCGAATCCAAAAAAGTTAAAAAGGCCAAATAAAGTACGAAGTTGAAGAGCATTGAGGACCAAAATTCCTAAAAGTTTTGCCAAATCCAGCTAAGGTTATCGATGCCTGAGGTAGAAAAGCCATAGTATTTCAAAAATTTAAAATTTTGTAAACAGTTAAGGCAGCAACCATTTTTTTTTCTCAGAATCAAAAACAAATTATTTTGTTCTCCAAAAACTGGAAACAATCTTTTTTTTCCAAAAAAAAACCATAGCCCCCCCCCCCCCCCCCCCCCCCGAAAATCAAATGGTTGCTGCCTAATTTATAAATATAACCATATCAGTGACAATTCAATTATCCACCAAAGACAAATATCCACCAAAGTTCAAATGAAGTTAATCTAAGTAATTATAGACAACCGTATGGCCTTCAACTAGGAGAAATACCCATACCGCATAGTCTTTTTAGCATGTTTTCGTCTTGCATCTGTGTTCTTAGTTTTGTTCTTTTGTTCTTACCAAATTTCCTTCCAGTCTTCTAGTGTATCATTCCTCCTAATATCGAGGATAAAATTGAGAATGGAAATGGGGAATGTGCCAAAGAGACAACAACCCGACCATTGAAAAAAACAACAGCAGAAGGTCACCAACAGGTCTTCAATGTATCGAGAAATTTCCGCACCCGGAGGCGTCCTTCAGTTGGCCCCTAAACAAATATATACTAGTTCAGTGATAATGAACGCCATACTAATTTCCAAATTGTACACAAGAAACTAAAATTAAAATAATACAAGACTAACAAAGGCCAGAGGCTCCTGACTTAGGACAGGCGCAAAAATGCGGCGGGGTTAAACATGTTTGTTAGATCTCAACCCTCCCCCTATACCTCTAGCCAATGTATATATGATACAGTAAGACAATATTCAAATATTCTGATACTTTTTTTTCAAAAGAAGACTCGTGATATATCTTCTTTTAACGAAAGAGATACTCTACAATTGGTATAATAGCTTTACATCAGATTATTAAGTTTTGTGTAATATTTAACTACTTCAAACACACAAAAAAAAACCGCCATTCACGTTAACCCAAATTTAGAATTGAGACATTGATCTGATCTTACATTGGGACTGAATACAAATTTTAAAAAGAATGCAACGAAAAACCCTAACCCACACAACAAATCGAAAAATGAACTTTCAGTGACATTAATGAATATCTATGCTAACTACTACTTGAAATGTTGAAATATACCAAGTAACTATGTAGATTGAACTGAATTTTTACGAGTAGGGTGTCCTATTTTATAAAACCTTGAAGTAGTCATTTGGGTGAGAGTAAATGAGTGCTTAAACTTCCGTCATCTTTAAATTGTAACATGTTATTTCCGTTTTTTAAATAAGTTTGTACTAAGCCTCCTACGGAAAGAGGTTATGACGTCTTCCAAAAAACTAATTTCTGACGTTTCAACAATTTCTCAGATGAATGAAAATGTTTCTTTTACAATATTGTTAAAATATTCCTTATTCAAAAGTATGTCAAGGTCTTAAAATAGATTAAACATCTTTAAACGTCAACATGTCTCGTTTGTTATTTATGGAAAATGGGGGGAAAAAAGCAATTTTATAAACTTTGTAAAGATTTTAAATATAAAATTAAAAAAAAAATATATGCAGGTACAAGATTGAGTTAAAATAAGTAAAAGGGGAAATTATGTAGGTTATTTTTCTATTCTGTTGACGAATACTCAAATTTTCCTTTCTTTATAATGGTCCGAGACCACAATTGTCGTCCCTTGATTTTCGTCCCTAGTGTTGACAGTGGGTTACTTGCAAATATTTTTTATACCCCTTCCAAATTTATTTCTCCATGTTTTATGCCTCAAATGGCAAGTAAGGGGGTGGGGGGGGGGGGGGGAGGGGGTGAAATTACACTGTAAAAAAATTTGGGTCCAGAATTTTAAATGAAAGTAGTGATTTGGTTAAACTGAAAAAAGTTAAAAATTAGCACTTCGGAAGCTGTCAAAAGATTTCAAGACGCCTTAAACATAAAATTGTCCATATTTTGAGTTAGAGCCGATGAAGTTTTCTATAATTTTGATATAATTTGTCCCAAAAGTAGTACAACACACTGTAAAAATTTCATCGAGAAAGCGCAGGTGGGATATTTTTAATTTTCATTTATGTTCTAAAAGAACTGCACTACGCATTAATTGTGGTCTCAGACCTAATATTAATAATGACGTCAAAATAAGAACGTATAAAATAGATATTTATATTATCAGTATAATAAATAAATGTAGTGTATTGATCGGTGATTTTAAGAAGCCTGGTGTATATATTTAAGATTACGGAGTAAAATTCATGTTCACCGATTTTACGATTTATATTGTCAAGCAAAAGCAATGAAAATAGAATGTAACAGAAATACTGAACTCCAAGCTAAATGTAAATTCAAAACAGGAGAGGTTAAAAAATGACATAAAACAGTTTTAGATTAAGGGGTTCTATAATTTGACGTACTAGTTTTTTGTTTTTTTGTTTTTCTTCTTCTGCTGTATGTATCAAATCACTACTTTACATAAAAATCATGAACCAACTTTTTATCATGTAATTTGACCCCCTAAACACTTTTATATGCATACAATACTAGTTTAAAGAAATAAATATGGAAGTTGTATGAATAATAGTTGCAATTTGTAAACACTAGGGAACGAATGTCAAAGAACGATAACTATGTCCCCCGCGGACTATATAAGCTACTCTGACCGCTTTATGTTAAGTTAATGAAATGATCGTTCAAGCATTGTGATCTTCTATGAATTACACTGGCGGATTTACTCCAAATTCATTCAGAATAAGGTTAGAATTACGTTTATTGTAAAAACTTTTTTATTGTTACAGAAATTTTAATATTTTTAACAAATGCCAGAAAGAAGTATAATTCTATCTTTCTGATCACATTTTCTAATTCTAAAATACCTTCACAGTGGGGAATTTTTGCAATTTGCATCAGGTACGGATCAAGGATGTTATAAGGGGCGTAATTCTTAAAAAAGAAACCCGGATAAATTACCGCCGCAAATTATTTTTGACGTTTTTATGCTTAAGGATGTACTTAGGTGAGGTTAGGTGAAAATTAATAAATTAAGAAGTTAAAATTAATACTATAAACTGGTAGAGCACCAATTGAGGATAAAAATAAGCTAAAAATATTGACAGGTCATGGACCTCCTTTTTGAGATATTTGAGATTTAAAATATGGCGGGAAAAGGCTGACTCGGACTTTTACCTGATATTTGCATTGGTATTATTAGTTCTCAAAACAAAAGAAAGAAAATTAAGAATCTTCTAAAGTTTTGGTAAATGACCTTTCATGAGCTATTAAGTCTTATATGAAAAAATAAATGGGTGTTATGGGGCAAAATATTTTACATTGTATTGTATGGAAAAACACCAAGGAGTCCGAACATTTGACACAAATTCCAAAACCTCACCTAAGTACATCCTTAAATCATTTAAATCGCAAAAATAAAATAGAAAAACAAACAAGGGGGATAGTTTCTACGCCCCTGGTTCTGCCACCTAGTATCTGAAAAACATCAGTCGTCATAGATACTTTTTCCAAAATCGATCCTCGCCGGAAGGCTATATATTACAAAAAAAAACATAAAATTATTTGAGAACCCATATGGCGGTGAATAAATCTCACAAATCAACGGCGAGCACACATAACCCCGTCTTCAGGAAAGAGACGACACACACTGTTCACAGAAAACTAGAATTGACAATAAAGAACCACGTAGCTTACTATAACATCGAGATGGAAGGGCTTCTGAATGATAAGAATTTCATGCTGACATAATATGTCATAATTTCGCATTTGCAACATACAATATCATTATTACGACATATGTTTATTTGACAACATAATGTACTTTGTCAAAATAACAATTATGAAAGTCGTTTCAATGCTACATCATGTTGAATCAAAGACGGAATATGTTGAAATGACGACATGATACGTCAAAATAACGACATGATATGTCAAATAACAATTCTTCATGTCATTGCAATGATACATAATATTGATTCAAAGACAAAATACGTCAAGATGATGACATGTTGTATACAACATTTATAGCTAGCTGTTCGGTGTGAGCCAAGGATCGGTGTTGAAGACCGTACTTTGGCCTATAAAGGTTTTTCTTTTACAAATTATAACTTATATTTATGATAAGACGAAAAAAAGACATGTTATGTCTAAATAACATGATATGTCGAAATAACGACATGATACATGTATGTCGGAAATACGAGTGGAATTTGTATAAAGACAAACTAAGAAAACACCAGAAAATTAGGTCGAAATAACATATTTTATAGCTATAACGTATTAAAACTACGACTTCATTTGGTATGTCATTCTACATTTACATGATTATAAGTAGTACAGATGACTTTGTGTGTCGCTATGAAAAATTAGAAAGTAAAACACACAATAACCTTATTTTCGTTTCCTTTTCAAACTTTTTTCTGTTTAATATTAATACTAGTAATATTATTACACATTACAAGTGCGTAAGAAATTGTTCCAAATTACAACATCTTTATAGACTTAACATATTGCAGACCTTTATAAATCTGTGACAGATCTATTTACATGTATATTCCTTGAACGTGACAGGTATATTTTTTGGAAGTAGACAAATTTATTTCTTAGAAGTATGTTAATATGTTTTAACTACATGCTTTCAAACTAATCGTTTGCGCATTTGAATGTTGAAGTTTGATGTTTAAAGAAATATACATTTTGCACAACGTCCAGCCGCAAACATTACATTTGTAATTTCGGGGCCTTTTATAGCTGACTTTTCTCACTGTTGAAGGCCGTACGGTGACCTATATTTTTTAATTTTTGTCTCATATAGTCTCTCTTGTGAATAGTTGTCTCATTGGCGATCATACCACATCTTTTTTATAATTAACCGCAAACATGTTAACCCTGTCACATGGTGTATATGTCTGTCCTACGTCAATTATCTTTTAATTCTGTGGTTGGTGTTGTTTGCCGTCTGTCATATTTTTTTTTCGATTATTGTATGGTACATATTTATTATTTTCATTTGTTTATCATTTTGTTATGTCCAGGTTTTATACGTGTAATTTGCCAAACAGTAAGGTTGTTGCTTATTCAAGAAGGCCTTACGTTGACCTATAATTGTTTGAATCTACGACATATGGTCTATGGTGGATAGTTGACAGTGGTGTTCTCGAAGCTATCTTAGGACTAGGACGTGTCCTAAGTCCATCTTATGACAGGTATTTATCCTAAGTCGTGTTCTCGAAGCTCTCTTAATTTACAATATATCTCAGTTTTCGTCCTAACTTTAGGACACCTAATTAGGTGTCTTAGGACCATCCTATCTTCATCCTAACATAATAAAGTTTGGATTTCGCTTTTTGTTCACTTTTTTACCTGAAGATTAACATGAAATGAAACACACCATCGGTTTTGACTCGTATATAAAGAAATAATGCATGATTTTAAACTTTGAACTTCGTTTTTACGATTACACTACCAATTCAATTCTCATGTCAAAACAAGTTGTTTTCCAGTTTAAATTACAATTTTAGTATTACATTTAAAATCATGGATTTAATTCTTTAATTGTAATTATAAAATTCCTAAACAATTTTATTAATTGGTTTAGTCATTATTAAATGTTTTATCAAAAAATAAATTTGACGATTTAAAATTTCGACTTAGGATATGTTTATGACGTCCTAACATAAGATACGTCCGAGATAGCTTCGAGACACAACTTAAGAGTGTCCTAAATTGATCCTAAGTCCATCCTAAAATTGGTCTTATCTATGACTTAGGACGAATCTTAGGATACTTTCGAGAACACCACCCCTGGTTGTCTGATTGGAAGTCACACGACATCTTCTTATATTTTATATAGATCGAGTAAATTATCATATATGTGTTCGAATTAGAAAATTGACCGGGGAAAGGGTGAATGTCATATTTTTTTGTAAATCCCGGTCAAGTTTAATCAACTACGAAAAGTTGGTGATATGATCTAAAATTCTTCCGTCAAAAATGGCATACGTGCTAAAATGTACATACTATTAACTATTGAACTGAAGAAGTCAAGGACTTAACCTACTGACTAGTATATACAAACTACACTTGAATTAATAAGTGTCCAATAACTAGATCATTAAGATATCGGTTAATTTAAACTTTAAAAAATATCATTTGAATATACTTTTTTGTACGAATAATTCAGGGGACACTTTCGCGATTAAAATTCTTATTTCTTATGAAGTAAGAAGCAAGAATCGTGCAGTCTGATTGGTTAAATATTAGAGGTTTCCCGATTTGCTACCGTGCCAACCGTAGTACGAACTGGGAGCCGTCATTGAATTTTTGAAATTAATTCATTTATACCATTAATGTCAATGTATGTTTAATGAATCTTTATATACATTATTTATATGATTTTTATCTACAACTTGGTATAACTTTCATGTAGATATGTTGTAGTACATATTTTTAACCAACGATATTGTGTGTACTCGAGTCTACCTTCAACAAACCGTTGCAAGCAACTGTTACAACGAACGGTTAGTAATTAAGATTTATTTCAACTGAAATTGCACTGGCAAAAAAATCCTGAACAAAAGCACATTCATAGTTTATCTAATGTTGGCCTGATGTATTTTGATATACGTAAAGCATAGATAAGTTGGCATTTCTTAAGGGTAGGCTTTTAGAAAACATAGTAGAATTAGAACTATTTTAACATATAAAATTGACCTCATTGAAAAGGTATAATGTTTAAGTTAAATAAAAAAAAACTGTTACACCTTATCACCCACCAACATCAGTATGTGGGAAACAGAAAAATAAAATACAAAAGAATAAGTTAATGTAATTAAGGTCACATGAAACGAGCGACTGTTGAAAAATAATGTTTTCCTAATTCTTGAATCAATAAAATGGGGAATGTGTTAAATAGACAACAACCCGACCATAGAACAGACAAAAACAGAAGGTCACCAATAGGTCTTCAATGCCGCGAGAAACTCCCCTATCCGGAAGCGTCATTCAGCTGGCCCCTAAACAAATATACTAGTTCAGTGATAATGGACGTCATACTAAACTCCAAATTATATACAAGAAACTAAAATTAAAACTCATACTAAACTAACAAAGGATAGAGGCTCCTGACTTGGGACAGGCGAAAAAATGCGGCGGGGTTAAACATGTTTATTGAGATCTCAACCCGCCTCCTATACCTCTAGCCAATGTAGAAAAATAAAGTTCAGTTCAAGAGCAGTGCATGTTTATATCAAAAACTTAGTCTTGTGTGCACGATTTTATCATATTTTACACAAACATATCGTATAATCGTCATTTTCTCCTCTCTGTCTGTTTTGATGTGAAAATATGGCAACTACTTATTTGCCGTTGTTAAACAATTAAAACAAAGTTAACTTCTTTTCAATGTGGACAAATTGAAGAATTTTCTACACAAAAAAGTATATGTACTTAAGTTTTATAATGACAACTATCCGTTTAGTTATAAAAAACATATGCATCATTTTTTTTTTTAATTTGAGGGTTCATATGATTTTAAAAAACAATACGAAATAATATCAGTAATCTACTTACTTCTGTTAAAATAATTAGTAAAAGGAATTCTTTGCATTCTGTAGGAATTTCATATTATAGGTTATTTTAGTTCTTCAAATTCATTATCTATTACAACGTTCTTATATTTTTCTGCATTTTGGCAATTTTACGAATAACGGATAAAATAAAAGATACACTTATAAAATATTCAATAAACACAAATGTCAGTACAATTCTATTTAATATAATTGTATGACAATTATTCTAGTCAATTAAAATCAGGAAAAAAGTGAATAGAGATTTTTCAATATTTTTTAATCTACTTTCTAGAAACCATTTCTATAAAAAAAAATATAGAAAAATTCCCTTTTCTCACTCAAATTAAAATCTCAGCTCCCTCATCCTCTCAGAAAAAAATCTTCTACTGCAATGATTGAAGTAGATTTCTTGAATGATAAAACTACTTTCAAAATTATGCATGAGTCCAACTAAATATAATACGAAAATTACGCGATTTTGACACGTTAACAAATATAACCAATACCATTATCTTGTGTTTTAGAAAGTAGTTCATAGTTATTATTTTAATTATTCCAAAGTCTGTAAGAAAACAATCTTTTTTTCTATAAATACACGAAACAAAAACAATATCGTTAACAAACAGAAATGCAAATCTATATTTAGAATATGAAGGCCGTGTCAACTGAGTTCGTTTAAGGTCTGTTTGATTCATACATTTGTTCATAACTAAGTTATCGCATGAAAAATCCTAAACAATGTGTTAAAGAAACGTAGAGATCGTTATCAAATAAATCGTTAAACCAGTTTTTGGGTAATACACATTTCAAATCTTTTAATTCTATCATGATGAAGAAAGTTATTTCATGCATTAAATGATACCTCCAAAACAGCAACAACGGTTGTGTTACGTACCAACCGTACCTGATACGTAGTAAATCGGGAAACCTCTAATACCCGGGTGTAAATAACACCCCATCCTAGCTATAGTTCACACGGGGATAACAATTTTAGCAAAATTTCAAAAAAGCAAAAAAATTTAAAACAAAATTCGAAGTGCAAAATTTACTACTTTTCTTGGAGGATATCATAAAAAAAATATGAAAATTTCCCATATTTCCCGAAAATAAACAAAAAATAAAAAGCTATTATTTCTAATGCGCAGAAACATTGGTATTGAAAAAAATGTGGAAGCTTTTTGCGGTATTTGTATTGTTCGGTCTGTAGTTTTTCATGTTGTGTTTTGTATACTAGTCTACTATTTGTTTGTTGGTCGTTTTTTCGTTTTTGTCCACGTCATTGTCAGTTGTTAGTGTCTTCCGCCTTACTTTGTTTTACTTGGGATGTCTCATACCAAAAAAGGAACATGTTGGCATGCAAAGGGGTACAGTTTGTTCCATATTTAACTTCATTAATAGACTATTAGGATATATCGATGAAACTACATTGTTATGATGAATAATTACACACAAAAAAATACAAGCACGGTTATTACGGACTAATATAAACAAGGATTTTTTTTTGGGGGGGGGGGGGGAGAGGGAACTAATCTTTATTCAATATCAACCGGGAAATTTAATACTATATGAATATATATACGCAACGTAGATACGCATTTGATTGTAATCTATCAACCAGTCTATTGTTTTACAAAACTGAACTATCACAAGTCTGGGAGAACATGGTTTATTTGTTAGTTGTATATGGCTTTGTCATAGCTTTAAGTAATTGCAATTTCTCTTATATCAGTGATTTGTGTCTATTGTTTTTTTTTGTCTGTTGTTTTGTGCGTTCTCATATTGTACTATTCAACTACTGTCTAAGGCTCAAATAAAATCATCATAGATAACAAGTTTCAAATTAAGCGTTCTTATTTGACAACTTTACGATAAAGAACAGAATACACGCTTTTAAAAGTACATGCTCGGACGTTTACATTTAAGTCTTCAAATTGTTGTTTGTTTATTCAAGAAAAGTACATTTGGAGAACAAACTGAGTTCAATGCGTCACGTATGATAATAAATATAAAGATGAATAGACTTTACAAATATAATATTTGATATTAACAATAGAAATAATCCTACTATAGGGTAAAACAAACATACAACGAGTTCATTATTTACAGTATTGCACTTTGTTATCCTAATCCTTTGCTCGACAGTATCTATCAAAAAAATTAAGAAGAAACTTTAATCTTTTAAAGTGCACTACGTCAGAATGTTGCTGTATACCCCCGTATTGGTGACTTGTCTAGTCTAAAGCGTCACGGAAATTTTTTATGAGCATTTTTATAGTTATGCTGTACAATCTTGAATGAAACCCCTTTTCAATTCTAAGTGACTTGCCTCGTTAACCTAATGTGTTTTCTTGCATAATAGCATCTAATTGTTCTTCATAAAAAATGTCCACGTACTGTACCAAATAAACTGTGAGTTCTTTAACTTATTGTAGCGTATTTTTCATTATAGGCTAAATGTGATTGGGTTTGGTTTTTATAATCTCTGTGGCACAGCTATTGCGTATGTTAAGAATGAGTGTTCATTATGAAAAAACATATTTTAGTAGATGTTTTACAATTTGTTTGTTGAATGGTATTGTTGTTGGGTTATATTCATTTATAAAATGTGTATTCATTTTAGAATCTCGAAAGTACGTATAAGAGAAAACATTTTAGATACAGAGTATTCATTAAAAATATTATCAGTCATTTGAGAGCGTTGACTTTGTGTGTATTTTCAAGTTGACAAATTACAAATGACTGAATCAATACGTGGATGCAATGAAGAACTCCGGTATTCTCAGAAAAAGAAATGGCAAAACCGGAATATTATTAATATTTATGTCCAATTAAGCTATACAATGAGCGAAGGTGTTTTGTCTTTTTAACAGTCGGAATGACGTTTTTAATCCGATGTTGTTGGCTTTATCCGGCTATTTTTTTTATCAGACAAATACATATCTAGCAATATGTTTATAACTATTTCCTGGATCTATACACATTACACTTTTTTTTAACTGGTTCAGAACGTTCCAATGAAGGCTAACATCAAATCGCAAGACAAAACAACAACGCATAAGAAAGAACAAAAAATAGGCATGCATAATAATTGTGAAAATCTTTAATCATTTATTTATACCATACGGTAGAAGTTACTACTTGTATTTGGATTTTAACTTTCGCCTAAACCCCTTTTTTCAGATGCAAATTAGCACATACTCACAACAGAAATATACTGAACTAGTGCACAATTGTTTCTATGGCCTACTAAAGCCCGCCTATGGAAGAGGGATTTTCTCGCTGTGTTGAAGATCCATTTGTGGTCTTGTACTATTTTATGCTCTTTGGTCGTGTTGCTGTCTCTTTAACACATTCCTTTTTCCCATTCTCAATTGTATTCATTATTAAATATAAGGCCTCACAAATCTTTTCATAAAATTATTACTATAAATAAGATAGTATAAGTATATACCCTTTAATGTTTCAGATACAAAGTTCGAGAGTGAACTACGTCATCATGATTTGATTCTCAGATAGCATTCGCCAAGATAGGTACAATAACCTCATATTGTGAAGGTACTTTTATGTTACAAACACGTGGCTGTCCTTTACCTTCATAGAAAAATAAATATCAGTCTAATATTCTTCATACCTTAAAATAATATATTCCAGTTTGTTTGTCTCTTGAATTTAAGGCAAGTACTAATTATAGGGTTTTAATGGCTTTATTTACAAATTGAGCTGAACATATTTTTACAACAGATAATACAACAATTGGTTAGAAAGAATATCCATAAGTTAATATTTGTATAAATATATATTTCAAAGGATTTTTTAAAAATTAAAATATTTTGCCCATTGACACACTGAACGATATATACCATTGCAGATCCAAGGTTAACGCTCCAAGGCCAAATGATCGATAAGTACATTTCTTTTAAACGTGCGATGTGTTTTTTTGTTGTTAAACAATAGTTTTAAAAAACTTATTAACACTTGCATGAAACTGATATCAAAACTAAAGCATTTTTAAAAAATGGTATATTTCCGTTTGCGTACATTTTAGTACAAGGAAGCCTTGGGTGTATAGTCAAGAATAGGAACGATTGATATACACAAGTGTTACGATGATATATGCTGGAATAGGAAGAAACAATATGTGGTGCAATATACAATCCTTTAAATTACTAATGTCGGAACGCAACCTATGTCACGTAAAATATATAAATTTTCATTCCATTTTTTGCAAAACAGATTAATTACAAAAAATAAATAATGACTATTGTGAAATGCGCAGCCTTAACAATATGATAAAAATTTGATATATCCCGAGTCAGTGGTAAATATTTCAAATACCCTTATTTATATTACTAAAGGAAGAGACCGATTTTATGGAGCCGCAACTCCTTTGAAACCATACAAAGTCGGAAATATTTGTGATATGACGTATAAACGTAGTGTTTTGTACTTCCTAAATCTGTCCTTTTTTTCCACAGAAAACGCCATGTTTTTTTTTTTAGAAATATCAAAACGGTGACCATTTTCGATCCGAATCTTAAAAACGCTTTACCGCATACTCAGTCTGTCAACGTACTTCCCGCGAAAAAAAATCTTTGTTTCAACATCTGCCTGATAGTTCCGCGACTTCGCGGTCATCTTTGAGTATCTGTAATATCTCAGATAGTTATGGTGATTCTCGTTTGAATTGTTTTACATTTGTCATTTCGGGGCCTTTTATAACTGACTATGCGGTATGGTTAATGCTCATTGTTAAAGGCCCTACGATGACCTATAGTTGTTAAATTCTGTGTCATTTTGTCTCTTTAGAAGATTTGTCTCATTGGCAAAACATACCATATTTCATTTTTTATATTGTCAATTTTCGAATTTTCTCAAAAAAATATCAAAACAGAATTATCCCATATAGTAAAACAATGCTTTGTACATACGCAACGAATTTTGGAAACTATTCTACGACATCTAGTAGCACTTCACGTGCACAAGCTGTAAAGATGCTTATACCCCTTACCCCAAAATTCATCGGATATTTTGAATCATATATAATATTTAGAAAAATGAAAAATAAAAAAAACTGAAATCATTAAAAAACAGCACTGAAAAACCGAACAAAAACGTTTCTATCCTATATAAACAAAGCACAAGTAAAATGGTTTCCGAGATGTCGACCGAATTAATTAAGTTTCTGTGCTTTGAGGTTTACGTTTTGACATATGATTGAGTGCATAGTTTTATATAAAAGAACTTTACATCTCTTAATGTAATTTATTGTAAAGTGCACTAACATATATATCACTGAAAACGATATGTTTATGCGATATTGTTTTTGCATTTAGTTTCCGGTATATTTTACTATAAGTTATACGTAGTTAAATAGCCTGGCTAAACATGTGATTTGATTGGTCAACTTAACAGGACTGGTTCATTGAAATTGACAGGACTAATATATTTAGGCTAAAAGGTGGTTTTTAAAACACTTGAAAACTGAAAAAATTACAAACGAAACAATGTTAGGAAACTGTTGGTGTTCCTTTGACAAATTGCAATTCAAGGTATCGTGGTTCAAGGCTCTGTGGTATTTTCCCGTAATCCTTGATAAAAATAATAGCAGCATTATTTCAAATGGAAATGGTCCTTAACTTTTTTGTCGAGTATACTTCAGACCATTTAACTTTCATTCATTTAAAAAAAAAGGAAGTAGCAAGTTCCGCATTATTCAAAAAATGAGATAATGATTGGAAAATGTTAGCATGACATTGACCATACACGATGTTTCTAGGCTTCCTAGTTTTTCCAGGCACCCTTGATGAAAACATAACAACATTATTAAACTTAAATAGAAGTGGTCTTTAACTTTTTTGTCGCGTATACAGATGTACTTCAACCCATCAAACTTTCATTCAATTTTAAAAGGAAATGTTCAATTTCCGTATTATTAAAAAATACAGTATTACAGACAATCAATTCAATTAAATTAAAACTAAATGACTCCTTATGGTTATGATTTATGTAGTTAAGTCCAACACAAGTCGTCTGCACATGATTTCCTCGTCATGTATTTTCATCATAATCTATCAGAGGAGAGGTTGGTAAAACAAACATAAAACGTTGAATTTGAGGTTCCTTTACAGGAATAAGCAACGGCAGTTGATCCTAGGTGAAGCAATAACATTTATAAACATTGAAAATGTTCGGAAAATGCAGAAAAAAAGAGTTATTTTAAAATGTCATATATAGTCCTCGACAGAAAACTACATAACCCGGTCTGAAGATGTACTTAGGTGAGGTTAGGTGAAAATTAATGAATTAAGAAGTTGAAATTGATACTATAAGCTGGTAGAGATTAAGGATAAAAATAAGCTAAAAATATTGATAGGTCATGGACTTCCTTTTCGAGATATTTGAGATTTAGAATATGGCGGGAAAAGGCTGACTCGGATTTTTACCTTATATTTGCATTGGCATTATTAGGTCTCAAAACAAAAGAAAGAAAATTAAGAATCTTCTAAAATTTTGGTAAATGACCTTTCATGAGCTATTAAGTCTTATATGAAAAAATAAATAAGTGTTATGGGGCAAAATATTTTACATTGTATTGTATGGAGAAACACCAAGGAGTCCGAACATTTGACACAAATTCCAAAACCTCACCTAAGTACATCCTTAAATGAAAAATCCTCTTTTTGATAAATGAAAAGAAAATAATGAGCAACCTGGTTTCCAATTTATTAACTTTGGTGGGGTTCTTGTTGCGCGGTTTTTAGTTTTTCTTTGTGTTGGTTGTCTCTTCATTGATCTTCGTTTTTGTCATGGTTTTGTCATGGTTTGTCATGGTTTTTCGACTTATAATTTTAAATATCCATTAGGTTTTCTACCTCTCATTTATAATATAACAATATTCGTATAGGTTTAAAAAAAATTGTCCAATGTTTGAAGGGACTATCTCGCAATACCTATAAGAAAAAAAGAAACATACGTATTTGATGGCTCTAATATAAAGACCACTATATAAGTCGGTTGTTTGCGCTATCAAATTGATTCTTAAAACTCAAAATAAAGTTATGATGATACCCAATTTTGTTTTTCATTGACTCGATCACTTCGAGTGAGATCTTTTAAATAAAAACCGATGTAGGCTAATAAAGAAACACAACTTAACTTCAAAATATATATTCAAAATATGTATCCAGAATTTGAAAATGACTACTAAATAGAACTTTTTTTATGTATTGCATATTATCATTATCATTACGTATCGTATAGGAATTTTAAATTCTTTACCTTATACATAAAAGTTTATATGTCAGGATAAATAAGTCATTTAAATATTTCAATACTGAAATGCATCGTGTTTGTGAATAGTTTTAAATTAACTTAAAAAATAAAGTGAAATATATTTTGTTCCGTTCAACAATTAAGAATAAAGCATCATACAACCATATGAGAGATCTTTAACGTTTATAAGCTTTTCATATAAGTAAGAAACACGATAATATCTATACTTATCGATTTCAATTTTTTTGTATAATAAAGAAAAGGTCAAAAAGTGGGACGGTAAAAATTACACGGTTAATCCTCAGAGGAAGTGTATTTAATTGGGCATTTCCTCCAACTATTTCAGCATCGTTAATTATACATTTGTTTAATATTTTTTTTCGATTTTTTTCTTTATTTCACAATACGTTGAAAAGCCTTTGAATTTAGCAAGTGCACTTGTTATTTGGATTACCCGGTAATGACGTTACATTATAAATATTCATATATTTAACACGTTTCTAAATTGGTCACGTTTAAATGGATCAACGATTTGGATTATAAATACATGTGTGACATATCTATCCAACATATTAATCCAGAGACTGATAAAATAGGGATATACGATTTATCTCAGGTCAGTATGCTAGATATTTTTTTTTAGCGTATGGTTGAGAGTTATAAAGAAAAGTGCTGAAACAGCAAAATATTTTACTTGTGTCACTATGTTTTAAAGGAAATCTATTATGTTTAAAGAAAAAACCTTTATTTCTTTTCTATTTTTTTATTATTATTATTATTATTATTATTATTATTATTATTATTATTATTATTATTATTATTATTATTATTATTATTATTATTATTATTATCATCTATAATATTTATGTGTAAGATTCATTTTTGAAGTCTTAAGGTCGGAATATTTTATATTAACCGCACAAACTTTTTTTCCAGAACAAAATCAATGAATATATACATCAGTGTTTTGTACTATCTAAATAACAAATAACAACCCAGAGGTGGATTTATGGTCGACCGGGGGGGGGGGGGGGGAGGGGATAAGGGGGTAGGGGTGGCCTGGAACTTATTGGAGTTATATTAATGGTTAATGCTTCGACTTCAAACAATTTCAGATTCTAACCCTGCCGATTTTGAGGCCCCTTTTTATAAAAAAAACTTGATCCGCATCTGCCATCATGCTCTTCCTTCATTCTTTCGTGACCGGATTTTCTAGACCAGTTTTTTCTAGTCATGTGTACGATGATGACTACAGTGAAAAGATATCATTCAATTTAGAATTTGAAATTTTAGTTTGATATATTCTTATTTTTCTAAATAAAAAAAAAAATTTTCAAAGAAAATTGTCATAGATTATTGAAGTTTAGTTTATCACATATATATGTGCATCTTGTATGGGGAAACGCTGATTTAGAACAAATAGAAAAAAATAAATGGAATAAATGTTTTATTAATGGATATTTTTATGCATAGGGATTTCGTATATTATAAAATAAGGCAAGTTATCATGCTTTATGCAATTCTTTTATAATCCCAAAAATTACTAAGTTATGTGTTTCTCTGTTTTACGTCCGTTTGATGGTTTTATATTAAAAAAAATATCATATTTTGTAAGGAGACGTTTAAACTTAATTCATACGGTATATGTCCTTAATTATAATATAGTTCAAATTCAAACATATCAGACTTATGTGTAATTTAAACGATATAATTTGTGACCATGAAAAATGTTTTGTTAAACACGGTCTTTTAAAGTGTACGCTTTTTATACATATAGTTAAATATTGATTTATTTTGTTTTTGTGCTTATTCACTTCCGTATTGTAATCGTTGACGTCCTATGTTGAACATACATGTATGTACGTAAATGTAATTAGGTCTTTCGAATGGATTTTTGGCCAATGATGTTGTACAGTAATGGGGGTTTCAAAACTCACGCTGTGTGACCGAACACTTCTTCTTATAGTAGTTATCTCCCCGCGTCCCCTTTTTCTTGTTATCGCTATATCTCTAAAACCGTAAAAGTTTTTTGCAAACTATTTTCACCAAATTTTTTGTCTACTCTTAAGAATGATTTGGTTAATTTTGACTTGAGTGATCGGAAGACATCTTATGGGAGTTATTTCCCTTTGAAAATTTAAGATTGGCGATTTGTTGGATAAATTCATACGTTATAAGTCGTAGAGGCCTACAGTCTTTTGATATGAAGTCCTTGGTCCATTTGAAGGAAATTGAGGTCAAGGTCAAAGGCCAAGGTCATGTTATAAATTTTGAATTTTGCTTGTTATCGTTATTCCAAAGAAACTGGGACAGTAAATGATATGATGTGTTTGCCAAATAACTGTTTACAAAAAGGCGCAACTTCAACCTATTTAAGTTGAAGAATTTTGGTTAACCCTTATAGGAGTTTTCTCCCCTTTTGTATTTTAAATCAGTATTTCTCCACAAACATACAAGTGATTGACCTGGGGTCTTTTGATTTGAGATCACTGACCTATGACCTCAAAATTGAGGTCAAGGTCAAAGGTCAATTTGACGTTCTAGATTTTGACCTTTGCTAAAAAATATATTTCTGGTTCATTATAAAACAATTATATACTATTATAAACCTATCAATCTTATTTTTTTTTTATATCAGTTTGATTTACCACATAACATCAACACGGAGTGTCATTTTCTAACATCGTTTTTTAAATTTCATTCTTATTATCGAGGTGGAAAGACCTTCAATTGTTCTCTGAAGAATTGGTTTTTAATTATTTTCAAAATGCTGACTCGACAGATTTCAATTTTAAATATCAATGCACGCCATAGTATCACGGTAAGTACTATGGATTGTTGAAATCGTCTAGTTTTTATAGGTTGTAGGAGTTAAAAATGTTATGTCAGCAGGTTTTTAATATAATTTAATTCATATTTTTATAAATAATAATTAACATCGAAAAAAAGTTGGACCAGAAAGTCACACGCTGAGTAAGTTGTAATCCTTTGTTTCGTATGTTGATATAATCGAGCGTTTTATTTTGTTATGTTGTGTTGACCTCCCCTTTTTGTTGATCGTTGAACTCGGCACTTTTGTCAATACTCTTTTTAGTATTCCAAACAAGGCATGCGACCCTTCTTAATAAAATAAAATTGCCAAAAACAAAAATACAACATTCTTTATGGAATGGAGATTTTCAATGAATTCTGTAGTCAATAATCTGAGAGATAGTCGCTGGAAGTGTTCCACAACCATTATTCAGGTTATTGAGGCTGAAACATCATGGTATGCATTTAATTTCATGAATGAACTTTCAAGTCTACTACTATTATCATTGGTATTTACTGACGTAGGAGTGAATGGCATTTTAAAAGTTGGGACGGAAAAGGGATGTCTGCGCGCGCTGAACTATGTTGTCCTTCAGTTCTTAGAAAAAAAAAACATCTATTGAAGAGAACAAAAAAGCTTTAAACTTTCATTTCTCCCACACACACTTTTAGTCAAATCCTACGTCTTGGGTTTTGTTTTCCACTTAAAATTTAGAATACCGATAATATATTGATTAGTTGATTGATGGTGTGTTGGTGTCTAACGCCATATTTAGTACACTAAGCTATATAAAATCGGCCATCCTTTATTAGCGGAGAAAGCGATAGTTACCTATAATATATACTTTTTTTTTATTTTCAGCAATGGCTTTATCAAAGAGAATTACAAGAGATTTACTACAGTGCAATAACTACAGGGTTCTAGTAAAGAGATGTATATGTGAGCATGCGGCAGCCGCCATGATGAATGAACACCACTGCGAGACAATTCCCGCAACAGACGACATTAAACCTTTCAGCGATATCCCTGGTCCAAAAGGAATATACAATATACCATTTCTAGGAATCGCCTTACAATTTAAACCTTTTAGTGAGTATTTTGGGTGTTTAAGTAACATATGAACATCACGCGATACAAATATTTAAAAAAAGATATGATGGTAATAGTAATATAAAGATATAGAACATACTTTGGCCCTGTATTTTTTCCCACGGATAAATTGCATCACGTATAATTTTTCATTCAGTCTGTTGGTTATTTGATACTGTTAAGTTGAAAGATATAATCATTACATGTATATCGAAACATATAATGCATTGTCTCTGTTATTATGCAATCTCCCCAAAAGAGGGCGTCAACGGCGAATCATAAGAAGAGCATTATGTTATTTTGGTTTTAAGCGCTCGCAGCAGGTTTTCAATAAAAAGACAATGTTGATCCAAATGGCAAATTAAAATGCATATTCAGAACGAGAACATTTAAGATATACATATTCATGTAACACTTACCTTTAATAAGAATATGTAGTTTGTTTTTTTTTTTTAAATTTGCATGTATGTTTTAAATGATTTTTACCCTTTTTATCGTCCTTGAAGAGATTCTTTATCGGAAACAATACATGATTGATTTTGAATTAGCGATGTTTTCATAACATACAGGTCAATTTGTCATGCATATTTAGAGCGACAACAATATAAATAATAGTCCAATTAGGTTGGTTATGGAGATAATAATTTGATACTGGCAAGGGAAACAGAAGTTGGTTAGATTGCGAAATGTGTCTCCTAGTGCCGCTAAACATGAAATTAAATATATTTTTAACATACAAAATCTAAAACAATAATCTTCCATACATACTTCACTTAAAAGAATATTCATGCTAGCTACGGGGTGGTTTCTGTTTCATATATTCGGAGATAACTGTGCACATGCAGCTTGGGGCAGCCATATTGTTTACTTGAATCCGACTATCTGAAAGCAAAAATAACAAAACAACGACGCATATCCATAAAACACATTTGGAACAAAAATAAGTAATGTTTAACAAAACAATATTCTTATTAGAAATATACATGTTATGCATGAATTTATTCCCGCGCAAAAAACGTGACACTCACAATGCATTTATTAATCTTAGTTTCCTAATTATGTTCTTTCTGTTTAAGTTCCCATTATCAATATTTTTACATATATTTTTAGCCAATTACACTCCAAGTGACATGCCAGAGCTTTTGTGTAATTTACGAGACAAATATGGGGATATCGTCAAACTGAAAACCGGAACGTCGTCCATGGTTTATGTGTTCCATCCAGATTACGCTAAAACTGTTTTCCAAGCTCAATATAAAGAACATGCTAAAACACAGATGAAATTACCAGAAACATTTTTCAAAAGAAACAACATCCCAAAAGGAGTAGTTCTACTGTAAGTGTTAATTTTCGTTATTTATCGGACTTGTTTCGACATTGCTTGGCAGTCTTACGTTCCACTAACATACACACATTGGCCTTATTGTTAAGTGATATGTTCCACAAATATCTGTTGTGACGAAATTTAAAAAAAAATGAGTCATTTGAATGGAGATTGAAGTCTCTGATTCGATCGACTCCCTCAGGTGTATAATTGTTGGGAGAAGAGTAAAAGGCGAGAAGATTGCGACGGCAATATATTGGTGAGTCGCTTCACTCTGTCATTCAGAATATTTTAGAAAAAAAAAAATACATAGAGATTGTAATCAACAATATTTGTTATTTGTAATATACTTTTTATGCAAAGCTTTACAAAGCACATAGGTGCATTTCTTTAATTAGAAACGACTGTAGGCAAAATGTTTGGAGAAGAAAAAGATGTGTGAAATTCATCTGAAGATTGTAGAGCAAAAATGGATATTAAAGAATAAGATTTGATATCTCCTGGTCAATCATATTCGAAGTTCAATAAGACCAAATACTATACATTCACACCAACACGGAACAAGGAAATATCTTGTGTTTTTACCATTTATATTATAGTTCCATGCTAGCGGCAAATCTTTAGTTCACAACGCTTTTAGATTGGGGTTATGTAGCTAGCTTATCACGGTGTAAGATCACTTGTACCCCATTTGTTGAAGACCATATGTTTGTTATGTTGTTTGAATTTTTGTTCTAAAATTCTATAAAACAATATGTTTATTGGTAATAGAAAAATATTTACATTTGCAGTTAAATTTTAAATGTAACGTACTTTTTTGTTAGGCAGGGAGAAGAGTGGATGAAGATGCGCCGTTCGACGCAAGAAAAGATTTTACGGCCGGCAATTGTGGCGAATTATGTCCCTTTAATAGAAACTGTGGCAGACGATTTTGTAGATCAGCTACGTAAAACACAAATGATTAATGATCTCCATAAAGAACTTACAAACTACACAAGTGAAAGTAAGTTTAGATATGAATATAAGTTCAGTTTTGCTTTATAACGAAAAATTGAAATGCAAACGAAAAATGAAAGAAAAAGACGTCTGTAGTTGCTAACGTTAGTTGGATAGTTATTTGGATCTTTGGTGCAGAGTTGGCTTATTGACAACAACACCATATCTTTTTATTTTTGTGCAATCGCAATTTTTTGCACTATATTGGACCATAAAAGGTAATCGTCTAATTTCAAATTTTCCAGTTCTTTGACCACATTCATTCTGTGTCAGAAACATATGCTATGACAAATTTTAAACCAAATTTCAAATTAAGAGCTGTTATAAGCTTGAACGAAGTGTCTATACCTGCTCCAACTGTGCATGGTTCGACCTCTGCGGTCGTATCAAGCTGCCTCCTGCAGAGAATTCTATTAACCTGGAAAGGACCGAGAGATCAAATTAATGTTATTCACCGGCGGTTTTTAACAATAATCAAAATGGGACTCAAACTATAAGTTATCTAAAAATATATTGCCTTTTATTCAAATAATAAAACAAAAGCAAATTAGGAATAATATAAAAGCATTTTACTAAAAAATACGGAAAAAGCAGTGGAAATAACAACGCCTAATCCGGGAATACTCGTTAAAGATGTTTTCAAATACACATTTGTATGGGGCAACATGCAGCGTTTCAGTGTGATACGTAGCAACCTGACATGTTCTATTCTTTATCTATAAACTCCAGTTTCATCATGCATTTAAAACATTGAGTGTAAAATGTTGCTTTAATACATTATTAGGTATTGGTATGTTGTGTTTCAACAAACGCCTTGGCTACCTCGATGGTACAAGTGACTTCGATTTCTACACAAATCTTCAGGAAATGCTTACTAGTTTCCATCAAGCTTTTTTCCTGCCTATAAAGTCATATAAGTACTTCAACACAGGAATCTACAAACGTTTTGAGTCGTCTACTCTTAAGATTTACAGGTAAGATTTATACCTGCACATGCGCTATGATGGTCTGTTTTGGATATTTTAACCTTTTTTGCCATTTTTCTCTATTGTTTATCTTTTTTGACCATTTCTTTCTCTTCTATAACTTTTTTTTACCCATTTTCTATTTTCTGTAAATGTTTTTACCATTGTTCTCTAATCTATAACTTTTTTTTTACCGTTTTTCTCTATTTCTTTCATTTTCATCGGTTCCCCCCTCTGTTTTGATCAGTTTTCTCTGCTTTTACTTTATTGCCAATTTTTCTCTATTTTTTACTTTCCTTTTTTTACCGTTTTTCTCTATTTATTCTTCACGTAGTTGACAATTTTTCTCTATTTTATTACTTTTTTTACCATTTTGCTATTCTTTAACTTTCTTGACCGTGTTTTTTGCATTCTTTATCTCTCTCTCTTTTTTTACCATTTTTTTTCTTTTCTGTAATGTTTTGATCATTTTCCCCTTTTTTAAACTTTTAAAACATTTTTCTCTATTTTTTTTTTTAACTTTTTGATCGTTTTGATCTATTCTTTGTATGTTTACTATTATTCTAGTTTTTATTTTGAGGGACTTTTTGGAGAAACATTACATAATTTATGTCTCTAAATTTGTGATATTTCTGACTTGCGTAATATTAAAAAAAGTCCACGGGATGCCTCGTCTATGTTAGCAAAGAATTTCCCACAGAATAAAAGCAATTGCAAATAATTGCGAACAAAATAAATCGTGTCCGATACATTTATCACTAACATGTATAATATTTACTAATGATTAATACGTGTTTCTCGTTTCTCGTTTTTTTTATTTTATATAATAGATTAAACCGTTGGTTTTCCCGTTTGAATGGATTTACACTAGTAATTTTGGGGACCTTTATAGCTTGTTGTTCGATGTGAGCCAAGGCTCCGTGTTGAGACCGTACATTGACTTAATATAATGGTTTACTTTTTTTAAATTGTTATTTGGATGGAGAGTTGTCTCATTAATATTGGCACTCACACCACATCTTCCTACATCTATCTAAATACATAGTAGCATTTATTTTTATGGTTACTAATTACATGTTATATAAAGTAAAAAAAAACAGATCCATTAGAAATCATTAGTATTATTGTAATCACGCATTGATTTACGCTTATCGTCCGCACGTGTCTTCTGCTTCTAACACGTGACCGACAATGTGCTCTTATCTAAGAACACGGACAATAGCTTGTTGATTTAAAGACTATATTCGATATAAGGCAACAGAAGTAGAGAAAAAAACGGATAATAAGTGAATAATATAACTAAATGGCTGAATTTGATATATTTTGTCTCGATGCGTGCTCAACAAAACGTCGATACAACATTCACTGAAACTTTCATGATTTATAGAATGTTAAAAGATGGGTTAATGTTTTTCAAAATTCTGGGGAAAATATAATTTAAATGTGAATGTTTTAGTTTATTCATCTATTTAAATTAAAACGTTTAGCTGATTTTACAGAGTTATCTCCCTGTAGTGTTAGGTACCACCTTAAATTTATTTGGCTTGATAAGTTTTCATAAAATTTTGACAAAATATTTACTTTGACCCTTTGACAAATTACATTTGAACTACATAGTCTATGGAAAAAAAATATTGGTTATATAGTAGTTTGACAAGGATTTATTTTGAACATTGATAAGTTTAATATTTCCTTAACAATAGAACGTGATGAAAACGTTCAACTGATTTTTACAAAGTTATCTCCCTCTAGTGTTATGAACCACCTTAATAGTTCTTAGAAATTTGTTAACAGATTAGCAGAGCGAGAAATAAAGTCACAGAAACAAAAGCTGATGAAACTAGAACGGGAAGGAAAATTAGAAGAATATCTGGAGAAAGAACCAAATTTTCTTCATTCTCTCTTGTCTGATCATAGAGTTACCGATGAACAAGTCAGCGTGATAATATTAGACTTGATAGGAGCAGGAATTGATTCGGTAAGTGTCAAAGGTCAAGAATTACCGATTGCAATTGTATTTGTTTCAATAAAGTAATAATTTCGGGTATAACGACGATGGCATCTAAAATGTCAATATTTTTATGATTAATAAGAATAGGAAAAACTGTTATTTGGTTCCCAACTGGTTTCTAACTTATTTTTTAACCTTATCCTTTTATTTCCAATTTAAAAACAGTCAATATGCATAGAAACTTTAAGTTATACAAATGTATCTTTTATAGCTGACTATGTTATATAGATTTTGTTCATAGTTGAAGGCCGTACGATGACCTATTATAGTTGTTAATTTCTGTGCCATTTGGTCTATAATTGCTGACAGTTGTCTCATTGGCAATATCATTCTCACCTCTTTTTTAATATATAATATAATAGTACTAGTTAAAATGCAGTTTGTGACATAAATGTTTTGAATTAACATTTAATTATATTGATGACCGCCAGTACGAATTATATGTGTACTGATGAAGATAATGATAATAAAAAACAGAACATGCATAAAAAATAACCACAAGCAGCAAAGGAACCGCGCTTTTATTGCTGTTTTTCATTTCAAAGTCACAGTGTGGACACAGAGCAAAACAATTATCACTTCTGTGAAATTTAAGAACGGATAAGTCGTTTTGTGAAAAGGATAATTTAAGATTTTATTAGCAGGGCTCAATATGTTAGCTTTTCGAAGATCCATGCAAACGCATATTGACCAATGCAAAAATATATAACTGCTTTTTACTCGGTACTTACCAAACGTGACAGAAGTTATAAGTAGTTATGGTAAACGAAAGACAAATCAGTGTTTCTTTTAACTATTTCAATAGCTTCATGCTTTTTATAGTTTGTTGATAGGGACGTTTAATCCTGTGTTTCATGTTGACAACGGAATCTCAATATTAAATTACCAAGTTCGGTATCGCTTTTAATAAACTTAAAAATGCCTGCTTAGTTATATTAGAATTTGATGAGACTATTGTAAAAGTGAGATGTTTAACGTTATAAATCCAGGTTCAAGCCACCATTTTCTACATTTGAAAATGCCTGTACCAATCAAGAATATGACAGTTGTTGTCCATTCGTTTGATGTGTTTTGTCATTTGATTTTGCCATGTGATTAGGGACTTTCCGATTGAATTTTCCTCGGAGTTCAGTATGTTTGTGATTTTACTTTTTAAAAGGGCTTTATTTTAATTCATTGTTTCTCTTTTTACAGACTGCAAACACCATTGCCTTTTTATTGTGTGATTTAGCGCAGAATCCAGATAAACAAAAGAAACTATATGAAGAAATTAAAAATGTCCTTGGAAAGAGTAAAAAGGTCAAAAAGAGCCATCTTGCCAACCTTAGTTACCTAAAAGCGTGTGTTAAAGAAACTCAAAGGTAAATATAAGTAAGATAATAATAAATCAGCTGGTTTAGGGATTGAAGATGAGCAACATTTCTCCATTTCGGGAAAGAAAAAAAAATATTTCCTAAGTTTTCAATATTGATACCATCCGTCTAAACTCGGCCGATTCCGTACCCTCATCTAACGGATAGAGTAGCTGATTTTACCAAAGATTGTCGAATGATATTGATACGCGTTTATCATAAATATCGTCATGTGATACATATCGTATTTCTTGATTTTTTTTAATTTTTGGGGAAATATCACAAATATAAGTTAAATATGCTGTCACTATGTGTGTACATTTCATCAAATTTTCTTAAATTTAGCAAGTTTCATATAGAAATAATGACTTATTTTAAATATTGTTTTAAATAGAATTAATGAGTAATATTTGTTTAACTGTCTTGTTTGCAGAAAAAGGTTTCCAGTTTTCATTGGAGCTCAGAGAATATTAGAACATGATCTCGTATTAGGTGGATATCGAATTCCAAAACAGGTACTTAATTTAATTTCTTATAAGTGGGACATTTTTGTACACATATATAAATTATATCGCCTGCCCTTGTCAGCTGATCGGATCTGATCCTCTTTTAGGAAATAGAATTTCATTGGTTTCGTGTTAGACAGAATTAAACCTTTCGTTTCAACTTAGATATATAGAAAATAGTGTGATGGTACACGTTTTGAAGTTCAACACTTGTAGATATCTACAGTGGTTTTGTTTTGTGACGTTTGTGGTGCTCTGTCCTTGGATTTCTAAGTTCTGTTCTATACACTGTTATATGTCTAATGATTTTTATTCGTTTTTTGCCATGGTATTGTGAGTTTTTCTCTAGTAATGGGTTTGAATGTCCTTTAAGTATATCTCGCATCTGCCTTATCTTCCTACGTGAATAAAAACTCGTAAATCAAACTTATAGCAGACTGTTGGTGTTGAGAATGTTTTGTTTCTTTTATTCCATTGAAAGGAATTAGCATCCCTGTTAATAAATAAGTTTAGCTTTTTATCTTGTTATTTTCTAAAATAAAAAAGAACAAAGAAATATATATCATAAAGTACTCTTAGACGACTTGTCGAATCACGATCTCTTTAAAATATTAGAAAGCCAAAAAAAAAAGACAAAGAGAAACGAACAAAGGAGAGATATCGAAACACACGAAACACAACATCTTCTTTTTAGAATTGCTTTAGTTTGTATTGTAATAATTTAATTTCCAGACGGCTGTTGCTATAAATAACGACGCCATGTCAGTAGATGAACGATTTTATCCAAGACCTAAAGAATTTATTCCTGAGAGGTGGTTAAGAAGTTCAGACGAGGATGTTACTATGGGACGAAATCATCCATTCGGAATGAAGCCGTTCGGTTTCGGTCAGCGTAGTTGTCTAGGACAAAGATTTGCTGAAAATGAAATATACATCTGTATACTCAAGGTATAACTTAAGTATCCATAAATATCAACTTTCCACCATCAAGCAATTAAAAATAATGAATAATTTCTTTTAGTAGATAAATTATCTTAATAAGCCAGTATATTTCAGTTGTTTTAAAGCTTCATTTCAAGACTGCTATCATTAATCTACTTAAGCTAAACTAAAAAGTATAGTAAAAGAACCCTATGAAATGAAAAATAGAAAACAT
Source organism: Mytilus galloprovincialis (assembly GCF_965363235.1). Classification (NCBI taxonomy): domain Eukaryota; kingdom Metazoa; phylum Mollusca; class Bivalvia; order Mytilida; family Mytilidae; genus Mytilus; species Mytilus galloprovincialis. The sequence goes on along the minus strand of NC_134843.1, from coordinate 32,539,662 downwards.
TTATATAATAAAGAAAATTATATGTGTTTTGAGTCGTGTATTACCTTCACTGCTGATCCAATTAATAGATATAAATGAATCAGAGAACAACCGTTTTACAAATTTTACTCCTATTTTACGCGTATTTGACACAATCCTTTTTTCAAATCGAATATAGAAAACCACAAATAAAGATATCGCCCATTAACATTAAACAATCACATGGTCAGAATATATTGATTTGACAGAAAGACGTGGGCATTGTTTGAGTGAACTTTATATTAGAACCTCTTATCTTATGGTCAAGTGTTAAACCCTGGAAGTATTATAATTCAATATAATACATCCATGGTTAAGGTGGCACGGTAATATTTCCTGGCCCATAGGGATAATGATAGCCTTTTTAGAATTTTCACCACTTTCTAACACTGCAAAAAATTCTACATTCACAGTTAACTGAAGTACTTTCATTTTACTATTTAGAAATGAATTTGAATATGTATCATGACCGTTTACTTTTTTTGCTATATTTAAATACCTAAGGCCACTAGTGTTTTTAGGTCTTTTATGGTGCAGTGAATACAAAATTAGAAAAAATTCTCAAAAATTCATTTTCATCTGTATGTAAAATTATTTCATATTTTTCTACACCTGATTCATCCCTCAGTTTGGGAAAGTATGTTCAGTTGATACTGTATTTTTTGTCCAATCACACTGTTTAGATACATTAACCTAAGTAGGGTACACAAAAGAGCAACCTAAATTCTGGAATGCAAATACTACCGTGCCACCTTAAACATAATGCAGAATGATTTTCAATTGTAAATATAAAGATGTGAATAACAGAAGTAAAGATAAAGTCAAGATTTCTTTATTTCTTTTTATGTTAAAGGTTTAATACTTATATGAGTTATTTGGTTTCGTACTGGGATTACAATTTTACAAGCTGGATAATTTTTTATAATTACAAAAAGAAAACAATCTATGTTTAATATCATACATGTTTGATGTCAAATAAATAATTTTTTTCTTAATTTTCAGCTCATCCAAAATTTTGAGGTATTACTGCCAGCGAATGTAACTGATATACCAACTGTTAAACGAACATTTATAACACCAGATGCTGAAATCAAATTATTCTTGAAGGAAAGACCAGAGCCTGTTGTTTGAAAATAATTATTAAATAGAAGTATCTGAGAGTAACCTAGAATATTCTATGAGTCGTTTTACATTATTTGTACTTTTGGAATATCTAGCATTGAGTAGAAAGCAATTTATGAATGAAGATTTATGTGCCCTATTACACAAAGGCATGCCTGAAAAAAGTTCATGAATTTTTACCAGGACATTTATTATCAAACATCCTCTAGAGTAGAAAATAGAGCATACGCTTAACTCTTTTCGAACATTTTTTCTAAACGTATATTTTCGATCAGCTGAATGAGGAAATTGAACTTTTTACACGTACAATTCATCCTATATGTGAAGGTCATAACTGGGACCAGATTATAATGACTTTTAAATTTAGATTAAAAGGCATAATACTGCAGCGGAAAAAAGAAGAAGGTGACCTGATAGGACAAGGTTAACCTTGATAAATGTTAAACTGGATTCCTGTTGTGTTCACTTATCTCTACAATAACGTTTGTTGGTGCGGTGATTTAGATGAAATGGCGGACATGTTTAGATAAAGGTGATATTGAAAGCAAGTTTGACTAATACTCAAAAGTCAGGGCTAAAACAAAAACAGTTCACGAAGGAAAAGTTATATCTTAAATGTATTTACTCGCAAAACTGACACATATTTATTTATAATTTAAGTAATTTAAGAAGTCATTTCTATAGTTAATTGAACATTAAAAACTTTTATAGAAGTCGCAGGCGACACTATATTTATTTACATGTACTTGTTAACATAAAAGAAATGTATTCTTATATAATTGTATATTTTTAAATGTTTTACAATGTTCTTGTTTTATTTTTTTACATTTTGTTATATTAATAAAAATTGAAAAAATACATTTGTAACATTCGTTCTATAAAGTTGTGTATATGTGTGTGTTAGTATGTTGGTTATTGTGAATGTTTGTGCATTTATTTGTTTGAGTGTATGTGTTATGTTATTTATACCTGCAACGATGCTTGTTTTTGTGAAACATGAATGTTTGTGTGTGTGTATGTTGAGAGAGAGAGAGAGAGAGAGAGAGAGAGAGAGATATTTTGTAAACATATTAGATTATTGTAACTTGATGTTGTTATTTCAGTATTAAGAGTACAATTGGGGATTGAACACATTTTATGTGTTACTTAATTTTGTAAAGATTTGATCATTTCCTAGTTGATCACTATTAATGAACGGGCATTTTATTTGACTCATTATAAATGTATAAGGTAAGGCCAAGTAAAATTGTTTGTGTGTTTACCGTCACATGCTGAAAAAAGTAGGATAGGGATTTTTTAATATTTCTTTTACATGTGATTAATATTCTGACTTGAACAGTGCTTAATAAAAAAAATGGTAAAAAACTTGAGGGTAGGGGATAAAAAGTAGGGTTGGTAGGGTTACAGTAAACACACATACTTTTTATGGCCCCGCAACAAAGTTGTCGATGCCATATAGTTTTACCTTGTCCAAAATTCCGAAATTCCGTCATTCCGAAATTCCGTCAGCCCGAAATTCCGTCATTCCGTCATTCCTCAACAAACCATTATACAGAGTTTTGTTTTAAACGCCTTCAGATATTGGGCTGATTTTTGGTTTGTGAGTTAACCATGATGAGTTACAGATCAAGTTTAAGTTTCGTGCCATTCCACTAATATTTGCTGAAATTACGGACTTTGGACGTTGATAAATTGTTGAAAATTACAGTTATACGGAGTTTTTTTCTAAACGCCTTAAGATATTGGGCTGATTTTTGGTTTGTGAGTTAACCATGATGAGTTATAGATCAAGTTTAAGTTTTGTTCCTCTCCATTAACTTTTGCCAAAATTAAGGGTTTACAACTTGGAAAATTGTTGAAAATCACAGTTAAACGGACTTTTTTTCTAAACGCCATCAGATATTGGGCTGATTTTTGGTATATGAGGTAACCATGATGAGATACAGGTCAAGTTTAAGTTTTGATCCGCTTCGCTAATTTTTTGCCGAAATTACGGGCTTTAGACTTTGATAAATTGTTGAAAATAACAGTTTATACAAACTTTTTTTTTCTAACCGCTTTCAGATATTGGGCTGATTTTTGGTTTGTGAGGAAACCATGATGAGTTACAGATCAAGTTTAAGTTCTGTTCCGCTCCGCTAATTTTTGCTGAAATTACGGGCTTTGGACTTTGATAAATTGTTGAAAATAACAGTTATACAGACTTTTTTTCTAAACGCTTTCAGATATTGGGCTGATTTTTAGTATGTGAGTTACTCATGATAAGTTACAGATCAAGTTTTAAGTTTTGTTCCTCTCCATTAATTTTTGCCAAAATAGAGAGTTTACAAGTTTGAAATTTTTGAAAATCACAGTTATACAGACTTTTTTTCTACTGGCCTCTACACATTTTGAGCTGAATTTTGTTAAGAGTTATACAGACTTTTTTTCTATAGGCCTCTACAATTTGAGCTGAGTTTTGTTAACAGTTAATTTATAATTATGAACATATCAATGTGAGACTACCATCATGTTTGTGTCCACATATGTTATTGAAATTGCAGATTTTTCAACTTTTTGGGACGGGGCCATTCGTGTCGCTTTGACACATCTAGTTTGTAAGGCCTAATCTAGACTATGTATTAGATATTAAAACTAACAAGATAAATGCACGAGGTGCTATAATGATTGAATGTTTCATGTTGTAATTTAATAAATAATGTGGAAAAAATCTAGACAATGACTTGTTTACATTTGCAATTGTTCTTTTTAAAAGGAAAAAAGTTCAAACAAACAATTTATAGCAGACAGATTGTCAATTTCTGTTTAATCATTATTTCATATACTAGTACTCACAAATATAGGTGCTGACCCAAATAAGGTATCCGTGATTCATTGGTTGTCGTTTATAGCCATCTGCCATAACTGGGTTTCGTTCACTACTGTACGTATTCTAAACCAGGCCGTATGTTATCTCTTCTTAGTTTTATTCACATTTAATCATTTTTGGGCCTAATATTATTGATTTTGCAGGAAAATATTACTAGCTGTAATTTGTAAAAACTTTCGGTAATTTGGTTCTCAATGCTCTTCAACTTCGTACTTTATTTTGATATAAGATGTGGTACATTTCCAATGAGACAACTCAAACTCACAACTTGTAAAAAAATTTAACCATAATAAGTCAAAGTACGGCTTTCAACATGGAGCCTTGGCACACCGACAAGCTAGCTATAAAGTTTCCCGAAATTTACTAGTTTATAACTATTTAAATAGGAAAACAAATGGTATATACTATATAAAAGAAACAAGAAACACTTATGACCCACATCAACAAACTACAACCACTGAACATCACGTGTTCCTGATAAAGGACAGCACAAACAAATGCAGCGTTTAAACGTTTCAATAGGCATCAACCTTCACTCTAACCTGAAATGGTAGTGTAACAGTTTGCCTTGATTTATTTTAGCGTCCCTGATGAGTCTTTTTTATACGAATAAAACGTGAATCCCCTCATGATGAGTTTATCTACTATACTGTATACTAGGTCATTGTTCATCAATGAGGACCTTACACTGACCTGTAATTGTTCTCATCTTTTTCTTTCTTTCTTAGTTGTGTTATTGGCAAACGTACAACATCTCTTTAGTTTTATATAAAAATATGGCGTCGGACATAATGTACTAGAATAAAACAATATAATACCTAAAACTGGTGTTTTCGGACATTGTGAGTAATTCTAATTCCAGGTGTCTTTCCCGTCATAATACTTGCATAAAACTTGAAATAAATCTCAGTTAACAATAGAAATGATGCAATAAAAAGTGGGAATATTAACAACCTAGTCGTCGAATAAATCGATATGCCTAATATGTGAGATCAGCTCAGTGGATCAAATGGAATGAGGGAAGGGAATTCAGATTGTAATTTGAAAAAGGAGGGACAAACATGCATTGAGTCTGCATCAGGCTAACTACTCATCACATAAATACAATGAAATTTTAACGTGAAGAGTGTGTGGAACTTTCATTAAGTCATATGAAACGAGTGATTGGTGAAAAATAAGGTTTATCCAATTCTTGAACCAATGCATGTATATATCATAAACTTAGTGTTATGTGCACAATTTTATCATTTTTTACGCAAAAATATCGTATAATCGTCATTTTTTTCTCTCTGTCTGTTATGAATTGAAAATATGGCCGCTCATTAATTGTCATGTTTTGAAGCCATAGCTTACCGATTGTCACCTCATAATAAACAATCAACACAGAAGCATAGATATTGAGCACGTGTATAACATGTAAAACCAGATAATAGTTTATTCAAATGACAGATACATGCGTATTGCGATCACCGGATTTTTACGAGAAGGGTCATGCTAAGGTTACTTTGAATACGGAAAATATGTCGGCGAATGGCTTCCTGGAAGCAAGCAATTAAAAAAAAAGTAAACTTCTTCTAAATGAGGACAAATGTAAGAATTTTCTTTAGAAAAAAGTGTATGTACATAAGTTTAATAATGACAACTATCCATTTTGTTATAAAAAAAAACATATGCATAATTTATTTTTTTAATTTAAGGTTTCATATGACTTGTTTTTTGTCCGATTGTACGAATGTCCGTGTTATTATATTTTCACTGATGAATGGAATATATATACACATTCCAAAAAAATATATACAAGGAACTGTTGTAATGTTCGAAATGAATTAGCGACCGAGATTGGACAAAATAATGACACTTAGCTTATAAATACAATTAACGTAGAACGATTGTTTGACAGTAATGAATAAATATCTTATATGTTCTTTTCTGTTCTATGTTTTCTATTCCATAAGTTAGTCATCCGACCCTACCTATAATTTTTCACATGTACAGTAAGTTATTATATGTAGTCCTGTCGCAGTATAAGGTTTAAAAACCTAATGATAAACTTTTGTCAAAAATATCCTTTCATTTTTAATAGACTTAAATAATTTGCAATTTGCTAATTTTCTTCGATTACAAAAAACGTTGATCTCCTTTTCGGTTCTTTTCGGTCCTTTTCGGTTCTTTTTGGTCCTTTTTGGTCCTTTTCGGTTCTTTTCTGTAAATCGTCGCTCTTTTTTGTAAGTCGTCGAACCCGACTTTAAGCAAGGAACGAAAGATATTTAAGGTGGTACCTAACACTAGAGGGAGACAACTCTGTAAAATCAGCTAAACGTTTAATTACGTTGTGTTGTTATATATCTTTATTCTGTCAAACCTTTGCAATTACAATGGTATACAGGCACATTTTGTTAAGGATGTATTCTTCTGACTTTTCAGTCTCGTTCAGTCTCGTTGAAATCTCGTTCTTGAATTATTTCCAAAACATATGATAGAAGTAGAAAATATCAATGAATTTAAAAAAAAAAATATCAGCAAACATAAATCTGTGAAAAAATTGTGTACTTACAATAAATAGTTTTTGCGTAATCCAGTTTTCAAATTTTACGACCAATCAAGTTAGTATTTTTAGCCAAAATTTTGAGAAAATGGGTGAGGGATACAAAAAATTATTTTACAAAAATCATGTACATGTACATCCCATATCATTTTGGTCTTTTCAAATTTCTTAGATATGTCTTTTTTCATTCATTTATAACAAAAAAGTTGAAATAATATGCATTTTGTTCTTAAAACTGAGAAAAATCACAAAAATACAAAATTGACAGCATGGTAAATTTTACACAAAAAAGCGTCAAAATATGATAAAACTTTCTTATATTAACACCTACCTATAGTTTTTTTAAGTAAAATTTATTCAGATTGGTCCACTTCATCTTTATAGAAAGTATGAGAAAAAGTTTAATTGTGGAACTGTGATTTTTTTTATGATAATAGCCCAAAAATAAGTAAAAATCGATGAAAAATGGAAAAATCATCAAAATTGGGCATTTTCAAAGGGCCGTAGCAAAAAAGGAAGTACACCACCATATGATTTTTTCTTCACCAATTATTTTGTTACAGTCTTATAAACCCAAAAATCAGGTTAAGAAAAAAGTTTAATTCTAGAAATTTTTGGCTCCTCAGAGGTGTACATCTTTAAGGGAATATTAAGCTTTTCAATGATCAAAATAAATGTTTTATACTTACTGTATGAAATGGATAAAACGGGAAAAAGCTGACAAAAAATCTTTGGACTCTTTTTTTAATTCAGTAATGAAGATAGTTGATATACGTATTCAACATTTTAAAGAACATTTTACTATAAACAATAACCACAATAAACCTATTTCTCGTATCAAACATAAACTAAAAGAACTAGCCAAGGAATTTGTTTTTGTCCCGGCAGATAAAGCTGCTAATAATATTATTATTGTTTGACGTAAATTTTACATTGAGGTTCTGAAAAAGGAAATCACCAATTCACCAACATTCCAACTGACTCCATTTTCAGAAAACGAAATCTGTAACAAACATAAACTTGTAGCCACCGCTTTACAAGCAGAGCCAAATACAATGCAAGTCCCAACTATGTATTGGCTTCCGAAGCTACACAAAACCCCTTACAAATATAGATTTATTTCGTCTTCAAGCCATTGTTCAACTACTAAATTGTCTATTCTTCTTACCAGCACACTTGGAACAATTAAAAACCTGATAATAAATTGTTCAAATAAGGCCTTCGAAAATAGTGGAATAAATTACTTTTGGAGTGTCAAGAACTCGTTGGAAGTACTTGATAAATTGCATGCTTATATTGGTGATTTTGAATCTGTTCAAAGTTTTGATTTTTCTACCCTGTATACCACATTGCCTCACATTCTCATTAAGAAAAAATTCACACACCTAATTAAATGGGCATTCAAAAAATCAGAATGTGAATATATATGTTCAAACTCTTTTAGGTCATTTTTTAGTAGCAATAAACAAAAAAACTATGTTAATTGGACATGCTTTGATACTATATATGCCCTTGAATTTTTACTAGATAACATTTTTGTTCGCTTTGGGGATTCCGTATATCGTCAGATTATCGGAATTCCAATGGGGACTAACTGTGCACCACTTATTGCGGACCTATTTTTGTATTGTTATGAGTTACAATTTATGACAAAAATAAGCATAGACCCATCGAAACAACATCTGATAAACAAATTTAATAATACTTTTAGATATTTGGATGATATTTTGGCTCTCAATAATGACGACTTCAGTATGTATATTAATGAAATTTATCCTGTTGAACTTACTTTAAATAAAGCTAATACTAACAATGACCACTGCCCTTTTCTCGATCTTGATATCTATATCACTAATGGAAAGCTGAATACTAATATTTATGATAAAAGGGATGATTTTTCATTTCCTATCGTTAATTATCCGTTTTTAGATGGTGACGTTCCCTTGTCACCATCTTACGGTGTTTATATATCTCAACTTGTACGATTCGCTCGTGTATGTAACAATGTTTTAGATTTTAACGAGAGAAATTTATGTATTACTGAAAAATTATTACACCAGGGTTTTCGATATCACAAACTAGTCAAAACATTCACTAAATTTTATCATCGGTATAAAGACAGCATTCGTAAATATAGCTCAACATGCAGACTTCTAATACGTTCAGGTATTTCACATCCAATTTTTTATGGTAATATTTTTTATAAAGCACAAAGGTGTCAGTATTCACCTCAGAAACTTACAAAACCTTTGAATAGACTTATTAAGAAGGGATATAATTACGATACTGTTGTCAAGTCATTAAAGATTGCATATTTTGGCGTTAATATTGAGTCACTGATAAGGTCTTTGCATCGGAACTAAACACATTTATTCTAAAAACAGTTGTTGGCATGACACGGGTTATGTTCTTCTCATATATGTTATGATGGTATGATACTAAACCCCTAACGGGAAGGATTGTGCCTGATGTTCATATGATGAAATCATAATCTTTCAGTCAGTTTAATTGAAGTCTGGAGCTGGCATGTCAGTTAACTGCTAGTAGTCTGTTGTTATTTATGTATTATTGTCATTTTGTTTATTTTCTTTGGTTACATCTTCTGACATCAGACTCGGATTTCTCTTGAACTGAATTTTAATGTGCGTATTGTTATGCGTTTACTTTACTACATTGGTTAGAGGTATAGGGGGAGGGTTGAGATCTCACAAACATGTTTAACCCCGCCGCATTTTTGCGCCTGTCCCAAGTCAGGAGCCTCTGGCCTTTGTTAGTCTTGTATTATTTTAATTTTAGTTTCTTGTGTACAATTTGGAAATTAGTATGGCGTTCATTATCACTGGACTAGTATATATTTGTTTAGGGGCCAGCTGAAGGACGCCTCCGGGTGCGGGAATTTCTCGCTACATTGAAGACCTGTTGGTGACCCTCTGCTGTTGTTTTTTATTTGGTCGGGTTGTTGTCTCTTTGACACATTCCCCATTTCCATTCTCAATTTTATTGTCAAACTGCTATATAACCAGTGTAATTTTTCTGATAAAATGGTTGGTTCAAATTTTTTGAAATTTTTATATTTTTGTAAAAGGATCAAAGTAAATACTTTGACAAAATTTTAAGGAAATTAAACGAGCCAAATTAATTTTAGTTAAAGTGTTGGGTACCACCTTAAGAGATATTCAAACTCATAGAATGAAATTCAAAACAGTGTGGCTGTGGCCATTGATTGACACATTAAATTAATCCATTGACTGGGACAATTTACGTGAACGTTTGTCTGTAACGACCACTGTTCACGACGTACCTACGAAAGACTATTAAACTGTGGGGTCACCAAAGGTTTCTTAACGCCTTTAATTATAAAATAATTCAAAAAATTAATCAGGAATAACCTTTATGTTTTGATTTACATAATTGATATAAATCAAAACATCGTGTTTTTCTGATTAGTTTTTCGAATTACTTTATTAAGGTGTTGAGAACCTTTGGTGACCCCATAGTTTAGGCGTCTTTAAAAAGTACATAGTGAGCAGTAGTTGTTACATACAAACGTTCACTAAATTGTCCCAGTCAATGGATGAATTTAATGTGTCAATCAATGGCCACAGTCACACTGTTTTGAATTTCATTCTAAATAAGAAACAAACTGACAATGTCATGGCAAAACAAATTCATGAAAAACGGCGAAATGACAAGAAACAGAATAACAAGACAACAAAAAAAAAAACAACTAAAGACCAAGCAACACTATTCCCACAAAAGAAAGCTGGGGTTATCAAAGGTGCTCTGAAAGAGTAAGCAGATCATGCTAAACACGTAGCACCCATCGTGTTGCTAATGCTAATGCAAATACAAATCTTATGATAAGTTTATTCGGTAGGCCACATTGGAAGAGAAGATGACAGGATTGATGCTACGACAAAATGAACATATCCGTCGTCGTCCTTGAAACATATATTCAATGCTGTTCACCCAATTCGTGATGGCGTCCTTTTAAAGTTTTGAACGGATGATTTCAGCTTTACAACTTGTAACTCTTGGTTTAATAGCTTCCTTGAAAACTCTAACACGAAAATTGAAATAGGAAATGCAAGCTCTGGAATATCTCATCAATTGACGCTTGCCGTAAAGTTGTGTATTTTATACATCCCACACAATAAATTTGACATCCCTCTTAACCTTACCCTTCCAGAGCACCTGTGATCACCCCAAGTTTTTGGTGGGATTCGTGTTGCTTAGTCATTAGCTTTCCATGTTGTGTTCTTGTGTACTATTATTTGTCTGCTTGTCTTTTTCTTTTTTAGCCATAGCGTTGTCATTTATTTTCGATCTATGAGTTTGACTATCCCTTTGGTATCTTTTGCCCCTCCTCTTAACTAAATTATAGAGATTATACCAGTGATCTCAACTATATATCCCAGTAGCTTATGGGGTTTGAAAACAACAAAAAATAATAATCAAAGAATAAAGGCAACAGAAGTATACCGATGTTCGAAAGTTAGAAATCGATTGAGAGAAAACAAATCCGGATTACAAACTAAAACCGAGGGAAACACATCAACTATAAGAGGAAAACAACGAAACAACAGAAACACCGAAGAGCAACAAAAAACAAACGACAATGCAACACACACAGGAACGAACTATTTGATAACAATATGTGAAAATGAAAATTGAATGTCAAGTGAATATCTATCACAAAAAAGTAAATTTACAAAAAAAAAAAAGAAATCCGAGGAAAATTCAAAACGCAAAGGCTTTAATCAAATTGTAAAATCAAAAGCTCAAACACATCAAAGGATATCAACTGACATATTCCTGAATTTGTATAGAAATTTGTTATGTATAAAATGGTGGAATAAGCCTGGTTTAACAGCTAGCTAAACCTCTAACCTGTATGACAGTCGCATACAATTCCATCATATTGACAGCCATGTTTGAACAAAACAAACAGACATAGTAGGAAAAATGTGAAAATCGAGGTATAGGAAATGAAGTTCTTGTAGATAATTATATAAAAAAACATTTGAATACTAAGTAATTCTTTTTTTTTTTATAAATTGTTAATTGGATGGAGAGTCGTCTCATTGACACTCAAACCACATATTCCTATATTTATTTGTAATAATTACACATTTCTTATTATAGTAATATATTTTTTCAGGGGGCCGAGTGGTCTAAATTGTTACTATTGTAATCACTGAGTTTGTGAGTTCGGACTCCTCTTATGCGGATGCACTCGACTCCAATCCTTATTGACAAGGATTGTCAGTTTTCCTATCGAAAGTCGTTGGTTTTGTCTTGGCAATTCGGCTTCCTCCACCAATTAAAAACTGGCCGCCACGAAATAGCCCAAAATCGGTGCTAAAAATTGGCGTTAAAACACAAAATATATATAAAAACAAGTTTTCAACTGATGTACTGTTTCTGCAGATGTACTTATATTTCAAGCTTTATTTTATATGCATGATGTACTTTAACTCTTTCATAAGTTCATCTACAGACAATGACATGCCATTGTTTAGATATATATTGAAACAATGAGGTTTTCATTTTATAATAAGTATATCAAAGAAAAGAAATAGTATTCAAACTGTTAACATCTCATGTTGAAGACCCATAATGTTGACCATCGGATGTTTTCTGCTCTTTGGTCGGGTTATTGTCTCTTTGGCATATTCCCATCTTCCATTCTCACTTTTATCTATAAAAGGGAGTTTATTTTAGGGCATAACGGTGTAAAGTTTGATACAATTAATCAAATATTTTTTAAGACAGAAAGATATAAAACTGAAAGCTTCATCTCAGACAAAAGAGGGCATTTTTTTCAGAATCAAGTCCTATAATTTACATTCGTACGTAAACTCGTGCATACAAATAATTTAACAAATTACCACAAAGCCAACATTGTTCATTGACGTCATTCATATATAATATATATATATGTAACATTAATTGTGTGATATAAGGAAATCTGTTTTCAGTGACCTATACACGTGTTTTCTATCATTTAACCTTTATCCGGCATGGTCGAGTTTTTGGAAAGCTTTTAATTACATGTCCAATAAGTGTACAAAGTTGTTTTGGTTTATCGATGATAGTTTTTAATGACTATTATTGACAGTGCATTTTTACTCGTCCGTTTTCCCGTGCAGTTTAACTGGTTTTTGTTTTCTGAACTGAATATATTTATTGCATGCGTGATGATATAAAAATAAGAAAGTGTGGTATGATGACAATGAGACAACTCTCCACAAGGCAATCCCTTAGATACATGATCTTGATTTTAAACACTCAGGCACATACAGAATGTGGCAGGGTTAAACATGTTTGCAGGCACCCAACCCTCCTCTTTCCTGATACAGTATTGTAACATCACATCATAAGAACGAATTATACAATTAAGTTGCAAAGCTCATCAGAGATAGATACAAATAGTGCGGTGACAGAAGTGTAAAAAGTCGTCTAGATCGCGAGTTTAATCTCCCCAAATAACACACGGCTGAAAATGTTCTTAACTTAAAGACAAATATTTCTTCTTTAGTTTTTGCCCTGTCGTCAGAACTTCGTACGGTCACATTTTTCTAAAAAGTCGTTTTAATGACTAGTAGTATATTGGAGAGTTTCAACCCCCCTTTTTCAAAATGAAAAATTGTGTACGTTTGCTTACATTTAATTGAAATAGTTTTTCCTGAAGCCATTTTTATATGTCAAAATATTCTATTTAGTATTTTATTTTCTTCTAATCTATAAAATTTGCGAAGTTTGGACTATTTAAAATTGAGGTAATTTAATTGCAAATTCAGACACAAACTTTAGTTTCTTCTTCATATTAGTAATACAAATTATCCCATGATATTTTAAGCATATAGTATTTCATAAAACTAATAAGTGATAAAAATTTCGGAACTAAAATATGAAAAAAAACATAAGAAATCAATGGAAAAAGAATGGACTAAAAACTTCAATTTCAACACTGAACTCAATCACTTGCCTTCCGTCACATTTTGTGTATTAGTCAATAATTTGCTCTCAACTGATATATGAAATTACTAGCTTTTTCGCTATTATATACACATATTTTCAATGAAAGTGCACGTATATGCCACATACTTTGTTTGTATATGTTTATATTCTATGTTTTTTTGTTATAAAACATCAAATAAGTCTTATTGTAAAATCAAAATAATTGACGGATAGTTTCAGTAAATATTCCGTGACATGTCAAGTCCGTTGCAACTTGCTCCAATAATTCCAAATAAAAGACAAAAGTCGTTCAATTTTATGCAGTGCTTAATATGCAAAAAAAGCAAACTCGACTGAAATTTTGAGTCAATTTAGCCATACAGCGAAGTCGATTTTTGTATCTGCATCGAATAAAAAATTGGATGAGGTGAACATCAAGATGTTTCATGCACAGGCACTTATTTCTGACAATATGGGTTTACTATCCATACCCGTACGAAAAATCACCCTTGTGATTTTCCGTACAGGTATGGATAGTAAACCCCATATTGACAGAAACAAGTGCCTGTGATTTCATGCGATAGCTGTTAATTCGAAGAACTCCGTGCAGGCAGTTTATCATCGTTCATGCTACAAAAGTTACACAAGTTAACATATTTGTGCCCCCTTTTAGAGCGAAGAAGCTTCTTATCTGATATTTAATGACGACATACAATTATCGGACTGTTGTCCCTCAGTTTCGAGTATTTGTATGCGTTCTAGAATGCAGTCGTTCAACTGGAGCGCTTGTATATTTTGTTGCAACAAAACATTTTATAAATATCAAAAACTACTAAAGTTTTAATCACATGAGCGTATGAAGAATGTTTTATCCGTGTCAGATAAAGTTAAAATTGAAATAGGTTTTCCGTCCATCTTTTAAACTTCAAGCACTCTGTCATTTTGGTTGCATTACAAATCATTTGCTAAAAACGAAAAAAGACCAAAAAAATCCAAACCCGTGGAAGCAGATATCTCAGATCACGATACTGCTTTTACTAATTTTATGTTGGCTATTGACACCGTTCTTTGATAAATATAGATCTTTTCTTCCGACTGACTCTAATTTAAAATATTCTTCTTGTAACATGCGGTCTAAACTTATTGATTTCTATAGAAATTCAGTTGTCAAACAACTTCAACAACTTCAAGGCAAATATAACATAATATATAGTAGCAAAATAACTATTTGAGATGCCATATCAGCTGCTAGGCAATTGAAAACTGACCTCAAAATCTCAATGTACACAAAAAACGGACAGATATTTCATTCCGCTGCAAGTATACTTAGAAAACACATCGAAACTCTAAAGAAGAATACCCAACTTCGGATGAATTGTCTCTTCCTTCTTCAATTCAGTCAATGCCTTCGTATTTATTACAATTCATTTCATAGTTACTTGATGAAACTGCATACAGCCAAGACTATTCTAAGGAAGTGGCACCAGAGAAATTGCGTAAATGCTAAGCAATTGTTAAGTCAATCGTTTGTGTGGCCAATTTTGTTTTACTCTTTTTCATTTAGGATTTGTTTTACAAATGTACCATGAGTTTGGTTCAAAACACCTTGTTGAAACATTGAATGCCAATGGATTTTATGCTTCTTTAGGTAAAGTGCGATACTATCTAATGTGTTGCCAACAATGAAAATGAGCGTATTCAAGATAGTGTGTATATCTCGTATATTTGTTTCCTCAGCATCTTTGCAGACACGCATATGGATGTCATCACACCTTCCTAAACCCCTTTTAGATTTCTGTTAAATCTTGGATGAATTGATAGGGATGGTTTGAAGCTGGTATTTTTTTTTAGGAACAAATGTCTTCGGACAATACCTTGTCTATACTTGTAAAAAAACCTCAAAATAACGTGTTTGCTTTGAGCAGAACCTTTCATGTGTCTTGTCATGTCTTGTGACGGTTGATGAAAATGAAGATGATGAAGATAATGGTTGATTTGGTATAAAGCTTGTTGCACTGGTACACCCAGGTTAGGGGAGTGTTGGCGCACCCTTAGAAAAGTTAAACCCCGCCACATTCTGTATGTGTCAGTTTCAAGTCACGAGACAGTAATGCAGTGTTTGTCGTTTGTTTCTATATACTATATTTGTTTGTTTCTTATTTATTTTGTACATTAATCGGGCCGTTAGATATTTCGTTTGTTTTACATTATTTATTTCGGGAATTGAAGACTATGCAGTATGAGTTTTTACTCATTGTTGAAGCCCGTACGGGACCTATAATTGTAAGTTAATGTATGTCTCATTTGCAATCATATCACATCTTCTTTTTTTATATGGAATACTTTTGAAGTTTGTGGTACGTTGCAAGGGAAAAAAGGGGGGATACAGGTACAAACCCTATAATGTAATAGATTTTAACCAGAGTAAAATACACAACAACAAATAATACTATGGAAGCAATAATAATTGTGAAAAACACAAAAGCAACGAGTAGTCTATAAAAAAAACCTGAAGTATCCGCAAATTCAATTTTAGGTCATATTTGACTGTAGTGTTCTATTGCTTTGGTTTGATACCTCACCCAATTTGATAGTTTGAAAAATAATGTTAAAGTATTGTCCTGCATGACACTTGATGTTTACCTGAAATTGAAATTTGTCAGAAGGTTAAGGTGCTCTAAACAATTTATAGGTTGAAAACTTGATTTTTGAAGTTTTGTTTATAAAACGTCGTTTTATGAATTTTTGTGATAAAAAAATCTCAATGATTAAGGTTTATGTATAATAACAAACATTACTAAAGCAAAAACAGTATCATTTGTATTTAGGTAGAGTTTAGAAATATACAAAAATGTCAAAATTGAAACCCTCTCAAATTTTCACAGATTTTTACATATGACCTTTGACCTCAATTTTAAAAAAATGTGACCATATCAAGTCTTGACGACAGGCATATTATTATAGTACACGATTTCCTCTTTCCAATGATATATTATATAGGTGTGTGTTCGGTGGGGAGATTAAATTCAAAAAATTCTGCCTTCAGTCACCGCACTAAAATCACTTTAGCAAATAAGAAGGAGTAATCGCAGTTATTGAGAGACATTTTAAACCTAATTCGCCTTTTCAGAATTTAAAGGACTATGGGTAATCTCATTGTTCGTACACCAAAATGAAAATAGCGTTACGACATTGGATATATTTCCATTGTTTAGCACATTCTAAACCAATCACAACATTTTGGTGAACGCTTTTAAAAATATTACCCAGAATGCATTAGAATCTGAAACGGCGAATAGCAAATAATTAAATCAATCTGGTATCTAAGACTGAAATACCAATCAGTACACATCCAACACCAATGGCTTAATAGTGTAAAGACGACATTAACAGCCCGGTAATAACAATGACTTTGTGCAATTCCTATAATGAAACTGTTAACATATTTATATCATGTTTTTATACTCTTCTTATCGTTACAGCTTAAAATTATGTACGATTCTTTTCAACCACTGTAGGTCAAAGTACGACCTTCAACACGGGAACTTGGCGTTCATCAAACAGCAAACTATAAAGGGCTCCAACAATGACTAAAGTCTAATCTAATTTTTGTATTGTTTTAAAAAATTGTACAAAGAAGAACAACTCTTGTAGTTATGAACAGTAACACTTTTAATTTATCTTCAAATGATTACGACTGTTATATTTCTGTTTAAAACTAATAGATTATAAAAGAAAAACAAAGTAAATAGAGAATAAAACCATGACACAAAATCAGGTCATGCACAAAAAAAACACACACACACACAAAGCAAAGGAACAGCGCTTGCATTGGTGTTCTCCATCTCAAATTAACAGTGAGGCCTTCAACACGGAACAAACAACTATTATATATATAACTCTTCTATCTGTATGTGATTGACATTATTAGAAAGGGTAGATTGTTAGCGACAGAGAAAAAGTTATATGTTTTTAAAGTTTGCGATGTTCTGTGTTCTGTGCTCAATTGTTATTTGTGTTTGACCAAATTTTCTGAAAAATAAATCAGATCTATCAGATAAATATAGTGTGATCTAGCGAGTCGAGCACAGTGCAAGGCGATTTGGTGCCAAGATATCTCAGCAGCATGAGTTCGAATCCAGAAAAAGTCCATGGTTGCAGAATTTACTAGTATATTTAGTCGGATGTTAGTAATCTATGTCACTAATTTTCCTAGTAAATCATGTTCTTTTAAAATTCTTATATATATATAGTACATTCAATTACTTATAAACAATGGAAATTAAAATGTCACTGGTTCAGACGTACATGTACTTATATGTATATATATTTTTTCATACCTTATATATCATGTACTGTACTACGACGCTATAGCAAAACTGACGAGGAAAGGTAACAGCCGGCCACCAAAAGCGTTATTATTGTGAAGTCTAGGTGGTCAAGGGGTCTATGGCATCAGATACAGTGCAGGCGATTTGGTGACACAATATATGAGTAGCATGAGTTTAGTTTAGTTTGGTCACTACCGGCATCACTTTTGTTACAATTCTAGTTACGCGTTGCACTTCAGTAAATCCATGTCAACAGTTTAGAATTTGGTCACTTACATGTCTCTGTATTTGGCAAGATCTACGAATGCTTAGAGAGAAGAGAAAACATTGATACTTAAAAAAGTTAATCTATTCCGTGGAGCTACGGAAAATATTGTGACAGTTTGCCAAACAGGTTTGTTTTAACTGTGAAATTGTATTTTTTCTGATACACGTTTTTATTTATTTTAATTTTGTTACAATAAGACTATTTGAACACACTATTCTCACACTCTTTCGAGCAGTCATATTTTTAAATGTAGCGATCTTCGGCAAAGAAGCAAAAACGAAGTAACAATAGATATAGGAAGATATGGTGTGAGTTCCAATGAGACAACTCTCCATCCAAATAACAATTTATAAAAGTAAATCATTATAGGTCCATGTACGGCCTGTCGACGAAAAACCTAAAGCAAGGAATTTGGAGAAAAAAGTGGTGAAAAGTGTAGTAAAACTAAAGGTTTTAAAATTTCGGCAAAACGGTAAGGGCTGTGATTAAAGAATAGTTGATTTTATATAATAATATATTCATTGTTTATAGTACGGTGACCAGACCCAATATTTTTTAGATTTAATCGTCAAACATACTATATGGCTATATTATATATCATTGGATTCGGAAAAATGAGTACTTGTGAAATATCGATGTCGTCAAAAAGAAATGTTGTGACAGTTTTGCATAAAATAAGGTCAAAGATCAAATTCTGTTTTTCTTTTTTCTTCTTCCATACTTTTAAAATTTGAAGATATATACATCAATTAAGTTTAAATTTCAGATACAGACATTTTTTACAAATCTATTAACAATGAATTACCTCGAAAATGTAAAACAAAAAGAATTAGGAAATCGATTTATTCTGTAAATTGGCGTTTTTCAAACACTTGATCTATGATACACATATTCTGTTAAAGTTACAGAAGTTATATTCATTTGCTGGTTGACATTCAACGTCAGCAATAAAGGATAACTATTATTATTTTTAACTGAAGCCTACTATCATGAAGGCGTATTTTGCCTAAGCTCATTCATGTAATTCATTAAAACTAAAAAGCACTCAATACCTCGAAAACAGTTGCAATCAAATATCCAATCAAAGAGATCCACACAACAGAATTATGCCAGAAGTATGTTTTGGTTCATCTATCAAGGAACATGATTTGAAATGTCTACATAATTCTGAACTTTCCAGGAGCAAGCTTCGGACATGTAAGGTGTTGTTGTGAACAAACACATGACTATTTTGCATGGAGATTTTCCTTTCAATGAAAACACAAGATCCTGTAAGAATTCTGCTGACATATGCCCTTTACAATACACGGGGTGTAATGAATCATTTAACTATCGCCAGTCGTATTGTAAAATTGACGTAATAGGGGGTTTAGCAATGCGTAATGCGGTCCAAATTTTTAGTTTGAAACGAATTACGTAAAACATGCTGTTTCAGTGCCGCCTCACAGAGAGGTAATCTGACTAAACTTACATCTTTACTAGCGACAAGCTTGACGCGCATTAGATAATAATTATAATTGAATGGTTTTAAAGAGATTTTTCTGATCATAGAGCTTTGAAATTAACTTTCATGTACAAGCAAGGGCTTTATCTTTGGTAATATTATCGAAACTCCAAAAACCTATGAAATAGTCGTGCGTGTCCTTCAAAGTCTGGTAGATACATGTAGTTTGTGTACCTACTCCAAACAGAGACAAAGTTGTGTCGCATCCGGTCGGTAATGTACAGCAGTTAGTAGTTTACAAATTGTTGGGGAAAACAGACACATAGTTAGTGAATGGGTGAAAATCTCCGTCCATCCTTTGCACTGCTAATTCTCCCCATCTGCACCCACAACTCGCTTGAATGTGTCATACATTTATAGTAGTGAACACGAACACACAGAACAAACACATTTGTATTAAAGGTCTGTATGCTTGTTCTTCCGCTCTTTCCCATTTCTCTAAACTTCGTGTCAAAGTTTAAGGAATTCAGTATCAGCCTTGGATTCCTCTTGAGTGCTAAGCAAGTTACTAAAGCCATTAACAGTGTTGGTATAAATAACTTTGACAATTTCGGAATTTACAAACGTTCTGCCTATGTAAAGCTCACATCAGGTGGAATCATAAGGGATTTGTCAAAGTTTTGCGGTTAGGAATACTTCTCCACTTAATAATCTTATACACTTTGGTGGAAGCTGTAGTCTATGTGCAGCGTTCCCTTTCGGCAGACGTTATAGAGTTGTTCATTTCGTAGCGGTCAAAAACAGCTGCTACTGTGTGAGCTATAGAAATTCATCAGAACATATGTTTTAAGTCAGCTGCAAGGTCACCGAATAATTTACCTTTCTTAATATCAATACATTGAACCAATGCCATACCATCTCTGATGCAAGTTGAAAGTGATGGTACAAAGAAGGGTATGGAAAGTGCACAAGAGACTCAGATTCTAATTGCTTCGCCAAATCAGACTTGCATGATTTTCTGATGGTGACGTCATCTTGAAAAAAGGAATTTGGAATGGGACCTACAGGGTGCTACAGCACATGTTCTATGGTAACATGCATCATCTCTACTTTTTGCCAAAATCAGTGCACGTCTAAATACAAGTTATGGATTTATTTGAGCTAAAAGTATTTCCTCCGATTTATATCTAATGTTTGTTTTTGTGGTCATGTTGTAAAACGTTTTTAGTTTTGAATTTGATATAGGACTATAAAGACTCCTTGCCTGGATCTAAAGAAAGAGCAATAGTGATAAAATTTTTAGACATTTTCAAGCCTTCCTATTCAGCTGTGAGCAAAGAATTTCGAATATCTCGTGTAGCATGCATTCTAGAAGAGATGTTAATAAGACACGGAGGATGGGATTCCACATCAAAGGGATCAGTCATGGATCATTCAGATGATCCACAATGGCAATAACATGTTCATCTCTTTTCATTGCTTTTAGATTTATTTCCCCTTGTGATAATGCATTATTTGCAGCAATTCCAGCCCTTTTCAGCGTTACACGACTAAGAAATTCTAAGAAATGTCTAGAAAGGGTCCATCTAACAAGCGCAGACTTTTGATTTGTTATGCCTACAGTGCCACCTGATCCCCTTGAGGCTTCTAGAACGGTCTTTCTGTTGCCATGTCTTTCCATGAACCGTTGAAATGTCCAGGAGTCTGTTTGAAAGCAAAGTAGCCATCTATTAAATTCTCAGAAAGTTGAAGCATATCGAGTATGTAAACTTGCATACACCTTCAGTAATTGGTACGGTTGGTTACAAAAACATGAGTATACATTTGAGAAGACAATCTCAAGGAAGTTACAAATTTCTCTCTCGTTCTACTCTAACATTTGACAGCTACTGTCCACTGCTTCAAGGAACACATCCTAGTATTTGAATGTAGTTGATACAGCACATTCCCTTTGCTTGTATGTATTTATAATAGGCTGTATATGATTTTCGACTAGCTCCGTCGTATGAGCGTTAAAACTTATATCTGGCTTAAATTGCTGAAATAATGGTTCTGATATAAATTAATTTGATATTATTGATTAATAAAGGTATTAAATATCATATAAATGTGAATTATTTTACATTTTGCGTTAAAAAAAACTATGAAATTAAATTGAAACGTACTCTATTCAATGCAAAATATACAAAATCTACATTCTGGGTGAAATGAAAAAAAAGTATACCAAAACGTTGTGACTGCTTAATAATGACGTGACGTTGCTTTAATTTTGGGACACGGACAATAAAATTGCCCATAGTACTTTAAATTCTGCGAATTAGATTGTCTTGCCTGGAATAACTTCTTCAGACGGTCTGAATGTTTTTGTCTATTAAGAGACATTTCATTGTAGCCATGATGTACATGTACATGTACCAGCTGATCTCGTTCAATTACGTGTGATATGCAGACAGCACACATACAATAATAACAAATATGTTCTTTGCCGAATCTACACAGGAATAACGCTCATACATATCGATTGAAATTGATGAGTTATCCATATGTTATTCCATGAAGACTTTGAAAACAAAATCATTTGATAATATAATAACTTTGCATTTGTAATCATATCATTGGCAACAATTCTACACGGACCTTAGTGACATTTTCATTTGATTGTATTTAATTGAGATGTTACACATCTGTTAATACAATCCTCAACAGCAGTCGAAGAGTAGGTAAGCTTTCTTTAAATTTTTATAACAGTGAATTTATTTTCAAAAAATATCGATAAAATATTTCTTATATTATTAATGCATGATTTTTTTAAAAAGTCTATAAGGAATCAATGTAATCGCTGTAATAACATTTAGAGAAGTAGAAAACTGTCTCATTTTTATGTGTACATACAAAATGTTGCATCATAGGTGTGTGAAAAAGTATGGAAGGTTAATTGTGTGATTTGTGTATAGAATGCATTTTTCAAATGTATTATTTAAATCATTGCGCAGACATTTTTGCAGTGTGAAAAATTTGTTCTAATAATGAGTAGAACTGTGTAGCCACTTTATGCTGTTTATAAAAATTAATACAAAATAAATGATGTTGTAAAAATGAAAGTAATCAAATGAAAGTTAATAATCAAAAAATAACTTGTGGGGAGTTGATATAGTCAGAGAGGGAGCTGAAGTTCTTTTTAATGTTTTAATAAGAACATAGTTGGTAAACGTGTTGGTAATGCCGCCTGTGTAAGTTACCGAATCTGATTGTAGAAATCATGTAATTTAGAATAAATAAGCAACAAATTTTATTGTTTCCTATCGTCAAATTAAGATTTGAGTATTAAAAAAAATTCAAAACTTTAAATGCCAATTACTAGTATGTGAAAAATAACTGTATAAAGATATCTGTAAATCGAACCATCTTAACAGAGGTCTACAAATTTGCCGTGTTTTTACTCTGTAATACGAAATCTAATTTAAAGTACTTTCTGAAATGACACAAAGTTACTGAAATGTAATATGTAATTGTATTTGCCCCTAAAATCCGTACTTTCTGCGTTCAAATATGAAACCGAGTTGGCTGTCCTTATGCAAAATACCAGTTTTTAGAATATACTAGAACACACCCGCGAAATCGCGGGGAAATAGAGCGTATGTAAACTGTAAAAAAAATATACTGACTGGAGAATTTCAGGAGAGGTATCAAAATTCAAAGGTACTTAGGGACTGGGAACATTTTTTTGCCCTCCTCCTATTTTCCAAATACAGATTTTTAAACCTTCTGTTTTTCTGTACTATATGAACATGCATATATATATATACTTTAATTACTCAATACAGAGAATTTCAGGAGAGGTATCAAAAGTCAATATATATATACATCAGTGAACACCATGAATAGTAAAGAGTCCCCCCCCCCCCCCAAGATAACCATTGGAATTTATAGTAAATTATAACAAATACAGTAATTCATAGTAAATGTATGTAAGTATATAGAAATATATCCGCAGTGACCGCCGTTAATAGTAAACCATAGGCGGATCCCAGGCGGGGCTGCGGGGGGGGGGGGGGGGGGCGACCTGCCCCCCATTTTGTTGAAAAAAAAATTGTTGATTATATGGGGAAGCATGAGAGTAACGCCCCCCCTTTAGGTCAGTCAACGCCCCTCTCCCTTATGAAAAGTTCTGGACCCGCCACTGTAAACTAATTGATAGTAAATATAAAAAATTATTCATTTTCGTTTTCCTCCCAAAATAACCCAAACTGAAACACGTTAAGCAAGGATGATACATGCTAGAACTCAAAATGATAGCAGAAAGCAAATTCATATATTTTATTTCATAGTCTTTGTATGTTCGAAGTACAGAAAAACACAAACCGGAAGTCTAATCTGACTTAAAGTTTTGTCCAATGACGGGAAAATATCCGGACGCATTCTTTTTCGTCTTTTATCCCAAAATAACCCAAACTTAATGATCATAAGAATGGATGACAAATGCGACTATACATGTAGGACACAGAGGCATGATGATTGATTTATTGTGAAAGGAGAAGCGACACCAAAAATGAGGTCTTCTCGTTTAATAGTATAGATTTCAGAAATTATCAGCAAATGTATAAAAGTATCTACTTTTGAGTCTCATTTTTCATGGAAACTAGCAAAACAACATATGTTTCAATTAGTGTTATTTCCAACATCATACATGTAATTGTCCTAGAACCACCATAAATGACAATGTAATCTGTGACGATATCGACTTCCCGTAAGGTTACAAACATCAATCAAGTCACTATGTCATATCTTTTTTATATTTTGTTTTAGAAAATAACGACAATTATTACACTGTCATTAAATATAACATTTTAACACAATACTTTGATTCAGTTAAAAATAATTAGATGTTATTAAAGCCACTTTGTTATAACCTTTGTTGTTGAAAATTACGAAACCAATAACACTGTTACCAGTGATTAAATATAGCATTTTTACACAATTATACTACATATATATATAGTAACTTATTCAGTTGTAACCAAAAAAAAAAAATTAAAAAAGTAGATGTTATTAACAAAGGATTATCTGTCAAATGTTACGGTATTTTAAGTGATGTATGACCAAAATTGTTGTAGCTGTGAAATTTTTTTTTTATGAATAAAAGTATACATGAGGCATTAACGCCTCAATGAGACAGCAACCCACAATGACGAAAAATCAGAAGTCACCAAGACTTCAATTACGGCCTTAACAACGGGAAAGTACATTCTTAGGTCCGAGACCACAATTATTTCGTAGTGCATTTCTTTTAGAACATAAATGAAAATAAAAAAAAAAATCCCACCTGGGAGTGCGCTTTCTCAAAGAAACTTTTACAGTGTATTGCACTACTTTTGGGACAAATTATATCAAAATTATGGAAAACTACATCGGCTCTAACTCAAAATATGGACAATTTTATGTTTAGGGCATCTTGAAATCTTTTGACAGCTTCCGAAGTGCTATTTTTTTTAACCTTTTTCAGCTGGACCAAATCACTACTTTCTTTTAAAATTCTGGACCCAAATTTTTTTACAGTGTAATTTCACCCCCCTATTTGTAATTTGAGGCATTAAACATGGAGAAATAAATTTGGAAGGGGTATAAAAATTAATGGCAAGTAACCAACTGTCAACACTAGGGACTCAAGGGACGACAATTGTGGTCTCGGACCATTATGTATTTAACAGTATGCTATATACACTCTGAAATGCGCGAGTTGTAAAGTAAAGTTTAAACACAGACACAATATATTATAACCTTATTATTTTACTGAAGCGTCAAGTGCCAATCAAATTGTGTTTTTTTTTCTTTTTTTTAAATATCACATGGTTTTGTCTTTACGCAAAACTGAAATAAAAAGTTTGTGTAGCGCTTATACGCGTCTGAAATATTCATTTTTAACGAATATAAAAAAAATAGGTAATTTACCAACATAACGGGTTTTAACCATGATTTTAAAGCATTCCTGTGTTGATACATGATAACATTTCTGAAATTCGAAAGCATCACGTCAGAACTTCAACAATGATTCATACAGGTGTGATTCTATGATTGTGCAAAAGGAATATTGGGATAGGGTTGTTCCTATATTAAGGTATATATGTACAGACATGCAGCTGGGCGCAAGTTCCATATCAGGAAAGTCGCCTTCCAAACCATCAATATAATAATAATAATGCAGCTGGTATTGTTTTTTGTATTATTGTCAATAGGGTGCATTGTCGAGGAGCTTTATAACAATGGGTAGAAATATATATTTTAATAGGTCACAAATGTTCATCTTCTACAAAAATGAATGAATAACTTTCAATTGATCTGTTTATTGAATTGAAATGAATCCCGTGAGGTAACTTAGCAAATTTTAAAAGATGGCACGCACTTATTGTTTGTATAATGAAGGGAAATTGTATGTTGCAACTTACATGAGAGTAATTACAATTCAAATCAACTAAAAATTAATGAAGAGAAACAATTTGAAATATTACATTTAAAACTTATTTCATTGTTTACGTTTCGAGAAAGAGTAAATTCGTCATATGATAATGATACAGCTAAACATATTTTAAAAAGGAAATCAGGAGCTATATTGCCTTTTGGCTGTCAAAGTGACGACGTTAAGAAATCAAACGTCATCTTCTAAAAGAATAAAAATGTATGTAATTTGTCGTAGCAAAAGGATAGTATTACTACAAATGTAAGTGCTTCTTTGTTCTGTAAAATAATCGGTGTGTTCCCATTTCGCCTTAGCCAGGCGCGGATCCAGAGGGTGGGGTGGGGGGGGGGGGGGTTCCGGAGGTTGGAACCCCCCCTTTTTTTTTGGACGATCAATGCATTTGAATGGGGACATGTAATTGGAACCCCCTTTGTCCTGGGTTAGGAACCCCCTTTTTAAAATGGCTGGATCCGCCCCTGTTAGCTGTGAATTCCAGGTAAAAAAGGTGAAAAAATACTAATTGTGTAAATTAAGTGAAATTTTGATAATCCGTTAAATGCTTTTACATAACTCAATACCATATATGTCAACCATATTAATATATACATTTTTGTAACACAAAAAAGTGAACGTAATTTAAGTTCAAAATTGACTCTGGAATTACGTAGGTGCAGAATACAGAAAGACCGCCCCAAGTCTTGAGATTGCTGTTTGGGATAAATAATTGAAACATCATTGTATTTTATTCATTAGGTTTGTAATTTTGTTTTAGTTTAAACTATTTTTAATTTAATTAAATATGAATTTATCATCTGATTTAATAAATAAAGTAAGATATTTAAAACTTTTACGTATTTTTAGAATAGAGATTTTATATTATTATGAATGTATTAAAAATAAAGTTTTCTATTAAATAAAAAAAGATCGCACATCCCACCTAAATGCTCATTGCTTTGGGAGAGATCCGTTTGCGCCACAACTTTTTTCTCCAATGCTACGTTTGCGCCACCTGTTTTAAAATAACATGATATCATTTGCGCCAAAAATAAAACATACGATTGCGCCAATTATAGAAGAAAAATGACTTCCCCCTTCCTTAATTTATTCGGCAAATGTTTCCTTTTCTGAAACATACTTTATCACTGAACTAGTAACATATTTGTTATGTGGCCAGCTAAAGGACTCCTCCGGGTGCGGTACTTTAAACATTGAAAAAAAAAAAAGACAAACATTGAAGGATGAAATGCATAAAAACAGTTCATAATAAATCTGCTCCATTACTGGTGCGTCTTGCGGTAGATAGAGTTTTAGTCCATACGGATGGTGGGAACAAAGCACTGTGTCATTAACATATTATGTGGCTAATACCTAATCAGCAAAAGCTTCTATTTTCTTCTCTTTTGG
This sequence comes from Mytilus galloprovincialis, assembly GCF_965363235.1. Classification (NCBI taxonomy): domain Eukaryota; kingdom Metazoa; phylum Mollusca; class Bivalvia; order Mytilida; family Mytilidae; genus Mytilus; species Mytilus galloprovincialis. The sequence continues at coordinate 32,512,244 of NC_134843.1, read as the reverse complement.
CATATCTTGTATTAAATATTCAGCAAAGCAATAAGTTTTCTTCTCTCTCTGTACATGGACTTTCTAATGCATTTCATGTATTTCTCTCCAGATGCTCATCTTCATCGTGAAATATCTCCAAACATATAATACTTTTTAAGAAAAAAATAAAAATAAAAATTAATCATTAATATTTATGATAGATATCTTATTCACCAACCAACAAAAGGAACAAATGTCCGTGAACGATGAGTACATTTACAGATGGAAACACTCAGACATGAGTGAGCTAGAATTTCCTTTACATATGGAAAAAGACAGAGTCACCAAAATGCACGAATATATCAGAAGTCTACAAGCAAAACATGTCTGACCCCCATTTAAATGCAATAGAAGATACATAGAACTAATAATTAACGGTTAAGAGAGAAAGGGGAGACAACTTAACAGGAGACTTCCAGATGGCCATATTTCTATACCCAGTGAACCCCTGAGTTGATAAGAAATTTACTAATGAAACAAAACGATGCGTTTTCCAATATATGACAGTTCTTCCAATATTGTAGAAATTTGATACGGGGAATGTTTGAAAGAGACGACAGTCATACCAAAGTTCATATAACAGCCACCAATAGGTCTTCAACGCAACGAGAAATTCCACAACAGGAAGCGGGCTTCAACTGGCTTCTAAATAATAATAGAAAAAATAATAGTGTATACTATAATTCAGCCGACTGGGAGCCACACTATAAACTCCGAAACGTGCACATGAACCAAAATAAAAAAAACATGACTTAAAAAGGTTAGAGGTTTCTTACTTGGGATGATCACAAAAATGCTGCAGTGCTAAACGTGTTTATTGAAATCTCAACCCTCACCCTAATACTTCTAGTCAATGTGGAATAACACAAACACATAGCAAATGCACAGTTTAGCTCAGTTCAAAAGAAGTCCGATTTCAATTTTAGAACAGGTAACAGAAGATTTCTGAAACTAAGCTAAATCACAATGATCACTTTAATAAATTCCCAAAGATTAACTGTTAATGATAAGCCATGGCAGCCCAGATCTCAACTAAACTGATCGACATGTTGAATCTTCATTATATGAAAATTTACCAAAATCCCAGTCGTTAGGGGGTTAGTATCATGTCATTGTAAACCATCCGAGAAAAAACACAACCTGTATCAACATCTGATTCCAAGCATTAACTTCGTTTTATTAAATTTCGATAATAAAATACTATGTTTCAGATTATTAGAAGGTCTGAAATTTCGTTACTAATATCTTCATGGTCCATGAAAACGTTAGAATGTCCCACCATCACATTGTAGTGTCATTTACAGATAGTATACCATTACAGGAGCATTTTGTTTTTTTTTCCGACAGTAGTTTTGATTAATTCATGTAAGCAATTATTTCGAACTTAAACCGGAAGAGCGTATCTTTCTTCCGGTGATATTTTGATGAATAGATTTTTATACGACCGCAAAAATTGAAATTTTTTTGGTCGTATATTGGTATCACGTTGGCGTCGTCGTCGTCGTCGTCGTCGTCGTCGTCGTCGTCCGAATACTTTTAGTTTTCGCACTCTAACTTTAGTAAAAGTAAATAGAAATCTATGAAATTTTAACACAAGGTCTATGATCACAAAAGGAAGGTTGGGATTGATTTTGGAAGTTTTGGTCCCAACATTTTAGGAATTAGGGGCGAAAAAGGGCCCAAATAAGCATTTTCTTGGTTTTCGCACTATAACTTAAGTTTAAGTCAATAGAAATTTATGAAATTTTTACACAAGGTATATGACCACAAAAGGAAGGTTTGGATTGATTTTGGGAGTTTTGGTTCCAACAGTTTAGGAATTAGGGGCCAAAAAAGGACCCAAATAAGCATTATTCTTGGTTTTCGCACAATAACTTTAGTATAAGTAAATAGAAATCAATGAAATTTAAACACAAGGTTTATGACTACAAAAAGAAGGTTGGGATTGATTTTGAGAGTTGAGGTTCAAACAGTTTAGGAATTAGGGGCCAAAAAGGGGCCCAAATAAGCATTAATCTTGGTTTTTGCACCATAACTTTAGTATAAGTAAATAGAAATCTATGAAATTTAAACACAAGGTTTATGACCATAAAAGGAAGGTTGGGTTTGATTTTGGGAGTTTTTGTCATAACAGTTTAGGAATAAGGGGCCCAAAGGGTCCAAAATTTAACTTTGTTTGATTTCATAAAAAATTGAATAATTGGGGTTCTTTGATATGCCGAATCTAACTGTGTATGTAGATTCTTCATTTTTGGTCCCGTTTTCAAATTGGTCTACATTAAGGTCCAAAGGGTCCAAAATGAAACTTAGTTTGATTTTAACAAAAATTGAATCCTTGGGGTTCTTTGATATGATGAATCTAAAAATGTACTTAGATTTTTATTATTGGTCCAGTTTTCAAGTTTGTCCAAATTGGGGTTCAAGATTAATCTTTGTTTGATTTCATCAAAAATTGAATAATTGGGGTTCTTTGATATGCCAAATCTAACTGTGTATGTAGATTCTTAATTTTTGGTCCCGTTTTCAAATTAGTCTACATTAAAGTTCAAAGGGTCCAAAATTAAACTAAGTTTGATTTTAACAAAAAATGAATTATTGGGCTTTTTTGATATGCTGAATCTAAACATGTTCTTAGATTTTTGATTATGGGCCCAGTTTTCAAGTTGGTTCAAATCAGGATCCAAAATTATTATATTAAGTATTGTGCAATAGCAAGAAATTTTCAATTGCACAGTATTCAGCAATAGCAAGAAATCTTCAATTGCACAGTATTGTGCAATAGCAAGAAATTTTCAATTGCACAGTATTGCGCAATAGCAAGAAATCTTCAATTGCACAGTAGTGTGCAATAGCAAATATTTTCAATTGCACAGTATTGCGCAATAGCAAGAAATATCTAATTGCACAATATTGTGCAATAGCAAGAAATGTTCAATTGGAGTTATCTTTCTTTGTCCAGAATATTAGTTGAATCAACTTAAATCATTGTTTTATACAATATACAATGTATATTCACTTTTACTACCAACTGATAAATTTAAACAATCTTTACCATTCAGTGATAACAAGCACTTTATTTTACATTTTAATATTTTATGATGTATTTAAATGAGTAGTTATTGTTGCAAACTCCATTAGAAATTTGAATTAAGATCAGTTTTGGAAAAAGGGAAAGGGGGATGTGAAAAAAAAAAATGGGGGGGGGGGGAGGGTTAAATTTTTCTCATTTCAGATTTCATAGATAAAAAGAAAATTTCTTCAAACATTTTTTTGAGAGGATTAATATTCAACAGCATAGTGAATTGCTCAAAGGCAAAAAAAATATTTTAAATTCATTAGACCACATTCATTCTGTGTCAGAAACCTATGCTGTGTCAACTATTTAATAACAATCCAAATTTAGAGCTGAATCCAGCTTGAATGTTGTGTCCATACTTGCCCCAACCGTTCAGGGTTCAACCTCTGCGGTCATATAAAGCTGCGCCCTGTGAAGTATCTGGTATTACATGACAAGATTATGCCATTAAAACTGTCCAATATTCGATGAAATCTAAATAAAAAAAAACCACATCAACACAAAGCCATGAATTACATCTAAATTGTCTATTCACAAAGTTCTTTGCCACTCTACCCCTCAGATTTCTGAGAGTATATAGAGACGCTTATTTTCATTTGTACGTAGTGTAATTGTATATTTTTGTTTATTACATTCCAGATAAGAAGGATATCGGGGATAAGATTTGTATCCCCTCAACCTTTTTTTGTGGTACCATATAGATTGGACGTAAATTTTTTGATATGTTAAACTATATTGTTCCCATTTTTTTCAGATTGAAAATGAAAAGCTTTCATCAAGCCACTAAGTTACAATTGATATCAACATATGCATTCGTCTCTGTATATTGCTTGGAACTGTCACATATTATGGATGCATATAGAGCAAGATGTGGGAATACAGTTTGTGGACCACAAAAGTATGATTCCACTAACGAAAAGGTTCGAGAATATTGCCCAGAATGCATCTGTGACGATAATTGCATACTTTATAAGAATTGTTGCCCAGATCACTACTTTCGTTTTCCTCTATCGTGTATAGAAACAAGCCTCTTGGACTTTAACCCTGATTCTAATGAAAAGTCAATAGCAATGATTAGTCATTGTCCTGTTTCCTCGGACAATATCACAAAAACAAAATGCGAAATGTCAACTAGCCTTCTTCAAAAATTTCAGAACATTCCCGTTTATTCACGAACAAGCGGACTAACTTATAGAAATATTCATTGTTCAGTGTGCCACAATGAGTCAACCGGCGATATTCGTCATTGGAAAATAGAAATTGAGTGTGCAGAGTTTGCAGATTTTAATTTTCTGTCTTCTTATTCGGAAGTATTCGACTATGCCGAAGAGAAGAAATGTGACATATTCTATTCAAGCGAAGATATTTATGGACTGCATATTAACACATGCGCAGATAATTCTGATGGTATTATAAGTAAATGTAATGTTTCAGGAACATGGAAAAAATATGATGCTGATCTAGACTATGCATGTCAAATTTATGAAAATAGATTTAATTTTTTCAAAAATGTATTTTGCCAACTGTGTAATCCACCCAATGATTTAGCTACAGATGACGTCATCTCGAAATGTAATGCCACAGGATTATGGGAAGATTCCAATACTGATTTAGAAAAGGCATGCTTAAATAATATATACAGTCCTTTAACAGCACCGTTCAAAAATATTTACTGCTATTTATGCAATTCAAATGATAGAAATAAAACAACCAACATGCATTTTAAGGAACTAGTATACACTATTGAAGAAGAAATGAAAAATCAAACTGAATTCGTGCTTAAGTTGAAAAGTTTGGAATTAAACCTTGCATCGATTATCGAGAGTGGAACGAAGTACTTAAAAGATACCAACCCTGAAACTTTAGCAACGAAAAACCCCAACAGAATTCAAGAGAAAGACTTCTTCAATTTGAACAAAACAAGTATATTGCTACAATATTTTGCATTTTCTGGCTCTCCTGTGTTTTGTCACAATTATTCATTTTCATCGAGATTGTCCGATTGCAATTGCAACGATAGTTGCTTCTTTCAATCTGGATGTTGTATAGACAAGTACTTTCAAAACTCGACTACATGTACTGATCCACAGTATTCTGATCAGAAAAACAGATATTTAGTTTTTGATACATGTACTAAATCCACGAGCATGCAATTTGAAACTTTGTGTAATATGAGTGATATTACAAAATTCTTTACTTTTCTACCAGTAGAAATTCAAATTGATAAAAGTTATACACATTTTAAAAACATATACTGTGCTTTGGGTAGTGACGGATTTAATCACTCTGATTTACTTATTACAAAATCTATGTCCATGTGGGACCTAAGTATTCGTTGTAATGTATATGTGCTGCCACTTTTCTTTTTGTCGTTCGAAGACTATTTCCGGTTTTTACAAGAAAACGGGTGTTCAGTAAAGTACAACCCATCCGAATATGTTATCTGCGAAGACCGAGAAGACAAATACTGCAATGTTTCCGGGAACTGGGTGCATGGCGACCAGGATATTAAGTTTGCTTGTGAGAATGTAAATATGCCTAGAAATTTGTACAAATCTAAAAATGTCTTTTGCGCAATGTGTAACCCGGAACAAAGTCATAAAGTAGAATATTCTGAATGTAACACGACAGGCCTTTGGGGAAAGTATGACAAAGATACAGAGGATAATTGTTTGAGTATGCCAAGCATTGAATACCTTGCACCATACAAAAACAAGTTTTGCGAAATATGTAATAAAGAACGAATATATGAAACTCGATCACAGAACAATGAATTTGATAGTATTGTCTACATAAAAGATTTTAAGCCGCCACCGACATTTAGAGTTATATTTGAATTTTCGAACTTCAAGCATTCATCAAAACATAAAAGACAGACACCCAGCTGTAATGCAAGTCAGATTTTATTTCTTGTAAGTAACGTTTTATCCTCATGTAACATGACTTAACTTGCATGTTCTAATTATAAAAGACGATATCTCATTCAGTGGGAAGCACACTGCCATATTTGCAACTTTTAAATATAAATACTGCAACTACACGGAAGGTTAGAATACTAGTCTAAGAAGTTGATAACAAATTCAATAGTGACTATCAAAAGGTCAGTAATCTACACCGAATTCCTGAAAACTACAGAGATACTAGTAAAACTTGGTACAGGCCCACTAGTTTATATCACTGTATACACAAAGGGGTGAGTATTTGATAGGGCGGAGGAGGGAGCGAAGGGGGATAGGGCAATTTTACTGATGGATCATATATCATTTTCAGCTTTTGCGAGTCTCGCTTATTTTTCACCTTTATTCACCTTTATGTTCTGCATTTTATTGGGCAATTTATTCATTTTTATTCTATTTTTAACAGGGGTGTTTTATTTTCATCTCAGAATATTCATTTGAAAATGGTGAAAATAATATAATATAAAATGTTTGTACCTTAACCATACCTTGATCATTTCAGAATGAGTGTCGTGATATACGTTGTTATCCTGGTAGAATGCATGTGGACACAGGATGTACCCCTCTATTCCAAGTAACAGCAGACCTTGGATACATCTTATATGCAGGATTAAAAACTAGTTTAGTTTCGGATGTTAACGATACGAAGCCATTCATAGAATCAGTCGGTCAATCTTTCAAGGATTTTTTAACGACTCGCTTGTCGCTGTGGTTTATTGACTTTGAAACTTCCATCCTATATTCCAACCTATACTGTCCAGATAGTAAACCTAACAAATTAGACAAAGGAATTGAGGTTTTGATCTCAACCTATCACAAGTTTTTTATTCGTGATTCTGTCAACCGTTCAATGACGGAGGAAACACTTCTTTCGTTGCTAGGATCAACCTTTAATGTTACATACGATGAATTCCAGCAGCCATTTTTAATTCATCGTGATGAAAACGCTTTCAATTTACCGACTCTTGTTTCAAGATTTCAATTTACTGACAAATGCTTTACGAAAGAAACATCTGAGTCATTACGAGGACGTTTATACGTTCATTCACACGTGACTCAACTTTTGATTTGTGAACAAATCGAGTTAAACTTTACAGAATTCAAAATCAACTTGAAAAACCTACAATTGACTGTACTTGCAAGTAAAGCTGTAATCGAACCAGACGAGTACATTCTGATATCACATAGACAAGCCAGAATATGCATAGATCGTCTGCAGACTTTAAATGCGAGTAGGAATACATCAAATTCTGGTGATGTATGGAATATAGTATCAATGGTTTTCACTTGTATATCGCTTCTATGTTTATTTTTAACTTTTTTAACTTACTGCATTTTTCCAAGTTTGAGAACACTTCCAGGAAAAAACAATATGTGTTTAGTGTTTTCAATTTTTAGTGCGCAATTATTATTTCAGTTTGTAGAATTTGGTACAACGTCCGACATTGGATGTAAAGTGATCGGTGTTTTGATACATTACTTTTGGTTGGTTACTTTCGGTTGTCTCAGTGTGTGTTCTTTCCATATGTATCGTGTGTTTACAAGCAGAACTGGTATCCGTATATCCGAAACATCTAGACTGGTTATTTACATTATATATTCGTATGGTACCCCGGCTGTAATTGTATCATTGAATATGATTATAACAAGAAGTTTATCAAGCGTGACGTCAATTGGATACGGAGGTCGAATATGTTTTCTGAACCAACCAATCGCATACGTTGTTACATTTGCAGTTCCCATAAGTCTCGTTTGTTGTACTAATATTTTTTTCTTCATTGCGACAACTTACAAGATAGCAAAAAGACCAAAATTAAAAAACGATTCTCAGATGAATCTTAATCAAATTCATTTTACGGTGTATGTCAAATTATTTTCTATAACTGGAATTACTTGGATTTTTCAAATTATTGATTCCTTCATACCAGTTTCAGCCTTTTCGACGATTATTTCCATTTTGAACGCGTTACAAGGTGTGTTCATATTTATCTCGTATGTCTGTAACAAACGCGTGTTAAGTCTGTATAATAAAACTAGGATGTCTTTTAGTGGATACAACAGTACACGAACGAATAGACATACAACATCAACCGGACTAAGTGGCAGTGCACTATAACCACAAACTTGATAGCAGTACCAGCTTCAATCAACAGACTACTCTTCACTAATTGGTGGAGAAAAGGAAATTATTTCCCGAACGGAAACGATCTTTGAACGGCGGTTGCTATTAACATAAGTTCAACGTAGCAGAATGTTGTTATTTTTTTGAAGAAATACTACAGTCCAATATGGTTGTTTTAACATCATCATTCCTTTGCTCTTCCTGAACATGCACGAAATATTTGCCACTGACGTTAATTAACAGTTAATCAATCAATCGTTCCTTTGTCTCTGCTGGATAATGGTTTTAATGGCAGTCATACATACTGGATCTATTTATTTATACTGTTGTTGATGTAAAATATCTTTTTACATTTTATGTACGTTTATTATTCTTTAGATATACCGATATTATTGTATCATACATGTAGTTATTTATAAGAAATTACTGTTTGCCATTTTTAAAGTATGTGCACTCATATCTTATACGTAGTTTTAGAACTTGTGTAACTAGGTTGCTGTCTTAATGAAGGGACCGTGAGTGAGCCTGCTCATTTATCAAACTCCCCTATATAAGGGCAATAGCTTATAACGACCAGATGCATAGTTTGTCCTGTTTACTTCAAACGTTATGCATTTTGGTTATGATGTCAGGCAGTTCTGATCTTGACTTACTGATGAGTAAACATCTTCTTCTTGTTTATACTTCTGGCTATATAACCAAGTATTGTAGCATTTGATTTACATTCTTAGACCAATTTTTGTGAAGTATTTCAATTTATTTAAGTAACTTTGGTCTTGTTCTTCCATATCTAAGTTTAGGTACAATATGGTATAGAAAATATGTTAATATTGTTACTTTGTACTCGTTTGACTTTGCAACTCTTTTTTTTATCTGAGCGTCACTGATGAGTCTTATGTAGACAAAACGTGCGTCCGGCGTATTAAACTATAATCCTGGTACCTTTGATAACCTATTAAACACAAAAATCCCCATGTATAGGGACATACTCAACTTTTGAAAACAGTCTTTAAGCATAATAAACTAGGGATGTCAAAAGATCTGAAATTTAATACTCGGATACTCGGTCATGATACTCGAGTACTCGCGAGTACTCGGATGAATCTTAAACGTCAATTGAAAAGTTTAGATTTTTAGGTGGGTTTTTGTTATAACCTTTCTTAAACATGTTAACGAAAGACAAACGTATTACAAGCATAGCTTGCTCCTCTGGTTTTTGTTGTGTCAACTAAACAATGAATTAACGACCGCCGTTTTAACTGTAACCTATCATAATAGCAATTTTTGTTTGTGTATGTGTTCAAGAACAAAATTCCAATTAAATCAAGAATATTTGCATGAAAAGTCCGACAATTTATGTATCATCTGTTCCTGAGGAGTTGGTAAACATTTTGTTATAATACGACTTGTCCATAAACAATAATATTGGACAACAATATTGGACTTCAAATTACCTGTACCTGTACTTTTTCTGTGTTTTTTTTTTGCACTATCGTTGTCCGATTTTCGTTTTTTTTAACCATGACGTTGTCAGTTATTTTCAACTTTTGGGTTTGAATGTCACTCTCGTACTTTCGCCGATATTTAAATTGTAAATTAAACAATTATAGTTGAGTTTCAAATACAGAGTAATTAAATTAATTTAAATGTATTATACTAATTACGATGACATAAAAGTCTTGATTAACAAACAAAGGTAAGTTTTTACGACTTGCGATACAATGTAAGTTAATTATTAATCCCGGACAGAAAGTGCTAATCCGTGTACAAACACCGTTAGAAATGTCTTTAATCAGTTGAGTAGGGTTTACGGAAGTCACTTTGTTTTTGTTAAGAAATATGATCTGGTCAAAAATTTCAGACGAACGACTGCGTTTGCCTTTCAATTTTTTGTTACAAGTTGTGCACATGAAAACATCCCCTCGTAAGGAAAGGACGTTGCTGGTACTACTAGTCATCTCATGATAAAGTTAAACATATGTTTGTTGTTAATAGATCTTATTTAGTATTACGAAGGGGATATTTCAACAGAACTTAAGTGAGTGGAAATTTGAAGAGAACAACATGTATCTGAAGATGTGTAACAAGCAAACGAGTATCCGAGTACTAAAACTGTACTCGAGTACTCGGCCTTTCGATCGAGTATCCAAGTACTCGGGTACTCGTTGCCATCCCTATAATAAACATAACGTTTACTCTTTTAAACGGTAAACAATTCGCCTTTTCAGAATCTAAGGAATCATGGGTAATTTCATTTTTCGTACCCCAAAAAGAAAATAACGCCACGTCATTGGTTGAATTTCCATTGTTTATGACATTTTTAACCAATCACGACGTTTTGGTGTACACTTTTGAAAATATTACCCAGGATGCATTAGATTCTGAAACGGCTATTTGGTTTGCTTTTTGAACAATCCGAAGGACAGTCCTGATAAAAAAAACCTACATATTGCAATAGTTATATATAAACATTACAATACCACATTTCGGTTACACATTTTTCAATCACTATTGTCCTGAAAACGTTTACTTTTAGTAATATGGCATTAAAAAATTACAAAGAAAATGCATTATAATGTCAAAAACTATGATAAATGATGACATGTCCCAAGTTAGAAGACTGAAATTCAGTGGGTTTTTGTTGTTGCTGTGTAACATATTTGTTTTTCGTTCATTTTTTCATTGTTCGTGTGTCTGTGTGAAGGCCGACACAATACTTCCGATAAAATTGATATTGAACCATCATAAACATATAAAAAAACCATCACTACATGCAACAACAACAAAAAACTAAACTAAACCAATTTCCTCGAGCAAACATTGAATGCATAAATGAATCAATAATTGCGTTGCATGGTTGAGCCTGCTCATTTGATATTTGATTATGTGATTACTTGGTTGTTTATACAGTGATTACTTGATTAACATACGTAATATTTCATGATTATTGGAATTATTTGAAAATCCAGGGCTGTATTTTTGATTTTTTGATTATCTTTCTTTTGAAAAAAAAAACTATTGTCAATTACAATTCTTTTTAACTTTAATCCTATCATGCTTGTCAGTGCAATACATACAAATACATTTTTATTTATAAAACAACATGACATAATACACTAGTGAAGCAAATGAATATCAAGTAAATAGCACTAACAGTACGGTCCTATGATTAAATGCAATTAACAAGAGTTTACACAAATTATGCAAATCTTTTACATTTTCAGTACTGAGAAATTGCACTAATTTGAACGTCTATGATAATAAGATTTAATAAACTGTCTGCTTAAGCCTCTATAGCAATCACATTGTAAAACGAAATGGAATTCATCTTCAGTGGTTTTCAAAGTACATAAAGTACACTTTCTATCTAACCTATGTAATCCATGATAAAGGCCTACTTCTATAAACAAATTATGCCGAGTTAAACACAATCTTAAATTCATATGTTTAGTTAGCTAATTCTGTAAACAGACATTATTGACAATATATTTATATAAATAACACTTAGAAGAAATTTTAATTTGATCATCAGAGGCTGTTTTGCTTGATCAAATATCCTTGTTTTTACAAATAATAATAAATTTGTATTAAAAATCAAATTGTCCTGGTTTTACCAGATCTCATTTAAACCTATGTTAAATAATAATTGTTGTAGTTGATAACTCAAACGGCTTCTAATACTACTGAAATTATACAGTTGTTCCCTGTAGCAGTGTTTAAGAATACAGTTGTTTGTGGATAATAATTTAAACCAGTACTTCACTATTTTGTACATTCTAAACTATATCAACTAAATTAAAAAAAAGAACATAACATTTGTTGTACACTGTTTGACAATAAAATTTTGCAAAAATCAGTTTTTTTTCTGCTATATTTGGAGCTTTATGGAAGCCCCATATTACACAACCATAACATAAAATACTACTCAGATAAGTATCAAAAAAATTTAAATATGTAAAAATATTCAAATACAATGACGAAATCTTCGACTTTTAACCAAATACAGCTTTTCTACTTTCCTCAGCTAAATGTTTTTGAGCTTTAGCAAACAAACCGTTAAAATTTAACAGTACACCAAGGTAACAGAATTCATCTACTATGTCAATAGCATTGCCATCATGATACTAAATTTTAATTTTTTGTCATGGCATTGTCAATTTGTTTTTTGACTTGTGAGTTTAATGACTCTTTTGGTATATTTTGTCTCTCTTTTACCATGGAATGATGGTAAAGGAAACTTTATTGTCCCTTAATCAAATACAGAATTATACAAATCAAGTTTTTTTTAGTGGTCCAAAAGTGTGGAATTCACTGTCCAGTGAAATAAAAAAATAAAAAAGTATATCTGCACTCAAAAACTCTTACAAGTCATTTTATTTTTAAAAGTGTTCAATTTATAAGTTAAGCCACAATGTATACCATAGGTGTTTTTGTTGTTGTTGTAACGTTATATAACTTGATACACGTCTATTGTTTACATGTGTGTAATTATAGTAGATTAATTATGTTTTATTCATATTGTTAATATTGTATGTACTGAGCCTTATTGAAAATTGGTTTAATCTTAATAAGTTACTCTCTGTAAATAAAGATATTATTATTATTATTATTATTATTATTATTATTATTATTATTATTATTATTATTATTATCATAGTTAATATTTTCTCTTGTTAAGAGGTAAAGCACAGAAAATATTTAAACGCTGTATATTCTGCTACATCATGCACGGAATATGCTACGAAAATGGAAACTTTTATAACATTGAAATATTGCTTTTTAGTATTCACATCAGAAAAGATAATGAACACTGTGCAATATCCAACTCTTCGCATTTACCAAATCTTAGTAAAAGTAAAATAAAAACAAAACCGAACTCCGAGGAAATTCTATACGGAAAGTTCCTATGAAAATGGCAAATCAAAAGCTCAAACACAGCAAACGAATTGATAACAGCTGTGTTACAGTTATATTTTCTTCACAACAAAAAATGTCCTAACTAGTTCAGTAGATATAAAAAGATTTGGAACGAGTGCAAATGAGACAACTCCCCATCCAAGTCCAACTGTAAAAGTAAACCATTATATGTAAACACTTGGCGTTCCACACGGAGCCTTGGCTCATACCGAATAACTATAAAGGGCCACAACATGACTAGTGTAAAACTATCAAAACAGGAAAAACAACGGTCTAATTGACTTGAGTTATCATTGATATGTTTATAATTATAAATTCAATGTTAACAAAACTTTGAATCTTTGAAATACTAAGGCCTTTCTACCTCAGGAATATATTACCTTAGCTGTATTTGGCAAAATTTTTAGGAATTTTTGGTCCTCAATACTCTTCAACTTTGTACTTTATTTGGCTTTTTCAACAATGTTTTGTTCGAGCGTCACTGGTGAGTATTTTGTAGACGAAACGCGCGTCTGGCGTAAATAAAATTTCAATCCTGGTATCTATGATGAGTTTATCTTTATAGAAAACCTGACTTATGCTAGGGTGCATGAAGTGTGTGTTATAATTAAAGGACAAGTGGTTTCTAGAATAAGAGCTATATCACTGTTACTACCTATGTTTTAAAAAGCTTAACTTCTTAATTTTCTTCATACCAGACCAGCTGAAACACAACCGCATCCAGTATCAACCTAAGTGAAATAGAAAACCAGATTCTTCGAAAAACGAAATTCAAAACAGTATCATTGAGATTTGCATGTAAATCTACTTAACATGTATTTGTATTGTTGGAATTGCTATTTCAATTCGTTTACCACTATTCTACTGTATTCCTATTAAAGATATTAATATGATGAAATGTCGTTATAGCATTTAAAATTTGTATATTTATTCATATTGTAATAATGTCGCCACCATAATGATATGCTTCTTCTTCTCTGTGGACTAGATATTGTCGACTTTTGTCAGTAATACCATACAGAGAGAGATATACATTGAAAGTTCACAGAAGATTAAACAAATACACATCCTAAATTTACATCCCTTCGAGAAATAAGAAAGAATCTATAATTAAAGCTGGGAATAAAATCGTTTACTTTATTACAAATTTGTAAAATTTATTCCATTACAATAATTGTAATTGTCTATTTATCTATTTGTTTATTTATGTACTTAAACGATGTGAAATTATCACAAACATGTTTGCTTGCAGACTCAGCTAAAACGTTCTACTGGGTACGTTTGGTTAATAAAACACATCATATTTTCACTACTTATAGAAGATGGTGAGAAATTAGACAACAAGACCTTTTTCATAAAATGCTCTGTACTAAGTCAGGAAAATGGCCATTGTTACATTTTAGTTCGTTTCTGTGTGTGTTACGTTTCGGTGTTGTGTCTCTATTGTGTCATAGTTCACGTTTCCCTCAGTTTTAGTTTGTAACCCGGATTTGTTTAATCTCTATCGATTTACAAATTTTGAACAGCGATATATTACTGTTGCCTTTAATTAATACAGTAAACACATAAAACGTTTATAACATTTAAGAATTGATTTTTATTTTATTGCGTAAAGCATTGTTTGAAAGCACATTTCAGCACGCTTCAAACTAAAAAAGAGCCCTTTTAAAGCTTTAACACAAAATCAAATAAAATTGAAAAATAGAAAGATTCAACTATTATAACAACAGTCATATGGTACAATCATGAAAGTACGTGGAATAAATTAAGCCTTTTTTTGTTTTTCAAAACATTTTTTAAAAAATTGTAAAGGATAGCACACACAGACATGTATATTTGTTGCATTTTATACGTTAAAAACTATAACTTTTGAAATGCAGTGGCCAATCAAAAAAGAAAAAAAAAAATCAAATAAAGAAATCGTAGAAAACTTCTATACTATGTAATCATTACTGCATACAAAATATCCATGTAGTCACACAATTCCATTGCATGTTCGTGTAATTTATAACCATACAATCGATAGTGTTTACATATAAGTTATTATGGAACGATGACACATGTTATACAAATTATTGCTTTTCTTACTGAAGTTTTTTTTTCAGTTTCCCTAATGATGTGAAAACGGATAAAACAAAACGATTTACTTTTCCGAAGCAGTCACTTTGGAAAAAAAATAAATGGGTTTAGAACTAATTGCATAACAGTGTGGTCGACAGTAAAACGTTTGTAGGTTGTAACTTGTTTGTCAACGGCTATGATTTTATGCTCACCCAGTCTGTCAGAGGCCTTCCAGTGGGGATTGAAATATTCACTTGTTACACATTCCGATACATAAAATGAAACTTTCTTTTTACAAAGCTTGAAAGGACTTTGTTTTAAATATTTATTATAATCATCACATACAATCGTGTCATTTATAAGAATAATAATGTTCAGAGATGATATTATTTAATAATAATAAAAAAATAGGTTTATCCATTGTAAAAAAAACTATTAAGTTGATGGGGTTAATTCACAAAATATCTCATTGATTAAGAGCACAACTACAGTGTGATCATTTAAGAATGGCCTACTATTTATTCAATGCGTATACATGTGGGTTTTGTTTGTGAAGAGTTCTGGATAATTAAAAGATCATTTGATTTCTTTGTTTAATACCATAAAACGATTCATTCTTTCAGATATTTGTCACTTTGCCTTATCTTCAAGTCCAACACAATTTCTCACGTTTCTTACAAAACTTATATTCTTGTGATGTATTCTTTTGTTGAAAAAAAAATGTATAGATATAGATAGATATAGGAAGATGTGGTATGAGTGCCAATGAGACAACTCTTCTCCCAAGTAATAATTCATAAAAGTAAACCATTATAGGTCAAGGTACGACCTGCAACACGGAGCCTTGGCTCACACCGAACAGCAAGTTATAGAGGGCCCCAAAACTACTAGTATAAAACCATTCAAACGGGAAAACCAACGAGAAACGAAAAACACATATGAACTACATAAACAGACGACATCATGCATTGTAACTTTTAAAGCCAATTAAGTAAAAAAAATAATCTGAAAGAACGTGCGATATCATATTAGGAAAATTGATGGTCAAACCATAACAAAAAATCAAGTAAAGAATTTTAAGTATTCAACCTTTATAGCTTGCTGTTCGGTGTGAGCCAAGACTCCGTGTTGAAGGCCATTTTTATTTATTTTCAAATTACAAAGGTTATTCCTGATTAGTATTTTTAATTATTTTATTTAGGCGTTTAGAACCTTTGGTGACCTCACAGTTTAAATTTCTATGATAAGTACGTCGTGAGCAGTGGGCATTACAGACGAACGTTCACCTAATTTTCCCCAGTCAATGAATGGCCATAGCTACACTGTTATGAATTTCATTCTAAGTAACTATAGTTGAAGTGTTGTGATAAATTATAACAATTACCCTACAGAAAGAAATATATCAACCGACTACTAAATATACATAAGAAGATGTGGTATGAGTGCCAATGAGACAACTCTCCATCCAAGTCAATTCATAAACTAAGCCATTATAGGTCAAAGTGCTACAAAAGGAGCCTTAGTTCACAACAAATATCAAAATGACTAGTGTAAATCATTTAAACAGGAAATTCAACGGTAAAATCTGAACAAAAAGAAACACTTATGAAACGCATCAACAAATGTCAACCACTGAACATCAGGTTTCTGATATAAGACAGGTGCAATCAAATGCAGCAGGTTAAAACGTGTTCAGTTTATTTGTGGGTACTTTGGATATACATCTATCGATATGTAATATTAATTAATTATGGGTATTGAAACAGATTTAAAGAAAATTGTTAAATATTATTAAGACAAAGATGCGAACAAATAACAATATAAGTGATCAAAACCAATAATGTATAGTAAACAATAAAGGTCCCGTATGAGTGAGAATGTGAAACAATTATCTTACAACTATTATTTAAAAAAAAATATGACCATGACCAACATCAGGTTTCTAGGTTCAAAATATAGATACACAATTTGAGTTCATAACATCAACCCCTTAGAGAAAGAGGCGTATCAACACTTAAGATATGTTGCACACACATGTATGTCCAAAATACTCATGAAATAATTGCCACTGGACATAAAAAAAGTAGAAAAAAAACATTATCGAAGAAACAAATATCCATACGGATCATGGAAAAAAGTTATTATAAAAGGACTTGGTATGACAAAAGATGAAACATTGAAAAAAATAAGAATAAACCAGCGGATGATTTATATTACAACCTAATACGACGGAGAGCAATCAACTCCAACCACTTGATTACATATTCCTGACTTAGGGAGGACACATAATGAATGAAGTGTTACATTTTGTAGTCGTATGACGGACAGTTCGTGGTTCTGTTGTGCTGTGTTTGTATGCTGTCCTAGGTTGTTTTTCGTGTTGGTTGTTATTCTGTGGTTAGCATGTCGAAATGTTTATTTGTGTTTTTCTCTGTCCTGAATTATCTTGCATTTATTTGTACTGTATTCCTGTCCTGTAATGTTGTCTTTTTAGTGGTATATGTAACATTGCCACAAAACCAGGTTGAACCCACCATTTTTGCTTAAAATGTCCTGTAACATGTCAAAAAAATGGCAGTTGTTTTCTTGTAGTTCGTTTCTGTGTGTGTTCGTTGAAGTTTGTTTTTTTGTTGTACTTTAGTGTGTCTGTTGTTTCGTTTTTTCTCTTATAGTTAATGTATGTTCCCATGATTTTTAGTGTGTAACCAGGACTTGTTTTCTCTCAATCGAGTTATGACATGTATGACTTTTGAACAGTGGTATACTTATATTGCCTCTATTAGTCACGTGTGTGATCGATTAATCCTTACGAAACCTTGGATAGTGGTGTAACTTTACCTCAAAAGAATAATCCGTAATTTGAGGATCCAAGGATCATCTTAAATCTTTGTATAAAATTAGAAAATAATAAAAAATCATCACGAAAAAAACCCCAGTAGTTATCATTTAAATCTCATTTTAAATGTGTATTATGTTTCCCTTTTCCCGCGATAAAGAAATTATGGTATTTGTTTATTATTATTTTGACTGATATAATTTGTCTGCTGCATTTAAAAGAGAGACGAACTATATCAAAGGGACATTCAACCTCATACGTATAAAAAAAATTAAAACTGCATGGCTAAAAAAAGAAAAAGACAAACAAACAACCAAATTTTTTAAAGATCACAAAAACAACATAGTAACACAAACACACCAAAAACTTGTGTGATTCCGGATGCTCTGGAAGTGTAAACATAATATTTGTGATATTTACTTTTGATACTTATCAGAATATTTTCGAATTATGTATAGCCGTCACGCTCGAATAATCATATTTTACATTGGTGTCTTCAGTCAAAAAGGACAAACGCCTAAGTATGTTCAATAATTTACATTGCTTTGCAAGTATACTTGTAATACATGCATTGATAATTCCGGAAAATTCCAAATTTTTGGAATATGATACTTATTTTTAAACACTTTTAAAAGTTTTGACATAAGTAAAATTGAAACTTTGGACAAGTTTTTAATCATTAATAACAATCATACAAATATATATCCTAAAATGAAGATAATTATTTCGGGTCTTAACCATGTTAAGAATGTTTCAACTATTGTATGTAGTAAAAACATTACTAGTATATCTATATGAAATCATGGTATCCAAATTTACTAATGAAATACTGTTTTACAAAGGCGACTTTAATTGAAGATATTTTCGGTGACAAAAACAGAATGCTTACAACATGAATTTAAAGCTTATTGATTTCTTCTCTGTAGTGAGATTACATTTAGCTCAATACTTGTTGAGCTTAATTTTGGTTGATTCCGACTGTCTGTCAAAGTTACATGCATCCTAAATCTAAACCTTCTCTTCACTAACAAATCGAGAATTCGTCTGTTACAAATAAAGGACCAAAAAATAAATATGCCATGCAGATCATTCAATACTGTCATAACTGTTGAGAACTCAGACATTGGTAGAAAGGTATTGATAATTTGATAGATCAAGATAATGCACGTGACAGAAAATAATTTTACATAAATTATTGTATGCATTCTGTTATATTCATTTTGTCCTTCATCTATTGTTAGTCTTTTGATATGAAAGGCTGATACTGTAAAGAAAAATAAGTTTGTACAACAAACAATACTTATAGGAACCACTAAAGTATAAATGAATGATACATCATGATTCAAGAAGCACAGTTCATCCCCATATCCAATAGATATTTGTTCAGAGAAAATATATGTAAATACGATGTTTGATAACACAATAACCAAAGGTATTCCATAAGAATACACGATGTATGTTATTAATCGTTTGTTTTCTGATGTAGATAACACTGTTTTGCTAGTAAAGACTCTGTACATATGAAAGGAACAGACATTCAAGCAACTGAAAATCGCTAGCCAAAAGTAGTGTAATAAGGCTCCAATAATCATACATACTGTTTGTGTTTTAGCCCCAACTGATGTGAATTGAAAGAAAAGATGGCATTGGAATATTACAAATACTAAGCACATATTGTTTTTACCAGACAGGGTTCTTAAGGAAGGGAATATACAATAAGTTATAAAAGTTACAACTAAACACACAAGAGATGTACAAGTGAAAATGACTTGAATAATCTCCTTTACATCATGATCAGACGTTGTTTTTTGAGTGACGATAAATGTATATCTAAATGTTTCAAGGCATATTCTGGCTTTTCCAGATGACATTATAATAAATTCATCATACTCTAGCTGAATTGATTTTGCCAGAATAGTTAACTTAAGAGAATTTATTCTAAATTCAGTCATTTCTAGTTCTATTTGTGGACATGTCAGGAGACTGTTCACATTTGAATACAAAAACGAATCTTCTTTTACCGCTCTTAGAAAACAGGATTTTACAAATCCCATTGTTGAACTATAGCTCTCGATACTTAGCGCTTCGACATTCTTAAATACCTTGAATGTAAAGTTTTTAAGGTCATGAGCAACCACAAAATTACTGTTGAAAATTGATATGAGTTTTTGTTCAACTTTAAATCTATCAATATAGTCTAAGATCAAAATCTTTTGATACACACTTATATTCAATTTAGTATCACTTTGCCATATAATATTTTCTGCACAGTTTGGATTTGCCCAATAGATGGATGACGTAAAATTAACCTTTCTGATATCTAATAGACTCTTCAAGTATTTTCTAAAAGCTGTTTTGACTGATTTCAAAAACGGCACAGTTCCAATAATGTCGCTCGCTAATTCTGATGTCAATCCAAGAGAAACAATATAGCCCAGGTTTCGTGTCGTTTGCAATAATGGCACACACCCATCACTCGTCAAAACTCTTCCTGGGTAGCACATGATATTCCGATATTTATTCTGAAAATTGATAAGTCATTTATATTTAGCATTTTCAACATTTGTATTGCAGCAATGTCTACATATATAAAGGAACGGATTTGCCGGATTTTCCGATAACCACATAGTTGAAAATTAAAATGATACAGGTATGATATTGTTATTTGTATGGAGAGTTGTCTCATTGGCACTTACACCACATCTTCCTATATCTATAAGATATTTTTGGTTTAGTTACATTATTAACCCAACACTAGAAAATAAAATCTTATTGAACCTATGCATTTTCTCTTACTTTGTTTTAAAGGTTAATAAAGGCAACAGTAATAAAAGTCAAGTCACAAAAATACAAAAGTCCGAGGGAAATTCAAAAGGGAAAGTTTCTAATCAAATGGCAACTTCAAAAGCTTAAACACATCAAACGAATGGATAACATCTGTTATATTCCTGATTTGGTACATGCATTTTCGTATGTAGAAAATGATGGATTGAACCTTGCTTTTAAGCCGTATTTGGCACTTTTTTTGGGGAATTTTGGGTCCTCAATGCTCTTCGACTTTGAACATCTGTGGCTTTATCACTATTTTGATCTGAGCGTCACTGATGAGTCTCATGTAGACGAAACGCGCGTCTGGCGTATGAAATTGTAATCCTGGTACCTTTGATAACTAGTTATAGCTAGATAAGCCTCTCACTTGTATGACTGTCGCATCAAATTGCATTATAAGGACACCAATACGATAACAATACAGTAGGAACAAATCTCAAAAATAGGGGTTCATCTGTAAACACTGTGTTATAATCTTAATCACTACAAAAACAAATAAATGTAAAAAAGAAGCATAAAAAGGCATACGATGAAAACAGGATATCCCTAAATTTATGCAGTTTTAAATACTTATTTCCCTTGCGGAAATATTATGTGAAGCCAAGAAACAACATCATAGTTAAAGAGAAGCTTTACTAGAACTATTGACATTATCGCACAAAATTGATGTTGTTTCCTGAGTGTTCACATACTTATGTAAATCTAAAATATAAAAAAAAAAAATATCAATTTCGTCTTGGTTATCCCATTCTATCTCTTAAATGTGAAATTGATTTAATTTTCTGAATACCTCGAACATTAGTCTTGACACATTTCAGAAATATTTGCAATTTGATTTTGGCCAAAAAAAGGACCTCATTGCTTTTACAATTGTCATACAAGTGAGAGATTTAGCTAGCAATAAAACCACTTTCAATCCACAGTTTTTTAAATAGAAAAATTACTGTACAAGCTAGGAATATGACAGTTGTTATTCATTCATTCGTTTGATTAGTTTTAGCTTTTGATTTTGCCATGTGTTAAGGGACTGTCCGTTTTGAGTATTATTCGGGGATCGTTTTTTTTATTAGTTTACTTATTCCTATGACTAAACATATCTTACCTTGTTCGGGTCGAAAACTTTTGTTTTATAGGAACTATCTTTGTAAAAAGTATATACATGTAGATTCCGCAGTGAAATTTTACTATAAAATTGTTCAGGGCTGTCGCTTAAATGTCTAATTGAACTTGAGCATGCTGTTATATTGCTCCCTGTAATTACATCTGATTTCTCCGAAGGGTTACACATATAGCAATATATATTTTTGAACATACAAAAGTTGTTGTCGTATGTCTGGCAAGCATATTCAATATTAAAGTCATAATTTTTCCAGGTTCCAGACACATTACACGTACTTATGATGTTCTTATTCAGTTTACATGATCTGGTGTAGTTTTGTAGGGGAGAAGTGTAATAGAATATGTCACATTTGTTACTCTTTGCATGTTTTATGATTTGAGAATAGTTTGTTATAAAATTAAGGTTGCCTTCCTCCTCACAATCTATTTCTAGACTCCAGGGTATTGCATATTCCAGACTTTCATTAAAACACATAAGGCAGTAGATATTTCTGAATGTAAGACCGCTTTGTCTTGAGGTCACGGGTATATTTTGAAGTTGTGTTTCCAAATCACTCGAGATGTTACAAAGTTTACTAATTTCTTCATCTGAATCGGTTGGACATTTGGCTATCATTTGTATTGCTTTTGAAGATTTTGTTTGACGATTCCAAGATAGAATGTTTGTTATTGTGCATGTTGGTTCATAGTCAAAGAAAACATCAGGACAACAGTTTCCTTTTATAAAACAAGAAACATTACACGAACAGTCAGGACAAAAGCTATCGTTGATAGATACACTTTGTACGTTTGATTTTTCTTCTCTTTTGTTGTTACATTTACTTTTTCCACAAAATTCAGAGTATACATCGGTAATGTAAGTTACATTTACATCCTTACCATGCACAAACTCTTTATATGTTCCAGTACAGAACAGTACAAAAAATTGAATTCGAAGAACGCCTATCATTTTAGTGGTTTCTGAAAATCGTAAAAACTCTAAGGAAATATATGTACCTGATGCAATATAAGCATCGACATAACCCTACATTAGAACCATTTGATTCGATACATCATTGTTGAAATGACGTTTTATAATGTTTTCTTTCCTGAATCTCTACACATGCGCAATGTTTGTGAAAACTGTTGTATTAGTACTGACAAGTAGTTCTAAAAGTTTCATTTTTTTTATTATAAGATAAACGACTTATTTCCTTACAATTTATCTCATAAACGTCAAACTATGGAAACACGTCTATTGGGTCTACTATTGTATATAGAAGATCATCATCTTCAGGTTATCTCTTCTTTTGAGTATTCTATATATCTGACAATTCCTTTGTTATGTACAGCGAAAAGTATCAGATTCCTGTGAAACTGAATAATTCGAGGAAATGTCATAATAATGCCATAGAGTTCAATATCAGCCGATAGAAAATGTATGTCTATATATCATGTAAACATATCGTTTTTCATATAATCGAAGGCACAACTCATTTGTTTTAAAAACCTTTCTTATTGATGGTCGATTTTGAATTGGAGTAACAACATAAATATTGTCAACTGTGAAAGCTACAGATTTATCTTTTCGACATTTTTATTTAGCGCTATTCAATCTACATTCTAACATAAGGCATACTATTTCCTTATGCCAATCAACAATACGCAATTCAAACATTAATGGCTTTATGCAGGCAAAATACAGATTCAAGTTGACAGACATGATCCATTTTATTATTATTGATATACCCTTCACAAATAAAGTTAAACAAATAAAAAACACAAGTGTTAACACTAAATAAAGGCAACAGTAGTATACCGGTGTTCTAAACGTCATAAAACGATTAAGAGAAAACAAATCCGGGTTATTAAATAACTATGACCGAGAGAAATTCATCCACTATAAGAGGAAAACAAAGGAACAACTAGAACACTGAAGTACAATAAAAAGAAACGCCAACATACATAGAAACGAACTATTTGATAATAACTGTCATATTTCTGACTTGGTACAGGACATCTAAAGAAAAATGGTTGGTTGAAACCGGTTTAAGGGCAAACCAAACCTTCCTCCTTATGACAATGTTAAAAAATATCGCTGAAATGACACTATTACGTGACAAAATACTGTACAAACACTCGAAAGAACATTCATCAGAGAGAAACGCACAAACAACATGTAATAATGTAATAGTCGACACATCATGCAAAATGCAGAACAACAACGAACATAGTCCAGATTATTTTCGCCTACCAATTGTTTTAGATTAATAAACATTTAATGCGATTTTTCAAAAAAGTCATCAGGCCGCTTAATTGACTCTGATTATTCAAAACTAGTCGATTGTTAATACTCATTCTCTGTAACCACTTAAACTTTTCCGGCACACAGTCACCGATCTTTCTGCAAATTGGCTGATATGTAGATCCTATTAGACTATTCAGAAAAATAATGCTAACCGATATATATATATTGGTTGGTTACCATAGTTACAGCAGAGAAAGTTGGGATTTTGAGAAAAATACAATATTTGGTGTAGTGTTGTGAAATCATGCAGCTACATGTATTAAAAAGAAACACAAAAGCAATTAATTTCAGTCTTGTTTTACGCAAAAGTCAAAAAAAGTTATGTGTAATCTACCTAGAAACATGCGAAATTAATTTCTAAAAAATGATCATTGTGCAATATTCCTCACAAAACGAATTATCTCCCTTTGGTGGGTGACACTAATGACTGGACCAAAACGAAAACGCTAATAACTTTTTTTATTTCTCAATGGATTTATGTTAAATTCGAATTGTTATAAATTTATTCCATTCAATCTGGAACTATAATACTAACTTAGTATAATAGTCCCAGATTCAAAACATAAATATAAGAAAAAGTATAGAAAACTTTTTTAAACCTTCATTAAATGTGACCTGACCAAGGCTGACAATGACAGGACCAAATGAAAATGCTAATAACTTTTTTTTATTTATTAATGGATTTTTGTTAAATTTAAATATAATTTAATAATCATTAAATATATATATATGATAAAAAAGAGCAAAAAATATTAAAAAATTCAGAAAACGTGACCTTTCTTATGTTGACAATGACCTGAACAACAACAGCAATGACCTGACCGATGAAAAGTCCGAGTTATTTTATATTATTAAAAAACACCAGTAAAATATATATGTTTTGGGGTTAAAACTTGACCTGACCAACATTGACTGTGTCCTGGTCTTTGTACTCCATTACTAGTAATGAACTTCTGGTACTACCTAATACTTTTTTGATATCTGATAGGATTTGCTTAAAATTTATAATAACATTACATTTTCAAACAGTTTAGGGTACTTTTACAAGCACCGGATTATTAAAACTTTTTATGGTATTGAGTAGTATATTGTTTTAACTGTGTTGTAAATTATGTTGTATAATAACGGTTATAATTTGACACGTTTCACCACAAATATAAAGTAACACACAAAAGGTGTGATTGAAGTAGGCCATACATACAGTAAATAATTATTTCCGCGTACTATTTAAGGCATGCCCGAGCCCTGTGCAAAATATCTTGGTAGTTTCAAATATTTTCATAAAAAACAAATAAACATTTTGCGGACTAATTGAGTAAACATATTCGAGGACTTAACTTGAGGGTTGCCAGAAACTTGTCTAAGTTTTAAATGTTCCCGAAAGTCAATATATGTACATGTTTTGTTTGCAAATATGTTAGTAAAGCATTTCATATTTTTTTATTTTATAAAATTGATGGTTCAATCTAAGTGTTTCGATAAATTTGATGCAAAGCCTAAAACATATAAATAGGTATAAAGTCATTTCCCCTGGTCAGAATGTAGGACAGAAAGTCACAGACAAAAAGTCACAGACAACAAGTCGCGTTCAAAAAGTCACATGTAAATAATTATTATGTCATAAACATTAACACCTGTTTCAAAGTAAAATCTGAAATTGTTTTGGTTAAAAGAAAGACAATATACATATTTTGAGAAACATCTGTCTGTAATACTGGCTTTCAGTGAAAATCAAAGTATATATACACATATATAATTCTTTATAAGTTACCCTGTGTAAAGAGTTATCATATTGTTTTTTTTTTAATTTTCTGTTCAAAATCCATTAAGATAATTGTTATTTTCTCAAATTTCAATAATCCAATGCCTATTTCTAATGTTTTTATAGTGCTACCATAGGCGGATCCAGGTAGCCCTTAGGGCCCGCTCCCTTCTTTCATTGGAAACATTTGGTTGATTACATATGGAATCACTAAAGCATGAATGTAGCAGGCTATCTATTAAGGCAGTCAGTGGGACTCATTTTATGAAAATTGTCTAAATGGTATATTTTCCCCATGTTGCTCGTTGTAAGACCCGCAGTCACCCGCTGACAGATTTTCCGTGGGTCCTCTTTGGAAAACGGAACTTTTTGGAAAATCTCGAAAATTTTTCTCCAGACAGAATGTCAAAGAAGAAATGTGTCGGATGGATAGCAGGGACAATCGGGTCAACGGTTGATCGTACCCTCCCTTGCTTGTTACACCTTTTGTTTGCTAAAGAACCCTTGTGTTAATTCTTATAGGGGCTCCCTAGTTGACCTATTTAAATTTCTGACTCTTGTGGTTCTATTTCATATTGTGTTGAATTGTATCAAATTATTGACTTTAAATAATTTTTGGTTAGCAGACTATATAAAAAAGAAGATGTGGTATGATTGCCAATGAGACAACTATCCACAAAAGACCAAAATGACACAGACATTAACAACTATAGGTCACCGTACGTATGTTTGACACTGGACATAAGGTAAACCACATCTAATCGATCGGACATAAAGTAAACCACAACTAATCGATCGGACATAAAGTAAACCACAACTAATCGATCGGACATAAAGCAAACCACATCTAATCGATCGGACATAAAGTAAACCACAACTAATCGATCGGACATAAAGTAAACCACAACTAATCGATCATTTCTTTTTTACAAAATCTTAGCCCCCTACCCCTAACCCCCCTCATCCCCCCTCCTACGATATTGATTATTCATTTTTTGTGATAATTATTTCTATGCCTCACACAAACAGTTTAAAGCTTGGCCTTTCTTGAACTATCAATTTCTAATTATGTCTTCTTAATATTATGTATAAAAAGATAGGAGCTAGTAGCTATAATTTCAAACTGTCAACACCAAGTTGCACTTTGATCTTTAATCTTCACTACATCATTTGAATAACAGTTGATGGAATGACTTGTAAAAACCATCATTATTTGCCACTGCATTAAATTGAAAACTTACAGAAGAGGGTTTATTTATGAAGATTTAGTCTATTCTAAAGCATTTTTTTAAGTTTGTGCATATAATTTGTTGTTTCTGTGACAACACTATCACTAATAATACCTAGAATATTTTCAATATTTCCTAAATACCTGTATAATATAAGCAAAAGTGTATACATTCATTCTTATATGTATCGAAGTTCATTAAACGAATTTGTAAAAATTAGCCCTTATCAGTATTTTTGCAAATGGACAGCTTGTCTTGTTTCCATGGCACTACATTCAATGTCAAATATTGCACAATTGAATATGTAATTTTTAAATGATTTTATCTCTTCTTTCTAATTTTTCTTGTATATTTTTCATGATCATGAAAAGAGACTGAAATTTCTTCATAATCAGCACTTTTATCCAGATTAAAAGAAATTGTACTCGTCTCTTCAAGTGGTAACACCATTATCGATATGCTATATACTAGCCAAATTATTCATATACACATGTGTGTATACAGTGAAACTTGATAAGTGTTTAAGTTTTCCTTCTTTTGTGCAACTTTAAGAAACTAACTGAAACTTTTTCAAAATTGTATTAAACTTGTGTATCATTATAAAATTGTTTCCATAGCAACACAATGAAAACTATAATACCATTATATATTAATATGTCTTTAAAATTTTGATGATTACAATAATTTCTACAAATTTTATATTTATTTATTTTTTCTGACTGCAGAATAAGGTTTTAAAACATTTTATTTCAAAATTTTTCAAATTTTTTTTTCTAAAAAAATGAAAACTAGGCATTTTGTATCCATTGTAACAAAAAAAAATGATACTTCTCCATGACTTTTTCACATCAATGATAAGATAAGACTATCATCATGGTATTTATAAATTCATGATCGACTTTAACTCAGGTTTCCGCACAAAATTTTGTGAGCATTCAAAAATGACCTTAAAAGGGTATTTTTTTACCTAATGCACACCACATAAAAAAAAGGGGGGGGGGGGGTGTATGTGATTATGATTAAAAATGAATATGAAAATATCAGTCATAAAATTAAATTAATAAAATGCATATATTTAATAAAATCATAAAAAGATATTCTTTCTCTTAATCATTTATTACGAAAAATTATGTTGAAAATAGCTTTTTTGCGCTTAATCTCATAGATATCCAGAGGTAAAACCGGTCATCGGTTGCTGTGGTAACCAATGTGCTAAGTAACCAGATGCGCATTTCGACAATACATGTCTCTTCAGTGATGCTCGTGGCAAAAATATTTGAAATCCAAAGCTTATATAAAAGATGAAGAGCTATTAAGTTGTAGTAAATAAGCTCAGAATATCTTTAATCATTCGTAATTTTCCAAAACCTGACAGATATATCATCAAGGGCTTCAAACATAAATGATATATATATCATAATATAGAAAGGAAGTCGTAATACCGATTATTTAAAATTGCAATTGGGGACCGGTTTTGTTTGGTCTTCGACTCCAGCTGTCCAGACTTTTTTTTAATGATTTTCGAAGACTTAATTGATATCACAAAAGCAACATTAGTTGTAAAAATGACATATTTGGGCGAGGTAAAAATCGGACACTTGTTTTTGCAGTAAAAAGTATAAATCAAAATATTTTCATAAAAACATTCCGAGAGCAGTGTGTTGTTCATTGTGAGAAACAAATAAAGGCAACAGTCGTATTTAAATGAGAATGTGCAGCACTATCATAAGACTAGTATCTTAATGAGTAATTACCACCACTGGACCAATGCCTCTTCTAGGTGACGTTTTGCTAGATGGCGTTTTGTCTTCAAAGTTATTTCCAGCATATTTGGGTTGACATGAAGTATCATTGAAATGGTACTTTTTTTCTTTAAATTTACTGTATAGATTATTAAATGTTGAATTAGTCGAACACTTGATAGGCATTTCAAACCCCAGGCCTAAGCTTTATTTGGTACAACTTTTCTTTTCGGAATATTTATTTTTCTAAGAGGCATAACCTTTTTAAAATAGTAGATCGCCCACCATTATAACTCTTGTCCTTGATATTGCTGATATTAACCTATAGTACAAGTTTATAAAAATCTAGTAAGAATTGAGAGCAAGAAAGAGGCCGTATGCCATAGATGTAATATTTCCAAGGGGCGTAACTCTTTTAAAAAGTCGATAGTTCTCCATTTCAAACTTGTCCGAGATGTAACTGATATTAACCTATTGTATAAGTTTTATAAAAACCTGGCATGAATTGTACCCGTGATAGTGCTAACAAGACAGGAAAGACGGATGGATGCCCGTTTTTTTTTTTAATGTGCCCTTCAACGCGTAACGCAGGGGACAAATAGGAGATCTGATCTGCTGTTGTCATGGTTAACTCGTTGGTTTCATAACTGTAGATACAAGAGAACGATACGTTCGAGTACATGTATACTACGAATACATGTAATACTCATTTTAGCCTTTCCCAAATACTTTATATACACTTTCTGTCATATACTGATACGTGCTCGATACGTTAGTTCTGCAACAACTCTCATAGCAATTTTATATATATATAAATAGTGTTCATGTATCTACACAATGGATTGAAGTTCTGTAAATATAAAACGTGTCACTCGAATCTAGTAGTTTCAAAGTTGTATCTCATTGTGATGTTTCACGATGAAAGCGAAGTTTCAAAATTTCGTAACAGTCAATTTGAATTCTATTAATCTTCTTAAATTGATTATCAAATATCGGATTTTGTAATTACATTGCTTTTTTTGGAATGTGGATTCATCTTTGTTGTATACGATCTTTGACATAAATTACAGAATGTTTGCTTAAATCGCCTGTTTGGCTTTAAGTTACAAATTGCTTAACAAGGTAAATAAACATACAGTAATTGTAAAACGAGTTGACCATGACAACAACAGATCAGATCTTCGCGTTGTGGTCTCACAAAATATGTTTAAATGTTTAACCTACGCCGCATTTTTGCGCCTGACTCAAGTCAGAGCCTCTGGCCTTTGTTAGTTTTGTATGATTTTTATTAATTTTAGTTTCGGGCATAAGTCCGTCCGTCCTGTCTTTTGAGGGCTTTCACATGTACAATAATTGCCAGCTTCTTGCATAGCTAAAACTATAGGTTAATATCAGCAATATCCCAGACAAGTTATAAAATTGTGAACGACCGACTTTTTTTTGAAAAGAGTTATGTCTTTTAGAAATATAAAATTTATGGAAAATGGCCTTATAATGGCTCTCACGTGTACAATTCTTGCCAAAGTTTTATAAAACTTACAGTTCAGGTGAATATCAGCAATTTCTCGAACAATTCCGTAAATGGTGTCCGATCGACTTTTTTCAAAAGAGTAATGTCCCTTGAAAATATTAAATTTATGGAAAATGGCCTCTTTATAATTAGCTTTTCACGGTTACAATTCTTGCCAGATTTTTTATAAAACTTATAGTACAGGGCCTGTTTATCGAAACTGTCCTAGGATCGGTCCTAAGAATTTCTTAGGACAGAAGTTAGAATAAAGATAGGACCGACTTACGACACGTGTCAGCATGCACATCGAAGCTATCTTAGGATTATCTTAGCTAGGACGTCCTATCCGCTGTCCTAAGTATTGGCGTAAAATAAATAGCAAATTAAAAATGAAAAATGAAAATATTGTATCAAATTTAACCAATTACTATTATTGAAAGATTAATATATAAAATAATCATTAGTTTAAAATTAAAGTTTTAAATAATTTGTATATTATAAATGTACATTTAAACTTTATGAAACAAAACATAAGACAAATAATATAATTACGTTTTATATAAGTTTTAAACAAACTAATTGTCAAAAGTTAAAATGAAATATGTAATTGGTAAAATCACTATTATATATAATATGCATTGAGTGAGCTGAATTCGAAGTGTCACGGTTTCATACTTAAAATTCCAAAGGCAAATCTCGTGCATTTTTCTTATAAATACTGATTATTACGTGTGTATATGAGCAAGAGACGAAATTCGAATTTTACCGATGCAAAACAACAGACTCTCCTTGTCGACGTGGAAATAGAGTAAAACTAAGCTTTTTTGGTAACTTGTCAAATGTTGCAACCAATGGTGCTGAAAAGGGGAATTTGGATCTAATATGCATCAGAATCATGTAAGGAGATACCATTTGATTTTTTAGGAGGGGGAGGTGGTGCTAGGATGTTATTTGAAAAAAGCAGGACAGAAATTTGGAATACAAAAAACAGGATGAGCAACTTTGCAAAAAAAGGGGGATGTCAATTTATGTTAAAAAAAATGTCATAATAAACTTATATATAAAAAAACAGGATGAAAAGGTTGAAAAACTAAAAGGAAGGACAGAGATTACAACAAAAGTCATATATATTTTTGCCATATTTTTGATCCCCCCCGTTTTCCCCCGCCATGAGAATGAAATGAAACCAATACAGGCCATATTTGTTTATAAGATAACCATCCTAAATATATCCTAAAGTTAGGACCATCCTAAGACCATCTTAAGACACCTAAATTGGTATCCTAAAGTTAGGACAATTCCTAGGATTTTCCTTAGTTGCGACATGTTTGATAAACCCATTTAGGAGTAAGATATGTCCTAAGTTGGTCTTAGGACACGTCCTAATCCTAAGAGAGCTTCGATAAACAGGCCCCTATCGGAAATATTTCGGACATGTTCTTAAATGGTGGACAAAAAATCTTTTTTAAAAGAGATTCGAAAAATTAAATTTATGGAAAATGCCCTCGTTAGCGCTTCCACGGATACAATTTAGCCAGATTTTTATAAAGCTTATGATATAAGTTAATACCTGTAACATCTCGGATAAGTTTTATAATGGTGGACGATCGACTTTTTTAAAACGAGTTATGCCACTTTGAAATATTAAATAAGTGCAACGCGGGGGACATTGGAAATCTGTTCTTTTTAAAGGAAATCGGCTTTAACTAACCTGTAAAGTTTTTTGTCATGCGTTTCAATTCATTAATATAAAACTGATAATTGTCCGGCCACGTCCACTCTGTGTTTTTGTTAGATGTATATCTATTTGTATCCATGTGATGAGTTCAGGCTTTTTCAACTGATTTTTGTCGAGCCTGCGACTTTTGTCGCAGAAAGATCGACTTAGGGATAGTGATCTGGCGACGGCGGCGGCGTTAGCTAAATTCTTAAAAGCTTTATAGATCTATTTTAGAAGGTGGAAGATATAGATGTTTCAGACTTTGTATATAGATGCCTCGTGTTACGAAGTATCCGTCTGTCATATGTCAATTGTCTGTGACCTCATTTTCATGGTTCAGTGACTACTTGAAAAAAAGTTAAAGATTTTTTGTAATGTTAATTTCTCTCTTTTTATGAGTAAGATGATAACTATATTTGGTATGTGCGTACCTTGCAAGGTCCTTATGCCCGTCAGACAGTTTTCAGTTGACTTCGACCTTAATTTTTGGTACAGTAAACAAGGTTAGGTTTTGATGGTCAAGTCCATATCTCAGATTCTATCAGCAATAGGCATAGTATATTCGGTGTATGGTTGGACGCTCACAAACATGTTTAACGCCGCCATATTCTTTATGTTCCTATTCTAAGTCAGGAGCTTGTAGTTCAGTGATCAATGTTGGTTCATGTCTGTCATATACTCTTTTGTAAATTGTTTTTTTTTTCATAAATAAGGCCGTTTGTTTATTCAATTAAATTTGTTTTGTATTTTTCATATTGGGGTCTTTTACAGCCGACCATAAGGTATGCATTTTTCTAATTGTAAAATTGTTGCCTTCATCCATAGACAGAGCACATAAACACACATGAAAGACAAAAACACCCACATAATAACCATCGCGCAATAACAAAATAGCGGTATGTATAAATAACGAGCCACTTTAAAAGGATATTACCGAAAATGAACTAAACAGTAAAGGCAAGAACATAAACAAAGACAAATAAAAAGACCATTTTAACATTCAAAATTACAATGATAAATGACGTCAGTACCTAGAGTCTTTCCTTGGTGACTATGTTGAACGCATCCATCCCATCGAACTTTACATCAAGGATACAACAAATACAGTTAAGTCTGCAAGATATCTTGAATTCGTCTACAAATTGAAAATGAGGGTCTGTTGAAAACAGAACTTTACTACAAACGAGATGATTTATATGTGACAGCGTCTGCACACAATATATCCTAACTGATACATTCCCGTGCTTGTATTTCCTATCATTATTTCTTTGATAAAGGGTTGCTGCTCACAAAGAGGCTTTTTAATACAAGAGTTCCAAATGGTGGGGTTGAAATTATTCCTTCGTAAACTTTACGGACGCCATCACGAGTTAGTTAACATTTATGGAATATTCATTTAGACTTGTCACCGGGTTTTACTAATATGACCAACACAAAGGATGTCACATGTGGAGCAGTATCTGTTTACCCTTCCGGAGCATCTATGATCACAATCAGTTTTTGTGGGGTTCGTGTTGCATACCCACTAGATTTCTATTTTGTGTTTTGTCTACAATTGTTGTTTTTTTCGTTTTTACCCATAGCGTTGTCAGTTTATTTTAGATTTGTGAGTTTGAATATCCCTCTGGTACCTTTCGATCATATTTCAAGACCATCATGTATTATTTGTGAAGTTGATACAGAATATTTATCAACAAGAATATGAATAATAATAACTACCTAATGTCAATTGACAACAAAACTGACAGACGACTTCTTTTTGAAGATATTGCCCTGAAATGACTACTGCAGCACTTACTAAGCATTAAAATTTCGATTTGTATTGTTTTAAGAAGGTGTTGTTATTCTACATTTAAACAATATTTGTCTCAAAAGACATGCACAGCATTTTAAATCATAATAACGATTAAGGGGTAAGTTATTTTCTAGAATTACGCATACATTATTTAATTTTATTTTAGCTCAAACTCAAAACAGAGTAAAACTAGTATTAAATGTTTGGTAATAAACCTTATTATCACTATTTTGTGCATTTTTTCTTTGATCTTTTATTTTGATAATTTTTCATATCATATGATATGGAAAATTATCGCTAGAAACTAAGGAGACACGTGACGTTACTAATGAAATTGACATGAAATTGACAACGTCGTCATATGCAAAATAGCGATAAACAGATTGTCATTGGTCATCTCAACTCGATTGATTTTTGCGCTTTCGCCGTACCGGCTCAAGCGAGAAAATCAATCTAGTTGAGGTGGAAATAGTTCAATGAGACTTATAGGAGACGGAATGATATGTCAGTTACTTTAAATCAATTTCTACTGTATCGTTTTGATTACTTTTTCAAATGGAGTATCAACAAGATAAGCATACTGATTTGATGGCAGATATAAAATATGTCTTTAAAAGTAGAGTATAAAAGAACACATTAAAGTGAGGTTTTTGTTTTATTCAAAAACTCATTTAATAACATTATAGTTACAACAACAAATACACATATATATTTATATTATATACAAAAAAAAAGAATATGTGGAATGATAACCGATGTGACAACGCCCCATCAGAGACCAACTACATGGAAATAAACAAACTAAAGTTAACAAACAGCCTTCATCAATGAGCAAAACACATAACGCATGGTCAGCTATAAAAACACCCGACATAGCAAAAATTAAACATTTCAAATCTGAAAAAGTAAAGGCCTGATTTATGTACAGAACAATAAAGGATAAACATATATGACAAACAGCAACAAGAGACAACCTCTGAATTACAGACACATTCATAATTTGGCGTCGATAAACATGTTATTAAAAAATAATGCACCGACCCACTCATTCGCCGCAGGAAAGTTTACCTTTACTGTATTTGGCAAAATCTTTATGGATTGTTTGTCCACAATACTCTTCAACTTCGTACCTTATTTGGTCTTTTCAACATTGCTTGATTCCAGACTCACTGATGAGTCTTGTGTAGACTAAACGCACGTCTAGTGCAAATATAGAATTTCAATCCTGGTACTTATGATGGGTTTATTTACATGGGACAGTGGTGTAACGGCACATTATAAGAACAAACTGTATGCAAAACCATTTACAAAAAATAACGAGAAACAACAATAAACGACAACCACTTGTTTACAGTAATTTCAGAGACAGACTTAAAAATGTTTATTGGCGGCAAATCCCTCTTAACCTATGGAGTTGTCTAACAGTAGAACATAAGAATAAATTATATAAAAAAATAATGAAAAAGTGCTTAACTCATAAGATCTATAAAAAGCAGAAACACACACAAAAAACAGGACTTGGAGGGGAATTTATTCACCATAATTCACAAA
The DNA here is from genome assembly GCF_965363235.1 of Mytilus galloprovincialis. Lineage (NCBI taxonomy): Eukaryota > Metazoa > Mollusca > Bivalvia > Mytilida > Mytilidae > Mytilus > Mytilus galloprovincialis. Next base: position 32,476,710 of record NC_134843.1, on the reverse strand, counting down.
TTACATATTTGAGAAAGCCCGCAGTTACTAACAGCTAGTTCAGAGCCAATAAAAATAGATCAAAAAAGAAGAATGCATCTAAAACTAAAATATCAATCCGAACACATCGTACATACATGCATTAAATGTAAAGACGTTATATGATCTGAGCGTCACGGATGAGTATTATGTAGACGAACCGCGAGTCTTGCGTATTTAATTATAAGCCTGGTACCTTTGATAACTATTAAAAGTCAGAAAAAATACGACTTTGTATCATGCAAAATAATCTGACAATTTCATTAGGTTTGTCCTCGTTTTGACATTGTTTGAAGTTCTGTGCTTATTGTGCTAGCACTCGATCTTACAATTCCGTAGTGGGCAGATTTACCAAGACTTGGCCTACAAGCCCTCATGTACAAATCAAGGACTCGTTTGTTACAAATGAATGACCAAAAGATAAAAATGCCCTGCACACCATTTAAGATTGAAATGAATGTCGAGAAGGCAGACAATGGAAGAAATGTATCAATTATCTGAAACAACCAAGATATTCCTGTCACAGAAAATAATTTCAAATAAACCAAAAAATTAATTCTGTTGAGGTCTTTAGTTGTTTCATTTTCTATCTTTGGTCTATTGATAATTTTAATTGCCGTTGCAATGAAGAAACCTACGTTTGTAAAACAAACAAAAGTAATAGGGACAATAAAAAAAGCAATGAAGGACGTACGATGAGTCAAAAAACAAATAGCTCCTCCATACCCGATAGATGCATGTTCCGAAATGAAAAATGTAAGTACACTATTTAAACTCACAACTAACGTAGGTGATCCGTATGAATACAGAATGTACATCAAAATTGTTTTGTATTCTGAAAATATAATTGCAGTTTTGCTCATAAAGACCCTATACATATGAAAAGAACAAACATTCAAACATGCGAAAGTCACCAACCAAAAATAATGTGTCAACATTCCAAGTATCGTACATATTATATCTGATATTGATTCAAATAAAACAATCTGAAACAAAACATGACTCCAAAACATTGAAAATACTAAGCACACATTATTTTTTCCTGGAAGTGTTTGCAGGGTTGGAAAAATAAGGTAGGTCATGAAAGTAGCTGCTAGACTCACAAGAGATAAACAGGTACATGATACATGAATAATGTCCCAAATATTTTTCTTTGGTGTTTTGTCGTTTGCTAAAATTTTTCTAAAAGTATCGGCACATATCCTAGCTTTTCCTGAAGTCAGTATAGTATATTCATCAGAATCTAATTCAATCCCCAAGAAAACTAGTTTGAAAGCATGTATGTTAAATTCTGTTGTCTCCAATTCTATTTGTTCACAAACCAACAACTGATTAACATACGTATGAGAAAATGAAGTAGCCGCCGTTCTCATGACCTGTAAATAGCAGTGATCAGAAATTCTGTTTTGAGAAATATAACTTTGAATATGTACTGCTTCTGGGTCACTAAAAAAATTGAAATTGTGAGTTCTTGAGTCATACAAAACAGTTAAGTTATTGTTCTGTATAGAAAGAAGTTTTTCTTCAAGGCGTGCTCTATCTATTTCCTGTAGGATATATACATCTTGGTAAATAGATATTTTTATTTCGGTGCCATTTTCCCATATAAAGTCATCTTCACATTTAGCACGTGGGAGCAAAATCGAAGAAAAGAAATTTAATCTTTGAAGTTGTAATTCTTTTGAAAGAAAAAGTTTTAAGGTAAATTCTACTTCTTCCAAAAAATACCGTGTTTCATTGATATTGCTACCTAATTCTGTTTTCATTCCAAGAGATAAAATATAACCTATGTTGCTAGTTGTCTTTAGTAATGGTTTACACCCATCAGTTGTCAGAATTCGTCCGGGATAACACATCAGATCAATACATCTATTCTGTAAAAAGAAACGATAATGATATAAGACATACAATATTTTGAATGAATCTCACTATTAAGGTCAAACAAATGTAAACAAGTTTCAGTTAAACATATGTTATAAAAATAAAGGATAACCGGAATATTTCTGTTGGTAAACTACTGAATCATTTTCCTATAATCTGAGAGAGAGAGAGAGAGAGAGAGAGAGAGAGAGAGAGAGAGAGAGAGAGAGAGAGAGAGAGAGAGCGAGTGAGAGAGACAGACAGAGAGAGAGAGAGAGAGAGAGAGAGAGAGAGAGAGAGAGAGAGAGAGAGAGAGAGAGAGAGAGAGAGGTTTGACCTGTTTTTAAGGTGGCTCATGGGTACAAAAATTTCAGCAAAAAATTGAACCTTTATTTTTTCATTACAAATTTTATTTATTACACTATTATTTATTACTTTATGATATGGTAAATAATCAACCCCAAAAATCGATTCGGTTTGGCCCCAGATGACTTTTAAAATGTTTATATCATTGAAAAAGCTCCTTTGGTGCAAAAATGCCATTTTTGGCATTAAATTTGAAATATCTTTTTTAACTCATCGGTGACCCATCTTTTTTATTATTGTTTTCATATAAGCTGTACATAAACTAAATAATTGTAAAATTTAAGCGATTTCTGTAATTAGGTTATTTTTTTATTTCGATATTACCTCTATTTCTCCTATTAGTTCAACAACATTAACAAACATGTATGCTTCTTCCGGAGGCAGATTATGAGCTTAAATGAACGATGACCTAATTTTTTTATTTCATTTTTCTTTTAAGTATATGATAAAGTTCATTTATAAAAAAATATAGCGAAATCCTGTATTAGAAAAAAAAAGTTGATTTATACCCAGGAATCCCCTTAAACGTTACATGACAACTTTACCTTGGTTGGATCTTCAATTTGTGTGACGTTGCATCTTTTAATAACTGTTGTTTGAATATGTTGGTCATTATAATTATAAAAATCAAAAATAGTTCGAAACGTATATTTGTTTAGGATCGGTGGCCTTCTGGTAGAAACTGTGGTTAATTCTGTTGTGGTAGTATCATATACTGATAATGAACATTTATCCATAACGTTTCCATTACATTGTTTACAGAAATAATTCTTGAACGGCAAATGGTATTCTATTTCCGGTAAATTCAGACAGTTGTTTTCAATTTCTTTATCGTATTCTTCCCATTGTCCTGTTACATTGCATCTTGTATATACCGGTTCTGTTGTAGAAGATGGGTTACACATTGAACAAAATGGTGTTTCCAGAAACTGCAAGTTAACAGACTCACATACAAATGTAATATCTGGATGAGTATATTTCGATATACCTGAGGTATTGCATGTGGTTGGTTTTGAACACGCTGAAACATCAAAGGAAAATGGTTCGTAAAACATATCACACGAATTTTGTATCGCAAAAGTAAGGTAATCATCAATGTTATCGTGAAAAAATATAGGTAAATAGACTTGACATCTGATAAGTAAATCCCAGGTATTTACGTTTTCGTTTTCAATATGCATTACTTCAGTACTTGTATTTTTATTGCAAAGATAACAGTATATATTCTTATATTGGACGGTGTAATTTTGGTAGCTGTATTCAACTGGTAACACAGAATATAAATGATTTTCATTATCACTTTTACAGAGTGCCGTTATCCATGCGTTCTCTTCATAAGAACATTCGTTATAAACAAGATACTGGACAGCGTCTATAGAATTTCTCTTGTGTGTACAGTACAGTGACTTTTCCAGGAATCTTTCAAAACAACAGTCTTCTTTGTTGAAATGACAGTGTTCACTACAGTCACATGGACATTGTTGTTCAAATGAATTACTGCATAATTGTGAGCGGCCTGTCAAGGCTAAATTGTACGAAAATAGCACAGTGGTGTTCAAGTTGTGCGTATCATTCACTCCTCGCTTAATAAGATCTTGTGCTGTTCCAGAGTCGTTATTCTTACTTGAAAACAAATATATACCAATCTTTTTGACACTTTCATAGTTAAGCTCAATTTGGTTAAACTGTGACATAAAACTTCCGTTGATATATGTACTGTTGTTTAATGTAGCCCCAAATATCTTTGATATGTTGGTTTGTGTATTATTTCTATTACAATAGTAGCAATGTATATTGCTGTAAGGTACAGTGACTGGTGTTCGACTTGTTTGTAGACAATCGTGTTTTAAGTCAACATCAAGTGGATCCCAATTACCAGTAATATTACACTCTGAAATTATATTTTCATTTTGTAAAGGTGGATTACAGATATAGCAATATATATTTTTAAAGAAGTGGAAACGGTTGTCATATGTTTGGCAAGCGTAATTAATATCAGAATTATATGTCGCCCATGTTCCTGAAATGTTACAACTGCTAATGACGCCATCTGTCGATATTTCTTGAAATGGGCACGATCCAGTCGTAAGGTCAATGGTGTTGGTGGAATACAAAAGATTGCATTTCTTCTGTTTAGCAAGTGCAATGTAAGAAGAGTATGACGACAAATAATTGAAATCCGCCTTTTCTTCGCATTCAAGCTTAACAGTCCAATAATGAGAACTCTCCAAAGTTTTGTTAAAACATTCTAGGCAATGAACATTTCTGAATGTAAGTCCTTCATCCGGCAATGTTATTGGTGTCTTCTGTAATAGTGTTACCAAATCATATGATTTTTCACATTTATCACGCACTTCACTATCGGATTCAGTTGGACATTGACTAACCATCAGTACTTCTCCTCTATATTGGAGTTTAGAATTAAGAGACATGAATTTTGTTTCTATGCACTTTGGTTTATATTTGTAAAATAAATTAGGGCAACAATTTCCTGAAACGAAACATGTTGAGTTACATGAACAAGCCTCGCAAATACTATTATTGAACAATTGTTTGGTACTTTCGTTATTTGCTGTTATTTCATCACATTGATTCCTTCCGCAAACAGATGAATACAATTCTGAGATAAATGTGACATTGAAGTTTCCAGTTTCGTGTGAAAATGCGTGTAATGCTTCTGCAAATACTAACAAGAAACAAACTCTGCATGATATACTTTTCATATTGATGAATATTTCGATCCTGAAAATATAAATAATTTTGCATTGTAAACATTCTAATATTTTTTATACGCCGGAATTTTTTCATGTGATTAGACATACTTTGCCGAGTGTGAGATCAGGAGATTAATATTCCCTTTCGTATCAACTCATTGGTTCATTGAATGTTAGGAACGTTCTAAAAGAGGGGCAAAAGATACCAGAGGGACAGTCAAACGCATTTGCACAGGTTTGTTACATTTGTTTGGTTTGTTTTAGAAATCGACAGATATTCGTCTTTACTCAAAATCGTATAATATTTTTTTTTGTTTTTAAAGTAGTAAATGATTTAGTCCAATTAAAACATTTTAACAGGTTCAATCTTTAAACTTCACTTCCTCACCAACACGGGCCTCGTTGGTCGAGTGGTTTAAGTAGTTACTACTGCGATCACTAGCCAGTCAACACTGAGGTTGTGTGTTCGAACCCTGCTCGAGAGGGTGCACTTGACTCCAATCTACATTGACTAGGATTGTCAGCTTTCCTATCGAGGGTCGGTGGTTTTCTCCGGGCACTCTGTCTTCCTCAACCAATAAAAACTGACCGCCACATAATAGCCTAAATGCGGTACTAAAAAGTTGCGTAAAACCATAAAAAAAAATCAAAAATCATCACAACCAAACAACATTTTTCCTATAAAAAAGGACTGTTTTTTGAAAAAATTGATTGTAGATGTATTTGCTGCGAATTACTTGTTCGGCTTTAGAACCATTTTGATATGATCTTCACTGATGAGTCTTATGTAGACGAAACGGGCGTCTGGCGTACTGATTTATTATCCTGATACCTTTGATAACCAATTAAAGCCTTTTCTCTAATGAGAAATGTAAATATACTTACTGGAGATGCGATGAAATGATTGAAGCTGTACATTTTATCTTTATCAACATTTAAACCGTTTCGGCAATACATTCTATCGAGTAGGTATTATTGTGGGTACCTGTTGCATCTCTCTTTGAGAAGTTTTTTTTCTGTCCTGTTATAAATCCCCTGGTATAGCCAAACTCAGTAAAAGACCCGTCTAAATTCCATTTAATTGAAAAATTCAACAACAATTAACTTAATCTTGGTGATAATGTTTCTTGTATGTTTTAATTATCTGAATATACTGCCACAATTCATTCAATATATCAAATTTAAAAAGTAATAACTATCCTCTCCTTTTTGTGGTATTTCATATATACACGGAAAACCCTACACTTATATTACGACATAAGGTTCGAATATTCATTCTCTACTGTTGTTTTCTTTACTGTGATGTTTTAAGTGTTATTGTTAAACAGCAACATGTGCAATAAAGAATCAATTAGAGTGTTAAAAACAGAAAATGGAGTTTTTTTTTTATTTATTAGAGAACACCTATTTACAAAACAGTGACGTCAACGAAACAAGAAATCAAAAGTATGAATTTATAATGGCCCCTTATTGAGCTACATAATTATATTGCTAGTTGATTTTTGACATGTCCCACTTAAAACCTGTTTGGATACATCTTTGCCAAGAAATGAAATTTGCATAAGCATATTCTAAATTTTAAAAAAAGTGCATGAATGCTATTAATTGTATGAAATTACTTACAGGAATAAGATTGGGTGTAAGCATCCGTAAACTTAGATTTTGTTCAAATGTTTGATTGGATGAAAAAGTGATTATGGTTGTGAAGTATATAGTTGAGTTGAGCTTCTTTAACAACTAAAAACTATTTATATAACATTCAAGCTCAGACATTACATAAATATACCTGCTCACGGATGATGTAACGGTCACATGACAAAATTCTTTCTATGTGCTGATAACCGCAACACTGTCAGCCAATCAAAAGACTGTTGTATCAGAAATGAAACTATTTTGATATATTACTTCAAAGCACAAGCTTATTGAACTAGTCTTATTTCTTGAATAAAAAAACAGCTGTTACTGTAATGTGTAAAAAAGAAAGAAATCATCAAAATCAGTCTATCAACTTATAAATTGATTTATATTTATTTTTATAATAATTACATTAGGTGTATGTTTCATTATAATACGTAATTCTGATTGGCTACACTTCAATATCGCGTTATTCCTTCATTCACTTCATTAACACAATACACTATATCATTCAAGATGACACGAGGTCCTACAATAAAATGGACAGATAAATTGAATAAAAATCTTAATAAAAATCGTGTTTTCATGATCCGAGCTAAACAAATGTAATTATAAGTATTGAATGCTTCTGTTGCTAACTTCATAGGGTTATAAATAAAGGCAACAGTAGTATACCGCTGTTAAAAAATCATAAATCCATGGACAAAAAACAAAATCGGGGTAACAAACTAAAACTGAGGGAAACGCGTTAAATATTTGAGGAGAACAACGACACAACATTAAAATGTAACACACACAGAAACGGACCAGCATCAGACAAAATCCTATGAGAATAACAAATAACATCAAAACCAAATACATGAATTTGGGATAGATAAGTACCGTGACACGTCTAATCGTTATGTAATTTAACACTTAAAAATAAGAGAAAAAAAAACGACACAACGGAAACACAACGTTAAAATGTAACACACACAGAAACGAACTATAATATAACAATGGCCATATTCCTTACTTGGTGCAGAACATTTTTAAAGGAAAAAATGGTGGGTTGAACCTGGTTTTGTGGCAAGCCAAACCTCCCTCTTTTATGGCCATTGAAATATAACATTAAAATGACAACACAACATTACAGGACTACAATATAAATAAATAGGAGAACACAATTGACAAAGAAACACAAGAATAATAGCTAACAAAAGGCAACAAGTTTAAAATTCTAATCTTTCTAGTTTGAAAGCCGAAACAAGTACAAAGTTGAACAGCATCGAGGACCAAAAGTTCAAAAAAGGTTGTGCCAAAAACGGCCAGGGTTTTCTGTTGGGTACCAGAACATCCCTATGATTTAGAATAATTGATACTTTTGCAAACAGTTAATTTTATAAAATGACTATACAAAATATATACATGATAAAACTGAAGTATTAACTAATTACAGGAAACAACCGAAATATATTACATAACCCGACAAAATGCAACACAAAAAATAGAAACATCCGAATATGTCAAAACCTCAACACCAAGTGAGGTCATATTTGAAATTGTAAAAAATGACAAAAAAATGACGTGACATTTGAATGGATAAGATAGAATTAGGATTGATTTAAGATTATATTTGAATTAAATACTGATATTACATTTAATAACAATGCATATTTCAATACTTATTAATAGCAAACTAAGGTAGCAATTAACTATATTATATAGCCGTTATGTCCGTTTTGTTTTGAATCTAACTTCAAATGTAAAACATCGTACAGATTACATTGAACAAAATCAAATCTTATAAATGAAGGCGGTGATTATTTTTTTTTTACCATAACACATGAATACAATAGAAAAGACGTCAACACATTTGACAAAATCCGATGAGAATTACAAATATAACATTAAACATTTAAACTAAATACATGAATTTGGGATAGATAAGTACCGTAACACGTCTTATAGTAATGCGAATTCACACTCAGCAAAATAGTCACAATCAAATGAATCGGGAATAAGTCACGTTTGGTAAATAAAAGATTAGACGACGTAATGACAAACCACAATCTACCATGTGGTAAAAATGTCCCTAGCTAGTTTGGTCAAAGACATATCGTATGGATCCACCAATTCGTGATGGTGTCCATACAATTTACAGAGTGTCAATTTTAATCTGTCCTCCTCATAACTTTGTTGGAGTAACTTCTGCGTAGGGAGCACACTCTTGAAGTCCGTATAGTGTGAACAAGCACGAGAATAACGTATCAATTGTGATTTGAAAACACCATAAGAAGGAGCAGAGAGTATGTTACTGCTGAGAAATGGGAAATTGATAATTGGGAAGTTGAAATCGTCCCGTTTATCATACATTTTCGTGTGAAGTCATCCATCTGCGTCTTTATTGAGGAAAAGATCAAGGTATGAAACAGTCCTTCTAGTATCAGAAGTATCCTTAATTTCAAGTTCACAGCCCAAAAATAAAAGGAATTCAGTCATGCCATAGAAAACAGACGACAACTGATATATGACAGTTATATCAATGATACTCCAAAAATAGTTAAAATCAATTTTGAGCTATAACAGTATTGCTGTCTTTTAGGAAAACATGCACCAGATATATAGCGTGTTAATTTCAATCACGCTCTTTCCCTACATAATACATATCCATGATCACCTATCTTTTGAAAGGAAATAAACAACATAAATGTATAAAATAGATGAATCTCTGCTTTTTATTATTTTAAGAAAAACTACGCTCATTTCAATGGCTATAACGTAGCTTTAAGGGTGTCCCGCTGTTTCAATTTTGTTTTGAATGTGTGTCTTTAAAATCGCAATGAGAACTAGTTAGACGGTTATATCATATACAGTTTCACACCTGTATTCAATTGGTATACAATTGATGAAAAGTAGCGTCCAATAGTTTGGTATATAACTGATGAACAGTATTGTATACCAATGATAAAAATATACGTCATAAAGGGTTTTTAACTGTGAGTGAACTAATATTGTCAAAAGCGTTGAGCTTAGGAGACTAGTATATTTTGAAACATGAAACACTAAAAGAAAAATATATAGTTTACACAAACGTTCACGAAATGCACTCCTGGTTTATAGTAATTCCTGTCGGGCAACTATGATCCATATATATTTACGAATTTATTAAATTAGTCACCATTGTTTTAAAATCGACAATGGCAGCACAAGATTATGTATTTCTATTTCACATGTAATGCATATTTTATTTAAATAACTTCTACAAAAACGTAATTGTAGCTAGTTTCATATGATGATATTCTTTGGGTTAAACCGATAATATAATTATAAAAGATAAATGATAACACTTGTTTAAGCTACTTTATTTTAGGAAAATATTAATACAACAGACCTTTTATAAATGAAGTGTTGCGAGAAATTACCAACACCATTAACGTGATAAAAAATCTAACATGCAATAGGAAAAAAGAGACAGAAACAAAATGTATAAATAAAGGCAACAGTAGTATACCGCTGTTCGAAAGTCATACATCGATTGAGAGACAACAATTCCGGATTTATAAGCAATTTTACTTTGCAAACATTATTTGCGGCACAAAAAAAGACTAAATTTCAGAAAAAGAAGAAAGTGATAGTTTATATAAATGTACATTATATAATGCAAGCAAAAAAGGAAGTGTCAGTTTTTCTGTTTCCCTCATTGTGTAGAAATTATAATTAAAGTTAAGATTTTGATAATTGAAGACACCATGTAATATATAAATAATGAGTTTTTTTAATATTTTTTCATTCTATGGACATTTGGATATCAAATGTTTGAACTTATTTGCGCCAACCCAGGCATTGAAAAATAAATCAGAAACGACGAAAATCTCTGCATAATTTATACTTTTAGGAAAAATAAAAATTCTACGACAAATTTAAGTCGCATTATCACATAAGTAATAAGCTTGTTCTTTGAAACATTCTTGCTTTATTGTGAACGTCGTGTTACGCTAATTAGAGCATTTGCATTATTAACGTATTTGCTGGCGTATATTTATCGACGTATCGTATACCACGTATATAATGAAAGAACAAACTTAGTTTAATTAATATTTTATAATGCACTTAATTTTGATTAGGTTTTGTACTGTACCAAGTCAGGAAAATGACAGTTGCTATCTTATAGTTCGTTTCTGTGTGTTTCTGTGTATGTTGCATTATCGTTTTTTTTTGTTGCAATTCAGTATTTTTGATATTTCGTTGTTTTCCTCTTATAGTTGAGGTGTTTTCCTTGGTTTTAATTTGGAACCCGGATTTGTTTTCTTTCAATCGAAGATATTTTATAATGCACTTAATTTTAATTAGGTTTTGTACTGTACCAAGTCAGGAAAATGACAGTTGCTATTTTATAGTTCGTTTCTCTGTTTTTCTGTGTATGTTGCATTATCGTTTGTTTTTTGTTGCAATTCAGTTTTTCTGATATTTCGTTGTTTTCCTCTTATAGTTGAGGTGTTTTCCTTGGTTTTAATTTGTAACCCGGATTTGTTTTCTCTCAATCGATTAATGACTGTCGAACAGCGGTTTAATACTGTTGTCTTTATTAAATTGCGATCGGGGCTAAATCATTATTTTATACAAATCTGTCTGATATGTATACATCGATGCGTGCATGTATCCAGATACGTGAATAACATATTCACGTATCTCCTGGCGTATCCGTATCGACGTATCGTATAACAAGTATATGAGCAAAGTATGAATTGAGTCAGGTTGGTCTAGCTTTAGATTTTTTTAATGCATTTGATTTTAATTTATTTTCATTTAGATTGGGGGTAAATCATTATTTTATACAAAACTGACCTTGACGTCAGGTTGGTCTAGCTTTAGATTTTTTTAATGCATTTGATTTTAATTTATTTTCATTTAGATTGGAGGTAAATCATTATTTTATACAAAACTGACCTTGACGTATACTGTACCAAGTCAGGAAATTGACAGTTGCTATCTTATAGTTCGTTTCTCTGTGACGTATACGTCAATTCGTGGACGTATACAGATACGTGAATAATGCAAATGATCTCCCAGTTAGATGTTTCTTGATTTGCTACGTGTTATGTATGGTTGTTACGTAACTTAACAGTGGCTGCTCACAGGGAAGCTATTAAATCATGAATTCCAAATGGTGAAGTTGAAATCATCCCTTCGTTAATTTTACGGACGCCATCACGAGTTGGTTGACCGTTATGGACCCACCTTTCACAGATGATATCGGATATATTCCTTACGTCGTAACTACAATCCCCTCCCGTTCATGAATGTAACCTACCGAATTAGACTATATACCGGGTTTGTAATAACATGAGCAACACGATTGGTACCACATGTGGAGCAGGATCTGCTTACCTACCCGGAGCACCTGAGATCAGCCCTATTTTTTGGTGGGGTTCATTTTGCTTATTCTTTAGTTTTCTATGTTGTGTCATGTGTACTATTGTTTGGCTGTTTGTCCTTTTCATATTTAGCAATGGCGTTGTCAGTTTATTTTCGATTTATGAGTTTGACTGTTCCTCTGGTATCTTACGACCCTCTTTTAGTACTGTTTAGGAGGTATAATTTAATTCATGAGATTATTTCTATCATCATGATAACTTAAAAAAAGTACCAAATACTAGTTCAACATTTTTTTTATTATAAAGACGTAACGCTTCAAGAACACTTAATATGATGGTGTTGTTTATTTTTGTAAATGTGTTTAAATTTTGTTGATTTCATATTGTAATGGTTTCTAACATAATTTGAAATTTGTTATTTCCTCTTTGTAGTTTCGATCTTAACAGCAGAAGATTGTTCCTGAGAATAAGTAAGAAAAGCACACTTTACTCAACTTTTTCCCCAACAATTTAGGATTTTACATTTAAAAAAAATGCATTCTAAAAAATGAAAAAAAAAAAAAAAAACGTTTGAAAATTAAGTACTCACTTTTCTGTTGCGTATGACTAAAAACACCAAAGGGTTGATTCATGTATTCAAATTACTAGAATGATTGTCATAAATGTTACTGACACTTGTGTTCTTTAGAATTTTTATTATCGTTTCTTTTTTACCCTTTCTTCGTACTTTTAAATTTGGTAACCTTCTCGTACGTATGTATGACAATTTATGCGAAAATACAGAAATTAAGAATTGTATAGGTACAGAATTTGAACTACGCATCAAAACAACTGACACATATTTTAAATTCCAAAAAAGGCAATGCAAAGAATTTATTCTGTATATAAAAAAAAAGTTTATTGACTGACCACCGATGAGATATTACATTACATCCTGTTTTTTCGGGTCTACTATAAACCTTCACTACTGATCATGAATGGAGATTTGTTATGTCTTACTCAATGATGAATATATTTTGCTTTCATAATTATGATGATTTAAAATATCAAAACATCTTTATTCAATTATTCAACATTTATATACAATAGATATAATACATATAACACAAAAAAATATCACAAAACATGCATATATCATCAACACAATTATCAAAAATAAATTGCAATGTCATCTTCAGTCTCTTAAAATTTAAAAGTAAATTCCTTTTTTAAAGATATTGAGCCTCGCTAAATAGCTATAGATAACATGAAATTGATAAAACCTACATTTACACCTTTGAAAGATCCAATTCAACCAAAAATGAATACCTCGTCATACACTACATTCCAAATTTTGTAAGAAACGACATTAACAAATAAAACTGACAACTATTTTTGCAAAACCTTAAGAAAGTCTTTAAGTTCAGAACGTAATGAAAATAAATAAGTGGTATTTTCTACTTCCGTTTCCCATACATTCTACACATTGTTATTAATAAGTCAAAAGATTAGAATTAGTGCAAAACCAATGATGTGCTACTTTGAAATCTATATCCAATTATATATATAAGGTTTCCAGTAAAATTTAACATTTTTCCACACTTAACAGAGGCCATTCGCTTCAATCTTAAAAATGTCATTCGACTTGTTGTAGCAATTCGGATGCTGACATGGTTTACTGGTAAGTAATAAATACATCTCTTTTATAGAACACATAGAAAACTATGACTGTTTGTCTTTGAATATAACATAAATATTCACAGTCGGAAACCAATTTGAAATTAAACAAATGAAACGGAAGTCTGTTTGTCTTTGAACATAACATAAATATTCACAGTCGGAAACCAATTTGAAATTAAACAAAAGAAACGGAACTCTTTGGAAGAAAAGCTGATAAAGCGAAGTTATTAAGTACATTTGTTTTAATTACTATGTTAATGTACAGCGCCTTAGAATAATTTTAATTTTTAATATAGGGCGCTTTATAAATTTTCATTATCATTATTATTATTATTATTATCATTATTATTATTATTATTATCATTTTTATTATCATTATTATAAAATTTGAATTCTTTACATCTGTGACTCTGGGCTTTAAAAGTTAAATGAATGCGTATTATTTTAGGATTTTATGCATCTTATGTATGTGTTTTTACTTAAAACTATTGATTTGAGCTTCAACATATTTGTTAACGTTTAATATATAGACACATTTTCACAATGCAGTCGATTGTGGTACGTGCAAATTCTTGTGGATCTTCTATGTGCATACGCAGAAATCCCCCGAAAAGCAATTCAGAGATCAAGTATGAATATGCTTTATATTTTAGCTTCTCTCTTGCCTGTGCAATTTCAGGGGAATAAAATCTAATTTATACACCGTTAAGTCAACGGTTACTTGCAGCGGTTGGTCGTAGGCATAACCGAGTACATATAATACCAATTGTCATGAATAGGAAACATATCCACATAAAATGTACACCAAGTTGTAGCTAAGAGTTCTCCAATTCTTTTGGTAATGTTTCATGAAACATACGTTGATACTCAAATCATAAATAAATGATTTTAAAAAGTTCAATGCCGGCTACCAGTTCGTACTACGGTTGATACAGTAGCAAATCGGGAAACCTCTACTAGTACCAATACCGTGCACAGCATTTGTACCCTTAAGTTTAACAGCAAATCAAGAAGGAGACTGTGTTTAACGTAGACATACACGTTATTCGTGAAAGGACAATTACGGAGAAAGCAGTAACTGCATAATGTGGGAGTCGTAAAAGTTTTTATTATTTGTTGACTATCAAAAAATTACACCAATGAGCAACTCCTCCAAGAAAATACAAGTAGACACACAAAACATAGACAAAACAACAGAAGTTATTTCTCTTAAATCTGTTTACTGCATGAATACTTCTCAGAGTGACGCATTCATTAAAAAAAGAAAAAGAAGATGTGGTATGATTGCCAATGAGACTACTCTACACAAGTGACCATTTGACACAGAAATTAACACCTATAGGTTACCGTACAGCCTTTAACAATGAGCAAAGCTCATACCGCGTAGTTAGCTACAAAAGGCCCCAGATTAAAAAACTATTCAAACGAGAAAATCTATCGGCCCAATACATGCATACAATAGGTGGTGGGGTTAAACATGTTAGAGGGATCCCAACCCTCCCCTTATCTGGGAAAGTGGTGTAACAGTTCAAAATAAGACAATATTGCATAGTATAAAAATTTAAATCACAAAAATACTGAACTCCGAGGAAAATTCAAAACGAAAAGTTCCTAATCAAATGGCAAAATCAAAAGTTCAAACACACCACACGAATGGATAACAAAACATTTGTAGGAGACTTTGCATGAATGATTAAAAGATCGTTATGATGGAAAGATTAAATAACAGCAGTTATGAATGAGAGATAGACAAAATATATATCCTGGTATCTATGATGAGTTTATTTATATATACAAAAAGGAGAAAAAAATCACGATCCAAGAAAAAGTGAGATAATCATGGCAATAAAACCCAAACAAAAAACGAAGATAAGAAAACCAACAAACTAAAAAACTTTACAGAAACCAGAATCTGCACAATTTAAGCAAATCAATATCAAACTCATGTGCTTTGGAGGGATAAAAAATTCTGCTCCACGTGTTGCATTTTACTTTCGTGATCTCATTAACAAACATGCTGGTACTTCTTTTATCGTTTTTTTATTTTTTTAAAATTTTTTTTCTATTTAATGTATTTTTTCATCTAACTTACTTTCGCATTTATATTGAACAGTATACTACGTCATATGAACATAATTTGTTACGATATAGTAAAACTTACATTTTAGATATTTTTGAATAGTACCTTAGAAGGAAAACATAGCTTACCTATTTGTATATTATTAATTCGTATATTTTAACAAATTTGATTCGTTTAGGGATAGTCACATGTTAAACTATATTTTCGAAGGTAGAGAGAAAACGGCGGATAGCAAAAAGCATATTGCACAGGGCATATTGCACGGTTATTTTTAGAATATCTAAAAACCGGTTTACTTTGTGACGTCATGTAATGAATTTCATGATATCGTTAAACGTTTTGAAACAAATGATATCTGTGATCGATTATTTGACGAAAAAAAGTCTTCAAATACCTAAGATGTCAAACAAACAAACAAAATAATTAAATAACAACTAATATGTTGTTATTGTCAAGGAGACAATATGATGTATAAAATTCAAACAAAATCAAATGACGATTTTGATACAAATATACATAATGGTCTGAAATTAATAATATAACAAATATAGCCTTTGTATGAGGTCAATACAGGATATATCGACCCAAAGAAGTATATCGACCTCGGACTTCGTCCTCAGTCAATATACTTCTTTCAGGTCAATATATCCTTGTATCAACCTCATACAAAGGCTATATTTGTATAATATCTAACCCTTTCAATCTGATGATTTATTCTGTATGTTATCTTTAAATAGACGCGTTGTCGATGTAATGGTGATTGTTTTTTCAATATTAAGTTTTTTATTACTTCAATTAAAAAAGAAAATAGTTATGCAAAATTTAATTGTCTCGTTTATGTTTAATAATTAAAACTATTTTTCTTTGAAAAAGATTTCAACTTTGCTGGTGGAAATTTAAATTTTATTGTTCAAAACGTATGTAAAAAAGATCATAGGTAATAAGAGCGATGACGTAACACAAATTCCAATCTAATGTTAAAATTTTCTTGCAAATTAGTCACTTCAATGAAATTTGCTTAAGGTGTTCCCAGAACATCTATATATCTATATTATATTTTTACTTCATTATGTTTAAATTTCGAGCACATACATTTTACCGTGAGACTCGTAATTAGTTATTAAAGGTACCAGGATTGTAATTTAGTACGCCAGACGCGCGTTTCGTCTACATAAGACTCATCAGTGACGCTCATATCAAAATATTTATAAAGCCAAATAAGTAAGAAGTTGAAGAGCATTGAGGGTCTAAAATTCCAAAAAGTTGTGCCACATACGGCTAACGTAATCGATTCCTTGGATAAGAAAATCCTTAGTTTTTCAATTAATTCAAAGTTTTGTAAACAGGAAATTTATAAAAATGACCACATAATTGATATTCATGTCAACACCGAAGTGCTGATTACTGGGCTGGTGATACCCTCGGGGACGAAACGTCGTAAAACCACAAATAACAACTATTATTACCTTTTCAATTCATGATGAGATATCAAGCACCAGATAAAGGGATTCAACTAGCCCTTTAAAAATGGACGATACACTCAACTCCAAAATATATAAATAAACCAGAATTAAAAAAACACCCATACAAGACTTACAAAGGCCAAAGGTTACTAACTCACTACAGGCCAAAAATTAAGGCGGAGCTAAACAAAGTTTTTGAGATCTCAACCCTACTTTATACCTCTTTTAATTAAAAAAAACTCATAACAATACGCACAGCAAAAAAAGTCGGAGTCCAATGCTAGATAATGTATCAGAAAAAACTTAGCAAGTTACAAACGATGAACATAAGTCTACAAATAATTACTAGAAGTTACTGTCATGCCAGCTCCTGACCAAAATTAAAAGGATTCAAAGATGACTCCTTCATCATATGAAAATCAAGCACAATCACTTCGGCAAAGGAGTAAAGTATCATACCATCATAAAAAATACGAGAAGAACCCAGCTTGTATCAAGACAGTAACAGCTTTTCGAATGGGTGTGTATATTTCCAACTCAAACGTCCTAAGAGTGAATTTATATTAATCACCAAAAATGACTTGTCAACAGTATCGTACCTATATACCGGTGAATAAGTATATTTAAAGGTTTGACTAGCTTTTGAGGTGCTTTGTATTATTTACATAAAAGATTGGATGTGCAATACCTGAACGTATAAGATGTCTGCACGTTGATTCATTATTTCATTTGTATATATACGAATGATGTCTTTCAATTGATGATAAATTTATTTTGTGAAACCCTGGTGCAATATTTTTTCATTACAACTGAGATTTTATTCGTTAAAATCATTTACACTGTTATATACAAAGATAGCAGAAACCAGGAAATGGCAAGGCTTATTGTTAGTATCAATAGTTTTGTTAAAAGTCAGTTTAACAGAACAAATCTCTTTAGTGTACATACTAAAGTCATCATTATTGAGAGACAATAATCCTCATTGGTATCGTTTTATCGTTTTTTATGAATATACAATGCTAATTTAAATAGCTTTATATAATTTTTAAAGTTTTTAATCTATAGCGTTAGCTAATAAAGTATATGACGTTGCTTTTTCTTTATAGACGAAGTGATGATGAGTTCAAGAAACTAATCTAAAAAAGAGATATGTAATGATTCGATTCCCAATGAGACAAATATTATACATGTATTTACAAAAGTTTACCGTACGATGACCTGAAGTTATTAACTGTGTTATTTGGTCTCATGCTAAAAGTTGTCACATTTGAAACCACATCTTCTCCCTTTTGTTTTACAAAGCTGATAAAGCATCTAACAAAAAAAAAACAACATATTGGACGTAAAAGGGTATTTATACTTCCCTAACAACAAAATAAAAAAAAAGTAGAATTTTGAAAGTACTCGGTGTTACTGACAGCTAGTTCAAACTTTGTACTTGTTTGGCTTTTCAACTGTTTTGATATGAACGTCACTGATGAGTCTTTGGTAGACGAAACGCGCGTCTGGTGTATTTAATTATAATCCTGGTACCTTTGATAACTATATTTCAAGCCAATAACAGCTATTTAACAAAATAGTGTATCTAAGACTAAAATACCAATCAGTGCTAACCCAGCATACCATGGATTTAATGTAAAGACGTCATTTACCGTCAGAGAAAAACATAAACGTGGCAAAATTATATGTATCGACATATTGCAATATTGTGAAGGTGCATACGTGTATAAAATTTTATTTCGTATGATTTTAATTTATTGATAACAAAGTTGGGCTCGGTTCAATCCACCATTTTCTACATAAGAAAATGCCTGTACCAAGTCAGGAATATGACAGTTGTTATCCATTCGTTTGATGTGTTTGAACTTTTGATTTTGCCATTTGATTGTGGACTTTCCTTTTTAAATTTTCCTTGGAGTTCAGTATTTTTGTGATTTTACTTTTTTCGGTAAACAAAGTCACCATAAAAATCAAAATTTGATTTTACGTTTGAAATAAGATTTCTACAGGAACAGTCAAATTTACAAACAGATATTTGTTATTATGGAAGAATTTAGTAACGTTTTAAGTAATCCCCGACTTAGTAATTTATCAGTAGTACATAAAATACTCTCATTAAAGTTGATACGTCACTCAAATCACGGACATAGCGAACGAGTTTGGATACATAAACACAGTAAGACGGTGACAAAGAAACATTATCGTCAAAAAAAGGAACAGTACCAATACTGAGAGACGACTTGTACCTTTATTCGTAAACTTTTGGTAGAGTTTCTTGTGTAACACTGAAATATCTAAATCTGGAAAAGGATCGTTATTGTTGTTAAAGAGGCACTAGCTACGAAATATATAAAAAATCAAAAATATAATATTTTTTGTTCAATCATTAATGAAAGTGAAATACTTTTGTCAAAATAAGATAAGAAACATTGATAATGTATTATTTACGTGCAAGTGAATAATTCGACCTCATGAAATCCGATTTCATGTGAACTTCAAATTAACCCCTTAGCCAGTGATGAACAAGACGTGAGTTGTGTGTGTATAATTGTTTAAAGGAAAATAATTTTAACATTGAAAGTGAAACAAAGGTACATTATTTAACTGACTTATTCGATCCACAAAAACTCTTTCTTTTACATTAAAAAACAATAATTAACATATATGTTTAATCTATAATATGAAATTAAACAGACATAGAAAAATGCAATTAAACGAGTCTGCTTTTCTATTTATATCTTTATTTATGTTTATATCACTTGTATGGTCATCAGAAGTATTCGGAGGCCAACTCGATAATTAATTACATGGCGTCAGCACTAAAAAAAACACACGAAATGAAGCTACATATTCTCGACACTATGTCATGTAAATTGTTTATTTTATACCATTTATGATTTGGATAAAGGTTTTACATTATTATTAATCAAATACTAGAATTTGAGTCAAATCGATGACCATGAATTTGACAGCTAGTGCTCCTTTAATATGTTTTACAAACCTGCTCGTGCATTTTTCATTGTTATTCAACGCAAAATAATTATCTAAGAAACCTGGGACGATCTTATTTCTCAAAGGATTTCTATTGTCTACTTCGACCTCAAACTTATTTACCCGATGTAGGTCTTTAAGTTTCGGTTCAATTTACTTAAAGTTAATCGGGCATGACTTATTAGATACGCCCTCTTTATACCAGGAGGTCCGAAATAGGATCGGGAAAAAACACCCAGCAAAATACTTTAATTTACAATTTAAGAATTTGTTTGATTCAAAGTGATTTTGGTTGCTTAAATATCCCCGATCAATAATCAGGCGGTATTTTGTGGAAAAAATAACCTGTTCCGGTTCGGACTCGGGGCTCTGAACACCCCTTTTTGTTCGGAGGTCTTTTAAAATCAATATTAACTTATCATTGAACTTTTACTATTACTTATAAGTAAGTTTCGGCTAAATATTTAGAGACTTCTTGATTATTTATCATTAACAATATCATTAACATAAATTTATTTGTTTTGCTTTATTGCCTTGATCTTATGTATTCATTTTTTTAAGAAAGGACAGAGATTAAAAGAAAGGACAGAGATGACAACAAAGGACATAGATAAAAAGAAAGGACAGAGATGAAAACAAAGGACAGAGATAAAAAGAAACAACAAAGATGAAAAGAAATGACAGAGATAAAAAAAAGGACAGAGATAAAAAGAAAGGACAGAGATGAAAACAAAGGACAGAGATAAAAAGAAAGAACAAAGATGAAAAGAAATGACAGAGATAAAAACAAAGGACAGAGATAAAAAGAAAGGACAGAGATGAAAAGAAAGGACAGATTGAGATAAAAACAAAGAACAGAGATAAAAACAAAGGACAGAGAAAAAAACAAAGGACAAAGATAAAAACAAAGGACAGAGATAAAACGAAAGACAGAGATAAAAAGAAAGAGCAAGGGTGAAAACAAAGGACAGAGATGAATAGAAAGGACAGAGATGAAAAGAAAGGACAGAGATAAAAAGAAAGGACAGATTGAGATAAACATATTATTAACCGAGACATTATGAAATCAATTAAACATATATGATAAAAAGAAAGGACAGAGATGAAAACAAAGGACAGAGATAAAAAGAAAGAACAAAGATGAAAAGAAATGACAGAGATAAAAACAAAGGACAGAGATAAAAAGAAAGGACAGAGATGAAAAGAAAGGACAGATTGAGATAAAAACAAAGGACAGAGATAAAAACAAAGGACAGAGAAAAAAACAAAGGACAAAGAGAAAAACAAAGGACAGAGATAAAAAGAAAGGACAGAGATAAAAAGAAAGGACAGAGATAAAACGAAAGACAGAGATAAAAAGAAAGAGCAAGGGTGAAAACAAAGGACAGAGATGAATAGAAAGGACAGAGATGAAAAGAAAGGACAGAGATAAAAAGAAAGGACAGATTGAGATAAACATATTATTAACCGAGACATTATGAAATCAATTATACATATATGATTGCTTATGAACCAACTTTCTATCAAAGCTCAATCTACAAGGATGTAAATTAAGAAAACAATTGTTTAATTTTCATGATTCCATGATTGAAAAGATTCAAAAAGTAAAATGACAAAAATACTGAACTCCGAGAACAATTCAAAGTCCCTAATTCAAATGACAAAAATCAAAAGCTCAAATTCATCTTACGAATGGATAAAAGCTGTCATACTCCTAACTTTGTATAATTATTTTTTTTATGTAGAAAATGGTGGATTGAACCTGTTTGTTTAACTAGCTGAATCTGTGCCTTGTATGAAATCACTGGTTCAAACAAAAACTAAGGAAATATCAAACTCATTTTTTCGGAAATGTTGTTAACCGTGGCTGGAAATTTAGAAATGATCCTGGTAAACTTATCTCTCCTTTAAATAAACTTATTCTAAAAGGTTACCATTACAACACTGTAGCAAGATCATTGAATATTGTTTTATTGGTATAAATATTGATTTTGTTATCAGTAAATTAAAAGCAAATTAAATATTACTAGTATGTTATATACATATACACATTCATGGATCTACAATCTGTCGATACCTGTATCTTGGTATTGCACAGGGTCATGTTTTTCTCTGACTGTTTATGACGTTTTTACACTAAATCAATTGGACGTTGGGTGTGTACAGATTGATAATTTAGTCTTAGATGCATGATTTTTTTTTCATAAGTTGTTCGTGGCATTGAACTATCTGTCAGTTAACTGCGAATACTCTCAGATCTGTACCTAGTGCCTTTTTGTTGTAGGGATGAACAAGTACCCGGTAACGTCCACTTGTATTTTTGTCAATTTGATGAGTAAAGTCTTTTTCATCTGATTTTCATAGTTCGTTCTGAAGTTGTACTGTTATACCACTGTCCCAGGTTAGGTGGAGGGTTGGGATCCCGCTAACATGTTAAACCCCGCCACATTATGTATGTATGTACGTGCCTGTCCCAAGTCAGGAGCCTGGAATTCAATGGTTGTCGTATGTTTATGTGTTACCTATTTGTTTTTCGTTCTTTTTTTGTACATAAATAAGGCCGTTAGTTTTCTCGTTTAAATTGTTTTACATTGTCATTTCGGGACCTTTTATATCTGACTATGCAGTTAGGCTTTGCTCATTGTTGAAGGCCGTACGGTGACCTATAATTATTAATTTCTGTGTCATTTTGGTCTCTTGTGGAGAGTTGTCCCATTGGCAATCATACCGCATCTTCTTTTTTTTATACCTATACCGTTATGATGTTCAACAATAAGCAAATGAGCGTAAAGTAACATATAAAAGGCATCGGAATTGGAAGCTAATAAACTTGAAATAATTGCAAGGATTAAATCAACGACCTGATTTCACATGATAACATTAACACAAAAACAATTATAACAGACAACAACCATTAGCCTGCATATCAAAATAACACTGCTATGTTGATGTTCTTAAATTACAAAGCGACTAGGTCAAGTAAATTTTTTATGATCGTAGAATAGTTATATGCATAATTATTCCTTACTGATAAAAGAGAGGCAACAGATTACGTAATGCCTTTTATAACTAACAATGAAACAAAGATAATCGAACACATTATAGTTAAACAAGAATACAAGTGATAATGGCCAATGAAATACGGAGGACTGCATATTTTTTCTTTTCTTTCAAAAGTGATGAATTATTTGTTTTTATAATTATTAGTAATTATTGAAAAATATACTAAAATTGTTGAACTACAAATAAGGAGGATCTTACAAATTAACGCTGTCTTTTCATTACATTTATTCATCAAATTTACCTTAAACAAAGGCAACGGTAGTATACCGCTGTTCAAAACTCGTAAATCTATGGACAAAAAACATAATTCGGGTAACAAACTAAAACTGAGGGAAATGCATTAAATATAAGATGAGAAGTCTACATTTACATTACTTCGTACATTGTTACTAAACAGTATATTTAAATATATATTTATAAAAACTGACGAATGAAGTTTTAAACCAATTTAAAAAAATCATTCAATTATATAAAAAAAAAAGAATACATAGGACTTGCAAATATGATTATTTCACTTACCTTTTTACATCTCTTACCTTTTCAAATATGAACCTAACTGCGTAGCTTATATTGTATTTATACCTATATTGATGGCTGTACGTATACGTATGATTCCATATATTCATTTGATATCATTTTGTTTATTACTGTAATTGGGAAATGATTATATTTAAATAAGACTAAATCATCAAATAACTATAATTGTTTACTTATTGAAATTATTATTCTTTGACAAAGTTTTGAAAAAAATATCCAAAGGCAGGTTACGGGTAAGATGAGCCACATAGTACCGTATTACAAATCTAATACTAATATATTTTAAAGATTATTTATTTTAATGAAACAATCACAATATTTCTCTTAATGACATATCATATTTTATCTTTATATTATACGATTTCAAAGCCTATGGAAATAAAAAATACTTATGAAATCTGAAAATACGATAACCTCTTATATCTGAGTTAATATATCATAAGTTCAAGGATTTAAGGTTCACTGTGGAGAATGAAGGTCAAATTCTTTTATTTTCATTATATTATACGTTTGGCTGACCAGTAAAATATTGTGATATTGATTCCTTAATTATAATGTACCGACAATTTAGACCTTACTATTACCCTTAATCTAACTTTGTTGTTCTACAAGATATCAAAAATATTTTGGACAAGTGATGTATATTCAAAAAAAAAAAAAAATTCCCCATATGAATAATGTCCCAACATGTCACTGTTGTCACCCCAGCTGACGAAAAGTACAATTACAATAGGAAACTTAAAGTTTTCATGTGCAAATGTAAAGTTCCCATCGGAAACATACTTTCCCCAAGGGGATTTTAGAGTTCCAATCGGAACTTTACAGTTCCCATGGGAAAAGAAGAATACAAAAAGTTCACAATGGAATTAAAAATTTTCCGATGAAAATAGTTTATCCTCCAATGTGAACATTTATTTTTCCGACGGGATTTCTTTTTCTGTCTGTGGGAACAGTTTTCTTCCCATTTGCACAGATATTTTATGTATGGAATATGTTTTCCTTTTGATTAATTTTCTCCAAGAAATATTTGTTTAAACTGCAGGATTTATGTTAAATTATTTCAGTATGAAGGTTTTCTACGAAATGTCAATATGGTTTCGTAACTAAAGTTGCGCTCAACATGCAACTTTCTTCAAACTCTGATTATCCAGTAAAATATGAAGCAATGACAAGTAAGTATTTAAATTAAGTTTTGTGTGTGTGTTGTGATAACAAAATATTCTATTTGCTATTATTTATTTGGAAAATAATTTTAAAATGTTTAAATCAACTTTTTCGGTGCGGATAAATACCTCAAATTTAGATTTTGTTTTTTCAAAATACA
The DNA here is from genome assembly GCF_965363235.1 of Mytilus galloprovincialis. Taxonomy (NCBI): domain Eukaryota; kingdom Metazoa; phylum Mollusca; class Bivalvia; order Mytilida; family Mytilidae; genus Mytilus; species Mytilus galloprovincialis. Next base: position 32,451,643 of record NC_134843.1, on the reverse strand, counting down.
AGACCCATAAAACAAAAAACACTATACGATGCTGAAATAATATATACATACGTACAATCTGCATACATGTGCGTTATTAACAGGTTATGGTTGAATGAACATATATTTCAATCGATTAAACACAGATGACAATCAATAGAGTGTGGCACGTGTCGATAAGACATTTAATAACACTGTAATTACTAAAGATATGATTATATAATTTAAATTTATTTAATTATATAAACAATCTTGATTTATATTTCATGTCTTTTGTGCCAACTTTAATAATGATTTGTAATGTAAACGGATGCTTACGCATTTCAAAGGTTAAATAGTTTTCATTCAAATAGTGACGTCATTAATTTATCTCATTGTTAGAAATTAAACGAATGCAGCAGATAGCAGGATTTGTATTAGCATTTTTGTTTCGTGTGTAGCGTCAGTTTTGATCGGATAACTTCACTACTTTTCATGGCATCAATTCTGTATAAAACGTACGCGCAAGCGCAGACGATGTGATAGATTTAAAAAGTATGATTTGATTTTAATTTCTGCCAGTGTCATGATAAATTAATGGAGACACATATGTAACAAATTGAATCCTCACGCACTCTTTTTAGATCGATTTATAATAAAACAAACTCTCTGATTATGTAAGTCTTCAATGCGAATTTATAATTGATCACATCAGACCAGTATAACACAGTACTCCAACCTGATTTTTTAAGTGAAAACGTAAATAAAAGCATACCAAACAACGCATTGCATGCCAATTAAGCATATTTGAATCTTATATATCTTTATTCTCAATAAACCATATACATAGGTATAGAGAAGAGAAGACAATTATGTACAATATTTACAACAAGACAGAACAAACAAAATAGTTACTAAGACAATATATGAAGTCCATTTTAGCAAGGAGCACATACACCTGTGTTAATAATCTATATGAATTTACATAGTTTAATCAATTCTGATTTGTTTTTTGAAGACATAATCTGATTGTATTTGACAATATTTGCATTTTTTAAATAATAATGTGACAGACAATGTTTCCTGTTTTCTTCAAAGTGTTTACATTCTAATATATAATGCAATTCATCGCCAATATCATTTTTATTACATAGAAGACAAATTCTACTGTTTCGAACTATATTGTTCCATCTACCCTGTTCAAAAGGGAGCTTGTGATATGTGGTCCGAAATCTACACAAATCAATAGATAGTGTGTTCCCAAGAATTTCAAAATAACCTTCTTTTCCAAAAAAATCTTTAAAAAGTGTGTAATTTAGTGCTTTTGGCGAGTTTTTAAGTAAAGAATGCCAGGCTTTTACATACTGATCTTTAAGTCTAAATTTGATAAATGAAACTAACCACTTACAATTTATAAAAGATTGCGTTTCCCATACATTTGGAATACCACATTCGTTCAGAATAGTCTTTATTCTGTTTAATCATGAATAATTCACATTGTCATAATTAGACATGTGATAACACAATTTATATAAAATATATGATAGTTTTGTCTCTTTACCAGAGTTTAATTTCCCCCAAAATGAAATCAATCTAGTTTTTATGTCCAAGTCTATAGGATATCCCCCAAGCTCCCCATAAATCTAGTGTCACAACAAACAATACAAGATATATACTTCCTGCTGTCTCACGGTCATATTGATAATCTGATGATTTTGTTTATGATTTCAACGATATTAAAATATAATTATATATAATTATTATCGATCGCCCTTCATATTTCGAAAATTACTTATTTGTTCATAAGAATTTTTCTCGTTCATGAAAACAAATGTTTTGTAGAATTATATCCAAAAGACGCCTTCCGTTAAACAAATTTCATGTATCACTTGCTAAAATATCCATTTTGAAAAAAAAAAAAGAAAAAATTCACTCGCTCGCCCCATACAATAAAAGTTAAAAAGTTCAAATAAAAAGTATTTAATTTAGAGTTGCCTTATACTTTTTTTTTAGGTTTTTTTTTTGTATACAAAAAGACCATAAACCCACTTATTCATGGTATGGTATCAATATTTCTGACCTGACACTACGTACTTTGTATTGAATAATTAATTCTTTAGAATTTAATATGCAATGTTACAGGTTCTTTCGGAAATAATCCCAAGTAAACCCTCATCAGAGTCTATATATTTATTTCGTATCTAGTATCATAGATAGATGGGAGTCTGTTTCATAAGAGTTTTTTTGCAAATTTAATACACGTGCATATAGGTCTGCGTTGTAGCTAGTCTTTTTACAGACTAAAGAAACTGACCAAGTAGATCAGCACCTTTGGTTAATTATTCATATATATATATATATATATATATATATATATATATATATATAATGAAAAGACTGATTGTCTTTATTCTCGTAATCTAATCTATCATAAATCTACACGAGATCTAATAGAGATCATAGTAGTTATCAGTGGTATACTGTGGAATTCAACAGTAGTTTTAACACCTATTTGATAATATGCAAATGTCTCCATGTTTTACAATTGAAGAGGTTTGTGTACTATAGATACCATGTCGGGTCTATGCATGAATATAACAGGAACCATTCGGTTTTCCCTTGTACGTGATCTCTTGAAGAAATAAAACGGCATCACGTCTTTTTACATCTGTTTCACAGTATAATAGTTGTATACTAAAGCCTCCCGTGGTGGGGTATTGTGAATCAATGTCTTCGGCTTAATGTTGCCAATATTCTTATTGTTTTTTAAACCACTATCTGGTTTGGATTTAGATAGTTTTTTTTTTGTTTTTTTTTTATATTTATTTTCTTTGGCACTCGGATCTTTCCGAATTTTTTACCAATATATATTTTGTTAATACCGTGTTAAGATATTCAAAAATTTCTGTCTTAAGATATTCAAAAATTTCTGTCTTAAGATATTCAAAAATTTCTGTCATTTGTTTTCTATATGCTACAATGTATATGCATCAATGCTTATTTAGCCTATCTGTTTCGTTAGGGTGAAATGTGCAGGACATGTATACTAGAGACCGTATTTGAACAATTCTTATTAGTACAAGTTGCTATTGTTTCTAAGAATTCTCGTACCTTCAGAAGGAATGAAAACAATGTTACATTTATTTCAAATAGTTGTTCACTTTGTTCACCTTCTTCATTAAATTTATTAAATCCATCAATTCTCATTCTTAAGTGGAATTTAATATTATTTTTGTAGAATATTTCTCTGTTTTATGTCTATAATTATTGTCAAATATAGCAATATAAGATATTTCCAGGGAACCAACTCTGCCCATTGAAACGCCAACGATCTGTTGCTAGTATAATAGTTTAACTTTCGTTGTTCATTGACAATCATATTTATTTGTTATAAGTTTCCATGTAACCTTCAACGGCTTGACATACTAATTGTTATCGATATTAGATGCTTATCGTCCTGTTGCCAATATTTCATGTATGTTTAATACTATGATTTAGTAATAATATAAGGTTGTTTGCTAGTATAACAGTTTAACTTCCATAGTTCATTGACAATCATATTTGTTTAAGTCAGTTCCCATGCTAACTTCTATGGTTTGACATGATACAGGGATGACTTATTAATTGTTAGCTGCTTAACATCCAGTGGCAAATAATTCATGTATGTTTAAGACTATGATATATATATATAGTAATGACATAAGGTTTTTTGCTAGCATAATAATAGTATAACTTAGCCGTATTTGGCACAACTTTTGGGAATTTTAGATCCTCAATGCTCTTCAACTTTGTACTTGTTTTGCGTTATAAATATTTAAATATGAGCGTCACTGATGAGTCTTATGTAGACGAAACGCGCGTCTGGCGTACTAAATTATAATCCTGATACCTTTGATAATTATTTACAGCACTGGGTCGATCCCACAGCTGGTTGACGTTTCGTCCCCGAGGGTATCACCAGGTCAGTAGTCAACACTTCGGTGTTGACATGAATATCAATAATGTGGTCATTTTTATAAATGTCTTGTTTACAAAACTTTGAATTTTTCGAAAAACTAAGGATTTTCTTATCCCAGGCATAGATTACCTTAGCCGTATTTGGCACAACTTTTGGCAATTTTGGATCCTCAATGCTCTTCAACTTTGCACTTGTTTGGCGTTATAAATATTTTGTTATGATCGTCAATGATGAGTCTTATGTAGACGAAACGCTCGTCTGGCGTACTAAATTATAATCTTGGTACCTTTGATAACTAATTCCATAGTTCATTGACAATTTTATTTGGTTTAATCAGTTTCCATGCTACATTCTATGGTTTGACATGATTCAGCGATGAATTATTAATTGTTGGTTGCTTAACATCCAGTGGCAGATATTTCATGTATGTTTAGGACTATAGGATATAGTAATGACATAATATATAAAAAAAGAAGATGTGGTATGACTGCCAATGAGACAACTGTTCACAAGAGACCAATATGACACAGACATTAACAACTATAGGTCACCGTATGGCCTTCAACACTGAGCAAAGCCCATACCGCATAGTCAGCTATAAAAGGCCCGATAAGATGTAAAACAATTTAAACGAGAAAACTAATGGCCTTATTTATATAAACAAATGAACGAAAAACAAATACTAAGTAACACATAAACAAACGACATCCACTGAATTACAGGCTCCTGACTTGGGACAGGCACATACTTAAATAATGTGGCGGGATTAAACATGTTAGCGGTATCCCAATCCTCCCCCTAACCTGGGACATTGGTATAACAGTACAACACGAACTGTAAAATCTAGTTGAAAAGGCTTAACTCATCAGATAGACAAAAATACAAATGGACGTGGCAGAGTTCTTATACATCCCGACACAAAAAGACACTAGGTACAGATCTGAGACTACTCGCAGTTATCTGACAGCTAGTTCAAAGCCACTAACGACTAATAAAAATCATGCATCTAAGACTAAACTATCAAGCCGTATACACCCAACATCCAATGGATTTAGTTTTAAGACGTCATAAACAGCCAGAGAAAAACATGACCATGTGTAATGCCAAGTTACAGGTTTCGACAGATTGTAGATCCATGAATATGTATATGTATATAACATACTAGTAATATTTAGTTAGCTTTTAATTTACTGATAACAAAATCAATATTAATACCAATAAAAACAATATTCAATGATCTTATTACAGTGTTGAATAGGTAACCTTTTAGAATAAGTTTATTCAAAGGAGCGACAAGTTTACATGGATCATTTCTAAATTTCCGGTTAACAACATTTCCGTAAAAATGAGGATGTGCTATACCGTTTAAAATAAGTTTTCTACAGGTACAACCAAACTTCAAAACCAAATCTTTATATCTATGGAAAAATTTAGTAAAGGTTTTAAGTAATTTGTGGTAACGATATCCCTGGTTTAATACTTTGCTAGTAGTACATAGATTGCGTTCGTTAAAATCAAAAACGTCACAACAGTCACGGGCATAGCGATCGAGCTGTGAAATATAAACACCGTAAGATGATGCCAAAGGAACATCACTATCTAAAAATGGAAAATTAACAAAAGGGAACGAAAAATAGTCTCTCTTGTCGTAAATTTTAGTGTGGAGTTTCCCGTTTAAAACCGAAATATCTAAATCCAGGAAAGGACAGTTAGTACTGAATAAGAAAAGTTGTTTGCTAGTAGTATAATATAGTATAATCGTTCATTGACAATCATAATTTCCATGCTACCTTCTATTGTTTGACATGATACAGCGATGATTTATTAATTGTTAATTGCTTAACATCCAGTGGCAAATATTTCATGTATGTTAAGGACTATATGATATAGTAATGACATAAGGTTGTTTGCTAGTATAATAGTATAAAATCCATATTTCATTAACAATCATATTTGTTTTAGTCAGTTTCCATGCTACCTTATGAGGTTTGACATCATACAACAATGAATTATTGATTGTTGGTTGTTTAATATCCAGTGGCAGATATCATGCTCTTAAATTAGCGGAATTTATTTTGGCGATTTTTTGTTTTCGCGAAAATAAGCGAAATTTACACCCCGTGAAAATAACTGACAATACGGTAATCCCTCAGCTTGTAATATAAAGGAAATCAACCAGATGGTAAAGCAATTCAATAAATTTTCACATCGCATTTTAGAACTTGAGAACCAAGTCCATAACCTCTCTACGGATAAACACAAAGCTGCTACAGAATATGCTAAACTTGATACCCAACTACGCATCGAAAAAAAAAGTGAAATTACCAAATCAAGAATGGATCACAAAATTGAGGAAATTAATCGTATCAACAATGAACTCCATGAGGAACTGAATATAAAATGTAGTGTCAAAGTATCTAAACAAAGTGAAGACAACAAACATTTAAAAAAAATTGACTCACAATTTAAGGGAGTATTATCTTTAAAATCTCAGCTATACTTTTTGGAATTTTAGATACTCAATTCTCTTCAACTTTGTACTTGTTTAGATTTATTAATATTTTGATATGAGCGTCACTGATGAGTCTTATGTAGACGAGAGGCGCGTCTGGTGTACTAAATTATTATCCTGATACCTTTGATAACTATAAAGCACGTATCTACCTTCACAGGAACAAAATGACCAGCGTTTTACTAAAAAGTCTTTCAACAATGAAGGCAAATCAAACAAACATTCAACCCTACTAATTGGGACAACAAGCACTGATAAGATAGATGAAAACAAACATACAACCCTACTAATTGGGACAACAAGCACTGATGGGATAGATGAAAACAAACATACAACCCTACTAATTGGGACAACAAGCACTGATAGGATCGATGAAAACAAACTCTCCACGGCAGAAAATATAACGAAAGTTACAGCATATACATTAGATGCTGCTTACGAAGTAATCTCAACTTTAGAATGTAACCCTGATGTGGTAATTATTCATTCACTTACTTACGACGTGAAAAACAATAACCCAAATGAATGCTAAGAGAAGCTACTAATGGTAATAAAATCGATTTCTAGTAAATAGAAAGAAACTAAAACTTTTGTATTGCTAACTACTCTCCGCCTAGATAATCGGTTACATCGTCTCAACTCAGAAATTATATATGTGCTAGTGAAAAGAAGATATCTGGACAATGAAAGACGTATACGTCTCTAACAATTCCAATATTTGTTACAACAACTCTTGAACGAAGATACATTTCACTTCTTAGATAGGGGAACATCAATGTTGGCCTCTAACATTAAAAATGCGTTACATGCTGTTTAAGGTATTAAGGTACAACAAAGGAACAACAGATATCCCATATCCACTGGTCGCGCTCGTCCACAATATCGACAATCATTTAACAATTACCATGATAATAATGAGCAAAATAAGGTACACTACAACAGAAGGGACAAACCAGGATAATATGTTGTACACTCTTTTCTTTTGTTTTTCCTTAGTACATAAAATCAGCAAGGTATATTAATCCTAATTAAATCAAGTAATATGTGTATCTTTTTAAAAAAAAAGGTTGATAAATAGTCCTAGTAACGAGTGGTTACTTTTTTTGGTTGGTAAATAGCCAATTTGTCTAAGAGACTAATTCATTGTTATTTGTTTTGTTTTGTTATTGTTTTTCTCATTATTATCATACATTATTAGTAGAATATTTTATTTCCAATTATAATAAATAAACATTGTATATTACAAGTAATTTCAGTGTTTCAGATGTTTTGGACATGGATTACATGGCCATTCTATTGTAAAGAACAATTTAAAAGTATATTACTGGAACATTGTTGGTAATAATGCACATAATGTAAAGATCCACTTTTATACAAGAAATACAAGAGTATGATGTAGATATTGTAGCAGAAACACATATTTGATATAATGTAAATTTACATGTTGAAGGTTTTATTTTTTTCCTATTTGTAGAAATATTTTAACCAATGGACGATACTATGGTGGGTTACGCATTTTTCGTAGGACGTCTTTAAAAGATGATATTAAAATATTACATGTGTTGTCCAAGGATTTTTAGTGGATACAATCTGAAAAGCAGTTTTTCTGGCTTCAAAATGATATATATCTATGTGCGGCAAATGTCCCCCCCAACCAATTTATCTTATACCGAGAAGTTAGATATTGATATAATTGATCAAATTGAATAGGACATAGTTTCCTACACAAATAAGGGAGATATCATGTTTTGTGGTGATTTAAACGTTACCACATCCACTGAAGATGATTACATAGCACAACATAGCTCTAGATATCTTCCATTGTTTGAATCATACAAACCAGATAAACATATTAGAGATAGAAAAAATTGTGATGAGACACTTGATAGTAGAGGGAAAGAGATTATTGATTTATGAATAAGAAATCAAATGCGAGTTGTAAACGGTAGATGTATAGGTGATTTACTTGGTCAGTTCACTTGTTTTAATACTCATGGCCAAAGCACTGCTGGTTACCTTATTATAAATGAAACACTTTTTAATCAGATACGCTTTTTTAGAGTTTTAGAGTTTTTTTCAACATTTTCAGACTGTCACTGTAAAATATCATGGCAAATTTTGGCTAAGTATTAATTTACAGAATCTAGGTCGAATAATCGTCATGCTGCCCCCGTGAATTTCAAATGAACTGATGATTCTCCACTTAAATTTCAGCAAGCACTTTTTTCACCAGCTACCAATCATCTTATTAATGATAGCGATTGTTGTTCAAAATACATTAACAAAAAGGCACAAGATTTATGTGATATTTTTCTGTCTGCGGCCAAAGTTTCCCCTGGTAATCCCCAAAAAAAGAATAAGAAGGGTGCCAGATCCGCCAAAAATGGTTTGATAGAGATCTTTTTATAATGCGTAAAAGTGTTATATCTTTAGGTAAAATTTGTTCAAGAAATCATAAGGATCCTGTTATTAAAGGCAGATATTATAAATACTATAAAATCTATAATAAATATGGAAAAGTTAAATATAAGCAATTTATCATATCCATGCTACAAAAACTTGATACTCTTAGAGTTGATAATCATAAGCAGTATTGGAAATTAATAAATGGCATTCAAGACTGTCAAAAAGAAAACTGTTCCGCACAAATTGACTCGGTTACATGATCCAATCATTTTCGTAATGTTCACTCTGCACTTGATAATACATTCTATTCCCGACTTAAACAGTTAGAAACCATACTGTGTGACAAAGAAAAGTTTTCAATCTGTGATGATTGAGGTAATCAAATTAGTATTTAATAAATCTCTGATGCTATTTCAAGCTTAAAATAAGCCAAGGCCTGTGGACCTGATTTGATATCAAATTAAATGTGTAAACAAAGTCAGTCATATCTGATAAATTTCTTATATACAATGTTTAATTTATGCAGTGTATACAGTGTTTAAGAACAGTGTGTATCCAATGCTTTGGGCTAATGGTTATATTTCACCAATTTTTACATCTGATGATCCTGGTCCATCTAACTATAGAGGTATACCATTGGTAAACTTTTAACAATATTTTAAATTCAAGACTTGACAAATTTTGACCAAAATAATTTAATTTATAATTCTTAGATTGGTTTTACAAAAAATGCCAGAACTTTAGATTATATATTAATACTGAAAACACTGATAGCAAATACTGCTTCAGTACAGAGGGTACATTATATACTTGTTTTGTAGACTTTCATAAAGCATTCGACAGTGTAATTCATATAGGTCTAAAACTGAAGCTTATCAATATGAAATTTGTTACATTGTTCTATAATATTATATCAGATATTTATAAAAATAGTAAAGCATGTGTAACAGTTTCAGCTTCTATCACTGACCAATTTAGCATTAAATTAGGTGTAAGGTAATGGGATAACCTGGGTCCTTCTTTATTCAAAATCTTATAAATGACTTGCCATCTTATCTTGACTCTTGTCTGGATGCAGTTTCACTTCACTCAGAGAAATTTAACTGATGTATGCAGATGATATTATAATAATGTCAACATCCACCACTGTGCTCCAAAGAAGACTAAATCAGCTAGACAAATATTGTGTTGACTGGTTCCTGCTTCAGAATAACTTGATAAATTGTGTGTCACATTACAAATACTTAGGTGTTCACTTTACTGCATTCGGAAGTTTTTATCTAACTAAAACTGAACTACATAATAAGGCTCTTAAGGTCTATCATAAACCAAGAAAGGATTTTATAAATTTGTCTCCGGGAATAAAATCCTCTCTACATATTTTTCATCATACCCCTAAACCAATTCTGTTATATAATTCAGAGGTATGGGGAGGCTATAATTGTTCATGTAATAAATTACAATCCTCCTTATTTAATCTTGAAAATATTTATAAAAATCTTACGTCCTCAAAATTTATACTGGGTTTACACAAAAGAAGTGTAAATTTTGCTGTATTATCAGAACCGGGGCGTTTCCCAATGGATACATTATGATATTGTAAAGGCAATTGTTAAATACTGGTATAGATTTGAAAATCTTCAGTCTGAATTCAGTCTGCTGAAAGATTCTTATATATGCATTCAAAAGCTTCACACATCTAACATAATTTCTTGGTGCCCATTTGTTAAGAAATTGTTAGAACATTTTGATATTAAACATGTTAAACAGAATTTAAAATATAAATTTTTTAATATATCTAATAAATTAATTCACACTAAATATATTGACTATTAGTATGTTAGCAAAACAAATGCTTCTGATGGAAAATTGCTCAATTATCTAAAAGTTAAACAAAGTTTTGGCTGTGCGGATTATCTGTCTTTGGTTAAGATTTTTGATTTTAGAGGAGCTATTTGTAAATTACGTATATCTGCTAATAAGCTGCAATCGAATTTGGTCGTTTTTCTAACTATATACCACAAAATGAAAGAATTTGCAAAAAATGCTCCTCTGACTGTGTTAATGGTGAAATCTAATTTCTAACTTCATGTGAAAATTTTAAGTCTGATAAAGATGATCTCTTTGACTTTGTTTGCCATAAAATACATAACTTTACTTTACTAAACAATCAGCAAAATTTTATTTATTTATTAAGCTGTGAAGACAACCAGGTTCTTAATGCTGTTGGAAAATTTATTCATATCAATATGAGTTAGATGTATTAATCTCTCATATAAATATATTATATATTATAAACCAAGGGTTTTATAATTTACAGTCTAATTGTATCGTAATTAAGTATATATATATTCTATGTATATATGATAATCAATCTTTTTCCTTATACTTATATTCTCTATATGATCCTTATGGACCCTTTATTGGAAATAAAACATATCTGATCTTGTCTTTACTTTGAAAAATTCTGAAGGCTCTTAGAATATTAAATGTTTATTTTCATTCAAGATCGTAATCCATAATACATTAATATGGAAAATAGGGAAAAATATGAAAACAAAGTAAAATTAAAGTTGACATCACTGGGCTAGATTATATACTAAGTCTTTGATATTAAACAGCGATTGATACTTTTATATAAGGTTAATGACTCAATATATTGTAAATTCTTAAAAGCTCTCAGAATATAAAATGTTTATTTTTATTCGTGATCGCAATAGTTTTACCAGTAATACATTTTATGGGGAATAGAGAAAAAGTATTGTTAAATTTTACGTCACTGTGCTAGATTATATCGACTTTTAAAATTTTTTATTTGATTTTTTTGAATATGAAAACCTAAATATTGTTAAATAGGATATTTCATATACATGTTACAATAAATATTCAAACAATATCCTTTTTAACAACGTATTACTTTTTTTTAGCAAAATCTTAGTTCAGAACTGAAACAGGTGATCTACAGTTAAAAAACGAGATGCTAGTTCTAAAGAGGACATCCTTATACTTATTGTTATTTTATGTAAATACAAGAAGATGTGGTCTGATTGCTTATGAGACAAAACTAAAAGGAGAAAAAATGACACAGAAATAAACAGCTATAGTTCACCATACGGGCTTAAACAATGAACAAAGCTCATACCGCATAGTCAGCTATAAAATGTTCCGATTGCACAATTGTGAGTCAATTCGAAAGAGAAAACAACCTTCCTAATTTATTTACAAAATAATAAACAAATTTAAATATAAATGTGTTACACAGCAACAAACGACAATCACTGAATTACAGACTACTGACTTGGGACAGAAATATATAGAATGCAGCAGGGTTAAACAAGTTAATATTTAGCGCGAACCTTCCCCTAACATGTGACAATGGTGTAACAGTACAACATAAGAACAAACATTAAAAATCAGTTCAAACTCATCATATGGATAAAAATAGGAAAACATCTAAACAATCTAGTGGACTTGACATTGTACTTTTACATTCCCACAACAGAATGTACTAAGTATTGATCTGTGATCGGTCGCAGTTATTGACAGCTAGTTCAAATCTTATAACAACTATTAAAAAAAATCATGCCTCTAAGACTAAAATATCAATTAAAACACATCCAACATTAGATGGATTTTGTTTTAAGGCGTCATTAGCAGTCAAAGAAAATCATGACCTTGTGCAATGCCATGATACGGGTATAGAAAAATTGTACATCCATGATTTTGATATGTTTACGGATAAAAAAGATATATTAAGATCGATTTTGATTAACTGATAAACAAATCAATATTACGCCAATCAAATAAAGATTCAAGGATCTAATTACAATGTTGAATTGGTAATCTTTTAATATACGTTTATCTTAAGGATCGATTAGTTTACCCGGGTCGTTTCAAAATTGACGAGCTCGGTAAACAACATCTCCGTAAAAATTATATGCTATCCCGTTTGAAATAAATTTCTACGGGTACAAATAAACTTTGAAACACAAACCTAACCAAATAATCGGGGTAAATAAACATTACATGGATTCAAAATATACTCGATTATGTACTTACGTGAAGATACTGCCGCCAATGTTTTAAATGATTCACAATACACATACGTCGTACATGACATTATTCGATACAACAACTATCAGCTGTGAACTGCTCTGTCGTTATTTATCAATTTTTTTGTTACAAAAATAATGCTTTTAATCTCGTTTAGTATCGTGTAGTTTTTACAATAAGTCCCCTCACCACAAATGCTTTTAACAATTCAACAAACGCATTATTAAAGGCGATTTCATTTCCGTCTATGATTGGAAAGTTTATTGTACAGACTTCCTTGTAGAACTGTAAGGAATTGTCACAAAGGAAAGTAAAATTGAACCAAGATTACGTCGGATAGGTAACATAGAAGGATTGTTCCGATGATTATACTATTTATTTTAACAAATGAATACAAATATGAATACATCTAAACAATCTAGTGAACTTGGCATTGTACTCATACATTCCCACTACAGAAGGTACTAAGTAGTTATCTGTGATTTGTCGCAGTTATTGACAGCTAGTTCCAATCTATTAACAACTATTAAAAAATCATGCATCTAAGACTAAAATATCAATTAAAACACATCCAATATTAGATGGGTTTTGTTTTAAGACGTCATTAGCAGTAAAAGAAAAGCATGACATTGTGCAATGCCATGATACAGATATCGAAAAATTGTAGATTCATGATTTTGATATGTTTACGGATATCAAAATTATATTTAGATCGATTTTAATTAACTGAAATACAAATCAATATTATACAAATCAAATAAACATTCAAGGATCTAACAGCAATGTTAAACTGATAACCTTTTGAAATACGTTTATTCTAAGGATCGATTAGTTTACCCGGGTCATTTCTAAATTGACGAGCTCGGTAAACAACATCTCCGTAAAAATTATATGCTATCCCGTTTAAAATAAATTTCTACGGGTACAAATAAACTTCGAAACACAAACCTAACCAAAGAATCGGGGTAAATAAACATTACATGGATTAAAATCTACTCGATTATGTACTTACTTGATGATACTGCCGCCAATGTTTTAAATGATTCACAATACACATACGTCGTACATGACATTATTCGATACAACAACTATCAGCTGTGAACTGCTCTATCGTTATTTATCAACTTTTTTGTTACAAAAATAATGCTTTTGATCTCGATGGTATCGTACAATTGTTTTTAAAATAAGTCCCCTCAACACCTATGCTTTTGAACAATTTGACAAAAACATTTATTAAAGTTGATTTCATTTCCGTCATTGATTGGAAAGGTAAATGTTCAGACTCCTTTTAGAACTGTTAGAATTTGTCACATAGAAAAGTACATATGTACTAAGCTTACGTCGGAAAGGTAAAATAAAAGTATTTTCCTGATGATTATAATATTTTTGACATCATTCATATACGTTAAATTCTTGATGTATTAGTGATTTGTATAAAATGTATAACTATCTTTTATACAGAGCTGATTTGTACAATAAGCTTTTGAATCAATTTTTTTAATAGTTGAAAATATTCTGTTTTTTAGCAATTTATAATGGAAGTGTTGTGGCTGTATACGTCAATAATTCAATAACCCGGTAGTAAAGTAGAATAAGAGAGACATCCATGGTTCAAACTACGATCAAAACGACCAGATAGATACAAATATGGATAACAACGTATAAAGATGTAAAGTCTCAAAGTTTCTACAGAAGTATGCGTTTTATAGATAACCAGGAACGAGACTGCAAATGTTTCCAATCATTTGTCATCAAGATCAAACATAATGTAATTTTGTAATATTCAAATTAGTAAAGGAGGAGTGCGATAAGAGTCATCTAAGGTCCCCAATAATTTTGACCAAAAATACTGTTCATTTTAATCCAACGATTCGATATGGACACTTTCCAGTCTTGGTCGTTGTGTCACTATGCAGAAATGCTCTAGTGAGTAGTCCAAATAAAAAAAAAATTAAAAAAAAATATCTTGACGACCAGTTCAAAATTTACTGCTGGTTCTCACATGAATGTTTAATCACAAGTGGAATTGTAAGTTTGTTTTTTGACTTTTTATATCACTTTTAGTGATTTAGCTTTTTAGTAAACCTGTTGTGACGCTTTTGTGGTGCATATGTCTGGCGACAGTTATTCATCGCTATTTATTTTTCGTTCAACAATAAGAAAGATGCAAACCAAGGTACCAAACAGAAACTGTAGATATCACATGAACTTCAAAGGAATCGAAACCGGGCACAGTGCAAGGACACGATAAGCGTACCCAGCTATACATGAATCACTATCCATTCGAATGTACACTTAGTCAAAATGTAACAATCAAAAGTTCAAGCTACAGTTGAAAACTTTAGTATAGATCCAAACTACGAAACATAATGCTTTTAATAATAATAAACATTGACATATCGTATCGACCTTCCAATTCAAGATATTGGTTGAAAAACTAATGAAGTGACGATTTCAGTCAATTTCCCTAATTAATCAATTGCGCCATGTTTTTTTGTGAATGGAGTTCACCTCGTTAATAAATGTCGTATAATGTGAACGTCATTTTTTGGGTCAAAGGGTATGTTTCTGAAATAGGATGTTGAGAATTGAAATCGTCACCTATGTCATTAGTTCTAGTCTGAAGTCGCCCTTCATTGAGACCTTAAGGACAACATTAAGATATAAAGCGTCTTGTTTATGCAGTTCTGTGAATTGTTTTTCCTGGATTGATCGTGGATTTTTGATATCGTGGTTTTGTAAAAGTGTGCACACACACAAGTCTAAAGAAAACTTTTAATTTATTAAACATTCAGATTCTATACCTACGGAATCCCCGTAAAATTTAATCAAACGCATGATAATGAATCAATATTATACTTTATCCCATTTGGATAATAGTACGTGAACAGCAAAATTTCAATGAAAGGATTGCTATTCAATAAAAGTACATTTATCTTTGTACATTACCTGTGTACATTGACTTGTGGTGGCATTTTGTTCAAGATTGTGGTTGTCTTTCTGGAATAGTTCAACATCTCACCCGTTATTTTATTGATTTTGTATTTACAATTTGTCATTTTTCAAATTTAATTGTTCAGTGTTTGTTCACTTGTTTGTGTTGATATGTCTTTTGACTGAGTTAAGCCATTTCGATTGATATTAATATATTGTGTCGTTCTATGTTGTGATGTTACACTATTGTTTTAGATAAGGGTGAAGGTTGGTACCTATTAAAACGTTAAAACCAGCATTATTTATTTGCCTCTGTTCTAAGTCAGAAGACTGATGTTCAGTGGTTATCATACGTGTTTCTCAATTTTTCTATAGATTCTATATATGAACCAAGGTTCCGTGTTGAACACCTTACTTTGACCTATAATGTTTTTTTTATTACTCTTACTGTATCGTTTTATATTTACATCATCAAGATATCTAAAAGGGGAATAAAAGAACTTTGCATGAGGTTTTCTTTTTCGTTTAGACTTTTAGAACATTTTTATGAAATTTGCTTGACATAACTATAAAATAAGTTATCAGTGAGTGTTCACAATTAATACCAAATCAAATACGACTGTTTGCTGAAACATAAATCAACTAGATACAACAGATATTTTGTTATTCATGAGGTCCATAATTTTAA
Source organism: Mytilus galloprovincialis (assembly GCF_965363235.1). Taxonomy (NCBI): domain Eukaryota; kingdom Metazoa; phylum Mollusca; class Bivalvia; order Mytilida; family Mytilidae; genus Mytilus; species Mytilus galloprovincialis. The sequence continues at coordinate 32,435,134 of NC_134843.1, read as the reverse complement.
GGATGTCTTTTTGTGGTATAGTTGATGGATTTTGAGTAATTCTTTAGAACTTATAAGACTTTACTGGTTAAATCATCTACGACACTTTTTTTGCAGGCCTTCTTTTTCTGCAGGTAAAAGTGTTGTTATGATTTAGGATCATGTTAAGAGTATCATCTACATTGTTTGTATAAAGATTTCTATTAAGTGTCCAGTATGAATTTCGGAGATTTGTGATATTTATAAATATTTATTGCGTAAATGATGTAAAGGTATAAATAGAATTCCCAGTTTTACTGCAAATTCCCAGTTCTTTAGAAAAGCGTTTTAACAATATTCGAGGCTGTGTCAGGTGGAAAACACGTCATAGTCAATGTGCACATTTATCTGAATCTGCCGAACCATATTTGTATGAAGACGATACACACAAGCATTCTGGTATGTTTGTATTTTTCATCCTTGGAGGTAAGTGTTTTTAAAACCCTACAATGGCTACAAAATAATTGGGAAAATGGACAGTCGTTTATGATTCTTGTACCTTGTTTACTAGTTTTAGTCCGCAGTGCTATTAAACTTTGGCCTTTTTTTGTTGTTGATTATTTTAGCGTCTCTGCTGAAGTTTGTAGACTACACGCGCATAGGGCGTATCCAATTTCACTCCTGGTATCTATGATGAGTTTATTCTGTGTTGTTTTCATAGAAATATTTTATTATATTTAGCAATGAAATCTACAACAATACTTTGCACAATGATATTATTACAACCGCAAATATTGTCACATTTTCTGACAGCGTTTTAATAAGTAGCCCGTCATGTTTAGTAAGTAAGTAAGTAAGTAAGTAAGTAAGTAAGTAAGTAAGTAAGTAAGTAAGTAAGTAAGTAAGTAAGTAAGTAAGTAAGTAAGTAAGCAAGTAAATAGTTTATTATAGTGTCACTTCAATACTTGATACTATCGTAAAATTCGTCACAGACTCTTTTCTTTAGGAATTATCTTCGTTCTTGACGACAAAGACTGGTTGTAAGAACGAGAGATGGTATATACTTGTATCTTATTGTTTTTTACCTGCACATTGACCTCAAATTCTTAATTGCAACACACATTTATTAAAACCGGACAATAATAGAATTAGTCGGTTAAACAGACATTCTGCCTTAATATTTTATATACATTTAAAGCAATGTATTCATTAGTACCCAAACACACACATATATATATAGATATAGCTGCATATTTGGGTTCAATACATTGGCAAATACATATATATATATATATTTAAGAGAACTCTTTCATAGTGTGCAATTTCATAATGTTTAAGGAGTCATTGTCAGATGCATACACTAGTTGTCTTTCAAAGGACAATGCATATAAGAATTGAATTAATAACTTGATTAAGTTGATTTTGTCGTTTGACATTCAGATTTACGCAATTTCAATTCTTACACTATCTCTCCCTTGAAAAAAACCCTTCATATATGAACTTCTACATTATCCATGGTCTGTTTTCATTTTGCACACATCAAAGCTTCAGTGTTCACATGCACATCAGCTTCAGTTTTCGATGAGTCAATCATCGATGTTGTCGTTGTGTCGGTTCTATTGCATCTTGTCGTGTTAGTTGTCGAAGCCGACGACGGTGATGGTTTGGCTTTTCTGAACAACTGAAGGACTCTTCTGTTACACATGAAGGAAACAAAAATAAAAACTCCTTGCAGAGCGTTAAGCAGTGAGACAACGGAAGAGATAGCGGACGCTGAAAACAGGGTATCGATTATTTGGAAAATCCATGTTATGCCCGTGATTGTGAATAATTTTATGTAAATAGAAAAATGTACACGATTTAACGTTGAACTCTGTTCTTCTCTCTTAATTTTCGGTGTTGAGATTATTTTTACTGACGTCACAATAAAGAAATATATATTTGTCAAACATACTAGCGTTATTGGTATTATAAATGTAACGATAATTGCTGTTGGTCGATTTAAAAAACACATGTGTCCCCCGTATCCGATAGAGTCATCATGTAAAAAAGTCGTTATCATATTAGTTGACACTATTAAAATTGGCAGTCCATAGGAATATAAAACATACGAAACTAAGACTTTATTTTGTCCCGACTGTCCGGAGGAATATAGTAATATCTTACTTCGAAAAACACGAAACATATGGAACGAGCACACACTCAAGCAACCGAATTCTGCTAACCAAAATATATGCATAAAAATACCAATCAATATGCATATCGAATTTGACTGAGTTGCGTATAACCCAAACTGGAACAACAAGTGAGCGAAAAACATGGCAAAAACTAAACACATGTTATTTTTGCCTGGAAGTGATCTTAGAGTACTAAATAAGCAATAGGTAATAAAAGTTAAAAATAGGCATATTAAGGACAAACATGTACAACTCATCATGAGTATACCTAAAAGAGTGATTGCTTGACTTTCGAAATCTGGTTGACTTGGGAAAATGTCTTTAAAATCCTTGAGACAAAGTCTAGCTTTTTTGTCTGACATCAAAATGTATTCATTGTCATAATGCGTCACCGATCCACTGATATTAAGTGTCAATTTTTGATTAGTTTTGTCAATTTGGAATTCACTCTCATCGATTTCTACTTGTTCACAAACTAATAGTTCACTGACCTCAGAATATTTGTACAAATGTGCACTCGCATTAGTACGAACGTTTGAGTAACGACACGTTTCGGCGGATCCCATTCTGTATATTACTCCTGGAAAATTATATAATTTCCCTTCCCTTTTTATATTGAATTTAAATGGTACATTACGGTAAAGTATAGAAAACGTGTTGTGAGTTAGATTTATTAATTTCTTTTCGATATAAGATCTTTCAACAGTCTCGTCAACAAATATATTTTGATCTAATATTATATCAATGCTCGTTCCTTCTATCAGGGTTGTTGAACAGCTGAGATTTACATGCAAAGCAGATAAATCAAGAAGCAAACCTTTTACGTTTAAATATGTTTGCAAAAAAGTTAAAAACGAATTCTCGACCGTATCTAAAAACTGTGTTGTTTTATTAATCGTACTCGTAGCTTTACCTCTCAATTTTAGTGACAATATATATCCAAGATTACTTGTAAACGGTAGTAAAGGAACACAGCCATTGCTCGTCAGGATTCTGCCAGGGTAGCAATGAATATCGCGGCACTCATTCTGAAAAAGAGTTTAATCATCATAGGGAGTAAACATTACAATATTATTATGAACATTTTGTGTACCGTTATTATGTTTTAATGAGAACTCAGAATGTTTTGAATTTGGTTTTTTGTGTGTGTGTTTTATCTGTCGTATTGTAGAACTGTTTTGTTTAATTGACATACATTGTGGTTTTCATCATGGTCATTATCTTAAATTGACAACCAGAAAATTCGCGTTGAGATGACCTCAGATAAGTTGATTAATACATATGTCACTGTGTAATAATGTTTGAAAAATAATCGAATAAAACAAAACCGAATATTTACTTGCCATTCGGAAAAGGAAAAAAAGGCACTGGTTTTGTCTATCATACTTAAACCTCTTATTAGATCTATTTTATGATCTTATTTTTTTACATGCAGATATTTTCTTAAAACGGACTTTGGTTCATTGCATTTATTTACAAATCTAAACAAGTGAGATGATTTTGAGGAAATTGGTTATATAATTTACCTTAAGTTCGTCAAATATCTGTGTTTTGTTACATTCTTTATCCATTTTGTTGTCTTGTAAGTCATCAAATAACCCAAGAGCGAATATTTCCCGAAATGATGTCGGTCCATGTGTCCCTCCTGTGCCTCTAGCACCTGTGCTTGGTTCAATTTGCGTATGGTGTAGCCATTCAAATACTGGGCCAGTTCCGGTGATACATACATGGCAAAAATAATTTTTATATGGGGCAAGAGCCTGTATTGATGGTAGTTCATGACAATTTTTTATGATATTTGATTTTGACTTTGTTTCGTTACATGTTGTATGTAGCACTTTGTTTCGATTTGAAGGATTACACATTCTGCAGAACGGATTTTCACCATTGAACCATATATGAGGCAAATTTAAATTAGCGCACGCAGTTTTGATGTCTGGATCATTATTTATCCAAGTGCCTGTAATATTACATTTGTCATAAATTGAAAGTGTTGAACATTTTGTTCCCTGTTTTTGTGGTTTCATGCTGTAGCTACATTTTCTGTTAATAGCATAAGTTATGTAGTCTTGAAATGACACATGGTAGGTCGGAGAAATAAATTCATCGCAAAATACTGCAATACTCCAATACATAATTGATTTCTGATTTTCATAAGGCAAAATATCTTCATTGCATAGCATACAGAAAACGTTCTTGTAATGCACTGAAAAATTAACCACGCTTATTTCTATCGGCAAACTAGAATATAAACTTCTATCAAGAGTGCTCTGACATAATATGCTAACTTCAATGTTTGAAGTGTTTTTGCATTGGTTATATACAAGAAATCTGTCTCCTGTTGAAGACAACCTAAAATCAGTACATCCTGTTGACCGTTCAAACATTTTGTCAATACAACAAGGTTTTGATTTGAAATAGCAATTATCGTCACAATCACAAGCATTCATACTTTTTTGCGTTGATTGTTTGTCACATAAATAACCAGTTCCCATCATAGCATAAAACTTTCTGTGTACATTGGTGAAATTTAGAGTGTTGAATATTTTTTCTGATTGTTCTTGAGTTTTGATATTCATTATAAATGTCCTACTCTTTTCCTTTTCAAACTCATCTTGAAGATGTATATCGTTGATTATTTTGTCTTTGATAAATCTAATATCAAGAGCCTCGATATGAAACTCAAATTTGAAATATCGTTCATCATTGATTGCGATCATCATCTGGCTTATGTTCATCTTAGCATCCAAATATTTAGAACTTTCAATGGTACTATTACGGTTGCAGAGGTAACAGTAATAATTTTTGAATGGTGTTGTTATACTACTCTTTGGTGTTCGAAGACATGCCTCAAGTAAATCAACGCGATACCTATCCCAGTATCCTGTATCATTACACTCAGATATCAAAGTTGTTGGTTTTGGTGGATTGCACATAAAACAAAATATATTCCTGAAAAATTTATATCGGTTATCGTAGTGATGACAAGCGTATTCTATACTTGAGTCATAGTTTTGCCATGTTTCCGTTATGTTACATTTGTTCACATAACCCGGAGCTTCGTTGACAGTAGAACAATTTCGTGGTTGTCTTACGGAATCACTGACAGCATAGAAAATATTGCACTTTTGTTCTGTTGCAAGACTTATTATTTCTGAGTAGGATGAAACGAAGTTGAAATCGGTAAGTTTCAAGCAGTCTATTTCCAATCTCCAAGGAATTAAGTCTTTAATGCTTTCATTAAAACATTGAGAACAATGTTTATTTCTATATGTCAATCCAGTTTTCCTTGATGTCACAGGTCCATTTTGCAAATGTTCTCCAGGTGAAAATGTTGACTCGCATTGTCTTGTCCTGTAAGACGTCTTACCATTGCACTTTCCTACCATAATAAATAATGGAGCATCTGGTTCATGATAATTTTGTTGTAGGAGCTTTGTCTCAGTACATGACAGATGCAGAGAGAAAAATAAATCTGGACAACAGTCGCCTCTTGTTACACAGTCTAAGTCACATTCACATGGAGGACAAACTCCTAAATTAACTGAAGTATTATATAGAAGTTGATATTCATGGCTTATTTTACTTTGATCACATAATTGTTTTCCACATGCCAAGACATACATATCTAGAACTTTGGAAACGTTGAGTGCATATATTTGATAAAAACTGGCACTTAAGAACAGGTAACATAACCAGGATGATTTCTTTTTCATTATTAGAGATCAGCAATCTAAAATAAAAGCAATGCCATCTTCAATTCAAGTTCACAAGACAACATGTATATTTTTTATTGTAAACATTTTAAACACTCATGTCGATAATTTTCAAAAAACGAGAACATTCTAAGTTCCAAACTCTTTATATTGACTTTTTCTTTACATCATTTTCACCTACTCATAGCAAAGAACAACACATAAAGCTTGTCGAAACACTATATTACTGAATTCAAGCTCAAATTTGTCTGGTAGTAATGTATACAAAGAAAGCACCATATGGATAATAATAGTGACCAATATAAGACTTTTAATTTTCAATTATTACCTGTTTTTGTTTACTAATGTCTACTTAAATAATTATGTTCCTACCTGTAAGTCTTATTTAAAACAAATATGTTCATTGGACGTAAATTTAGTGGTCGTTATATAAAATATTAATGACAACTTTTTTCCTTCCCTTTTTCCTGCATGTTGGAAAAGGAAGGTTTTTTTGGGAAAACATACATTTATGTAAACACATAGATCAACCAAAGCGATGTATGTATTTCTTTGCTAGACAAATTGCTGATATAAAAAAGAAGATGTGGTATGATTTCTTTTCAGTTAAAAACAAAATATATAATGAAACTATGATAGGAGGGCATATTTGCCATGTTTTAAGATCAGGAGTACCTCTTTTATAACTTAAATAATACCCATTCCAATGAAAAATTAGTTACTTTTGCTGTCAGTAATCTTATTTAATTATCGTTTTACTGACACAGCAAACACACAAAAAGCTAAGTCACAAATATTCCGAACGCCGAGGAAAAGTCAAAAAGTCCCTAATCAAATGACAAAATCAAAAGCTCAAATATTTTGTCTTGAAAACGTATAAAACAAGAGTATTTGACACATCATCTCGCTTCAGATTCTATTGTTTTTATATATAGGGTTTTTAAAGTCTTCAACCACTAAACATTTTTAGTTTGCCCTTCCACGAAATATTTATTTAGAATTTTTTTAAATGTTTATGAATTTTCTAAAATTCCACCTGACAACCGATCAGACAATAGTTAACGTTTAAGTTGACTAAATGCAGAAAAGAACATTAACTTATGCTCATTAGCTAGTAGCCTGATATATTTGTCTTTTAAAATACAACTGACATATAAGGATCGTAATGGTGCTATGTGGATAAATTTATCGGTTTTCAAGAGCTAAATTGGCAGAGCGTCAACGGCTTCCATTTCTACGATTGAAAAAATGAACTGGCGTAATGGGGAGATAAATTTGACGAAGTAGAATCCTGACTGTAACAATGTATGCTATTTCAATAACAATAGCCAAATCCTGTCCAGTATACGAATTCATAAGTATGTATCATTCACATAAAAAGAATGTAATTGACTCTCTGCAAATGTTAAACAGATCGTGTAAAATACATATTTTTTTATACTTATCATACTTGCCATATAAGTAATAATGTATGTATAATTTTAAAATGAGTTATAAATAATTATCATGCTGTCATAACTAAGATATTTATAATTAGCTACATTATGTTTGAGTGGATATTTAATAAGCTAACATAATTACTCTTTTACATAAAGGTCAACAGCACTGAACATTCTAAATAAAAGGTTGACTATAGGGATAGTCAAATTATGTCTTTAAGTGTGGGACCCCCAAGATTTTTTTTTATTATATCAAAATGTTCATTAACAAACAAAAAAGTCAGAAATCTTTCGTATTCCAATCAAAGACTCACTAAGTCTCTGAGTGAAAATACAAAGGCCTTAAAGATTATATAATAAACTCCAAATTGATGGACACGATTTTCTTTAAAATTCAAAATATCGGGTAGTGCATTTCAACATTTCCTATAAATAATATAAATTGAGATATTTTGACCTCAGATTATTTATCTATTTCAGTTTTTCAACAAAATATTTAGTGCATTCAAATATTTTTAAAATGTGTAAGACAGATAAAGTTGAGTTGTATGTTAAGCCACAAACAATTTCTGTTGTGATCTTCCCGATGAAAGTGTTTTTTGTTTCTTCCCAAACCATGAATTGATCAAATGACTTACTGTACATTTTTAAATTAATTAAAAGCAATATTACTATGTTTCATCTGTATTACGTGAATATCAGAGTGAGGGAAAAAATGAAAGTTATCAGGCTTATAAATTGACACGTCACAGGCGCGTTTCAACATTATGAAGCTAAAAATGGCGCTGTAATAGGCCACACAAACTACACAATTTCATAATCAAAATAAGATGTTCGATATAGGACTGATTTGATCTTTACTTGTGGGGAGAATCGCTTGCAGAATTATTTTTAACGCTTGGAGATGATGGTACAAAGTGACGGAAATGTTTTTGTTTCATTTGATGTGTTTGGGTTAAACTTTTGATGTTTTGTAAGATCCTTTCCGTTTGGAATTTTGCTTGGAGTTCGTTTTATTTTGTTATTTTCGTTTTATTTTTTATGAACAGCAAACATTCAGAACATGATTGAATATATATTTTGAGTGTGCACGCTTTTAAGTAATAAATATGAAACATAATTTAAATGTTTGATAAAACATAAAAATTAATCAGTCATATTAGGCAAAACAAAGATGAAACGTTCTGAATCCGTTTTTTTTTTCTTTTCTTTTTTACATTTGCTTAAAAAAAAACAACGTTTTTTAGTCAGTTTTCTCATCATTTTTGTCTCATCCTTTTTTAAATGCCAATAAGTCCATAACACTTAATTATCTTATTAGTTGCCTGTTTACTGTGTTTATCTTATATTATGATCAAGTTTGATATTAAATGTTTACGTGACATGTGTCACTAGCGCTTAAAGCCGACAATTATCAAATTACATAAATCATTTAGATTGCAATTTATTGAACTTTATAATTTGACAACTGTTTTTTTCCAGTATGCCTTCTCTACTTGGATGAAATTTCAAAATTGAAAGGGTTTACTATAAATTTTTGGCACAACATCTGCTCAATTTTACATTAAAAGAAATTAACAAAAATAACGGACTACAAGGAAAATTCAAAACGAAAAGTCCCAAATCAAATGACATAATCAAGAGCTTAAAGACACTAAACGAATTGTTAACAAATTGAAAACAACACGTTTAATAATTTCTTGCGTCCGAAGCGCTTTTCTGGATTTATCGTCATCAGGAACGCCCAAAGCCAAACATTTATAGCCCGAAGATGTACATTGTACAAGTACCGAAACCGTTGATGAGCTATATGTCAAAAATACCTAAAATATATAGCCAAATCCATCTAAACCCAACTTTGCCTGAAGGAGTTGAAACCTTAGTTTCTTAATAATTTCAAAATTTATAAACGGACAATTTTAGTAAAGTTTATTAAGTCATGTCGGTACCGAAGTACTGACTACTGAGCTGATGATACCCTCTGTCATATTCCGGACTTGGTACAGGCATTTTCTTATGTAGAAATTGATGGATGAAACCTGGTTTTATAGCTAGCTAAACCTCTGTATGACAGTCGCATAAAATTCCATTATATTGACAACGATGTGTGAACAAAACAATCAGACATAACAGGTAAACATGTCAAAAATAGGGGTACATCAGTCAACATTGTGTTATAATCTTAATCACTATACAAACAAATTGGTCAAGAATGCAAGGCAATAAGGCATATAATAGACACGGCAAATCAGCAAAAACGAAGACCAGGAACACCAGGAATTTACCACAGCACAACAACACAATCACAGGATGTACAAGTACCAAACCACGTCAAATGGACATCACCAAAAATAGATTTTACAGTAAAAGTTATTATTTATAGAGACAAATAAAAAAATACTTTAACACTTTATTATGATAAAAACAATGCCAATACCCAAAATCTATACATCAAGACCATCGTGTATTATTTTGTGAAGTCGATACTGAATATCTTTCAATAAGGTCTTAGTATCTTCCAATGAACGTTTTTAGAAAAAGGATGAGACGTTTTTTGACATACCCCTAGTTCATCAACTTTCTCCTCAGACAGTTTCGATGTTTTCAAAGCTCTTGATTACTGAATTATTGCGAAATGTACATCCCTTTTAATGTGAACTTTGAAATTAAGGTGGCGAAAATGATAATTTCAGAATTAAAATCGTCACATTTGTCATAGATTTTGGTACTGAAATGACCACTTATGTCAATTCTGAGGTATAAGTCTCAAAATGAGGCAGAAAAAGCCTTGTCTGTTGTTTCTTTGATTTTTAGTTCTGCAGGATATATTTTGAACCCAATCGGAAAAGGTTGGATGTTAATGGAAAGAACATCATCAATATAACAGAATGTGACATTAAATGGTATGGCGTCTTTGATCTTCTTGTTTTTAACAAATGTCTAAAGTACATTCGACTCATTAAAATTAAAACTAGGTCGGCAAGGAGACAGTTCGTTACAATATTTTGGAAAAGTCAACCTCTATATTCAATAATAAAAATATAGAAAGAAACTCCAGCCTACTGATCGCTTGTTCCTCTGTGTAGCATGTTTTAATTTTTGGTTCACTAATAACAAAAAAATGCCGTAAGGTCTCCCAAAGTAATAAATTTTAAGTATATGCTATACAATTGAGAAAGGAAATGGGGAATGTGTCAAAGCGACAACAACCCGGCCATAGAGCAGACAACAGCCGAAGGCCACCATTTTTATGATAAAAAGCATTGTGGGCTAAATCCTTATAGGCGAATTTTTCCATTTCACATTGGAAATGAAGTACTGATGAGATTTTCATAGACAAAATGCGCGTCTGGTTCATATAAATAAAAATCAATGCTGATATCTATGATGAGTATTTTACAACCACTGGGAGGATGCCACTTCTGGTGAAGATTTTATTTCCCGAGGGTATCACCAGCCCAGTCGTCAGCAATTTTGTGTTGACATCAATTATCATTGACATGATCATGAATATAAACTGTTTACGAAACTTTAATTTGGTCCTCAATGCTCTTCGACTTCGTACTTTATTTGGCCGTTTTAACATTTTTATTCGAGTGTCATTGATGAGTCTTTTGAATACAAAATGCGAGTCTGGCGCAAATACATAATTTTATCCTGATATCTATATGAATATACAGGGTTTTTTGATAATTATACTAGTTTTAGAGAAAGATCGAGATTTAAAATTATCCAGAAGTCATTTAGACTCCATTAGAATCCACTTTATGGTTAATACCACTTCGCGAGTAAATTTATAGCTACCAAAATAGTACCAGACTTACAATTTGATACGCCAGACGCGCGTTTCGTCTAAATAAGACCCATCAGTAACGCTCAGATCAAAGAATTAAAAAGCAAGACAAGTACTTAGTCGAAGAGCTTTGAGGGTTCAACAGTTTCACAGTATTTATGAGGATCGTCTTTTAACTACGGACAGAATCTTTTTCAATCAAATGGACAATTCTTTCGTCGAACAAGCAGATGTACCTTTTTTGCAAGGAATTTTGTGAAAATTATGGTAGCAATATAAATACGTTTCGTCCTTCGATTTGATGTTCAATGTAATATGTTCATAGAAGACATGAAGGACTTGTGATTCTCATCATTGTCAAATAATATGTTTCATATGTTAGGTTACCTAAGATTTAAATTATTTTTAGAATAGGTGTTCATAATTATTAGAGAAGAGTTATAGATTAAATATGCATCTACGTGAAAAACTAATACGACGGGTTAATGTGGAGGAGGATGTACATACCTTTCCGGAGCATATGAAATAAACCATGGGATCTGTTGAGGTTCGTGCTGCTCATGTGTTTTGCAATTGCGTAACGGTTTTCAGTTTATTATCGAATAATAAATTTGAAATTAAAAATTTTTCTTTGATATCTTTCGCTTCTCTTTGTCTATTGTATCTTATTGTGGTGAAATACGATGTATATAACATGTGTTTATTATTGTTTTGTAAAATTAACTATGTGAAACTTCTAATTTTTAGTTATCTAATCTTTTTATTACAATATAATAATAAAATTAACTATATGATAGTGTCTTTTTAATGAACGGCCATATACCATTTGAAGAGTTGAGAAGTATTAAAAGTAAACTGTAAAAGAGTGTTAATTACCCCGACCATATGAGTATATACCCATATGGTCATGACCATACGTGTATGGTCCGAATACTCATATGGTCCGGAACATACACATTCTTCTTAAAGAGTTAATAGCAATCGAGTATCCGTTTTTTTTTATTAAGAACAGTACGTCAAAGGGATGTTACAGTATTTTGCTGTAAGTTGTACATGTAATCATTTTTAGCATCAACAGAAAAAAAAAGACATGCGGTAAAATTTTACTACTTTTAACCGAATTGAGTTAGCAGGATAGAAAGATGTTTGGAAAAAATAAAATAAAGGACATAAAATATAAAGAAATGATGAAAAAAAGGCAAAAAATAAGGATTACAAATATAATTGGCGATTACATAATTAAAAAATGCAGATTAGTGGACAAACTTCAAAAAGTGGTATAAAGAAATACGGCTAAATTGTTTTTACAAAAAATGAGATCTCTCATCCAGACCCTCTACTATGATAAGTGATTATTCTTTTCAGCAAGTATTTGTTTCAACAGAATACTTAAATTCTTGAGAAAATCTATTCAATTCAACCATTCTTGCATTTTGTATACATTATATGTGTCTATTATTCTTTGAGGTGAAAAATTCATGATGGGTTAAAGTTTGATGTCATAAATTTTCAATTCAAAACATTTTATTTTCTTAATTGATTTAGATACCAACTAATTTCGATTATGTTTATCATTAAAGGATCTAAATAAAAAGGCAAATTGGGAAACATGCCAGATAAACTGTCAGATTAACTGTTATCGTTGATTACTGTAATATTTGTAATTGTAAGGGAAAAAAGGGGAAAAAAACCCATATGTATTTTTAAATTGGTAACTCAGGATTTTACTGTCAATTTTTCAATTAGTTCAATCTCAGAGGAACATAATGGTTACATTTTTAATCAAATACAATCGAAGTAGAAATAGCGATATAAAACGCAATATAAAAAAACAATTTTGACTTTCCTTGAAAGACTATGTAAGATAGTGTTGTACTCCGAGGAATAGGTGTGTCTGGATTAGAAGCCCCAAGAAACGGAGGGGAATTAAAAAAAGATTTTTCTTCTAATTGGCGCAATCGTATGTTTTATTTTTGGCGCAAATGATACCATGTAATTTTAAAACATGTGGCGCAAACGTAGCATTGGAAAAAAAGTTGTGGCGTATTAGGACGCATTTTAAGCGCAAACAGATCTCTCCTATAATAAATAGATGTTGTTGTTTGGAGAGAAATGTTGTTATTATATGTTTTTGACAGATATCCATTATATTGTCGTAGAAACAACTTATAGTTTAAACCATAATCATTCTATGATTGTGACATTATCGAAACAGACTTAAAATGGCATCGGGGTTAGTCTTTCTAAGTCTATGCAGTGTTTTAAAGACTGGTATTTCATCAGTTTTATACTGGTTTTGTCATCGTGATATCGGTTTCTCTTCTTTTCTTAATCATATTTATATGTGTACATACATCATACGTAATGAACAAGTGATCTCAGTAGTTCAACTTCTTTATACTAAGCTGTCAAAATTGAGGTTGTAAGTTCGAACATAATAGTGGCCAGTGCAACCAACTCTAATTCTAGAGATTTGTCAGTTCTTTTTTTTTTGGTCCTGTCGAATTCGGTGCATTCAAGATTTTTTCATCGATAAGACTGACAATCACGAAATAACTACTGTAGTGAAAGCGGCGACAAAACACAAAAGATCAATTCAAAAAACTTTCAGTAACCTTTTATCTCATACTGTATTTTACATGAATAACTCTACTCAGTAATTTTAAGTATAATTATAATTATGCGATACCAATATAGAAATTATATGCACTGTACTTTATTATAATTATAATGAATAAAATGCAAATAGAAACTACAAAGTAATGTACTTACTGTTATACAAGCTGAAGATCTTTAACAAGTTTTTCAATCAACTCCAGTTCTGTAGTTTATTCAATGAAATAGCTATCTGTTATGAGTTCTCTCGATAAAATGTCTGCACTGGCATTTCATAGTATGTCAATTATCATCATTAGCATTAAATCTCATTAGATGAAGTGCATAGTTTTATATTTTCCTCATCAAATATGATATTAACATTATAACAAATATATTAATTGAAGTGTTTGTATTTCCCTGACTAAAAGGGACATTTTAGTTTTATATATTGCGTATATATTTCCGCTTTTAAAGTGTTAGGCAATATGACGAAGTGTCAAATTTCCGAAAGGAAGTAAACGATCAACAATTTATATAAATGGTCTTTCTATCATAAATCATCATGGACGTGTCCTATCATCCATCAGTTTATTTATGTCCATACTTCCGATTTTCACATGGTAGCAATCCGTAAAGATAAACAATTATGACTTAAACTAAAACAACACATTGCAGGTACTATTTTAAAGTAGTAAACTATAAGTTATAAATTTAATTGTTTGCTATTGACCCTCTCCGGTTTTATAGAGGGTTATCTACGGTGAAACTCATAAGTTGTAGAACGAAGGCCGAATCCTCTTTTGATTCACCAACCACCATTGGATCCATAGGGGGTCAGGAGTAAACCCTATGTCGAATTTATTGCCATCGGGACTGCCAACTTTTGTGTAAACCCCATATGAAATTTACTGACTCCTTACTGATTCGTAGGGTACCATGTGATGACATTAAATCATTCACAACGTAATATTTTTCACTAATAACTTAAGTCCCAGTCCCACTAGACCACGATCGCACCACGCTCACTGCGACCTAAAATAAATTCAGATCGTGGTGAGGTCGTGGTATGAGCGGCATGAAAATGTAAATTTTCGTTGCTTTCACGATGCTACTACGTCCTCATTACGCTTTAACAACGATCCCGCTACGATTATACCATGTTTCACCGTGCTTATTCTGCGACCTCAGTACGCTTATCAAGATCTGTCTACGCTCATCACTTTCTCACTACTACCATACCACGAGTTATCCGATTGCAACACGATCGTACCACGCTTCTACTGGGATTATAGCACGTTTTACCACGATTATACTACGTTCATACCGCGAGCTTACTACGTTCTCAGCAATAACGTCAACATCGTGTTCCATATGATACAGTTCCATTGCTTCTATTTCTGATTAATGCGTAGATTTCACGGAAACAATACAGTCATGCCACCAAAATCTACTAGAACACGTAGTCGTGGTGGTAGGGATTGATGTAGAGGCAGAGGGAGCTCTGATAGTGATGAATCCTGATCAAGCAGAGATGTCGGACCGACCAATCAAACCGAATTTACAACCTATTGCAGGTCCATAAAGCTCAAATGACGATATTTTAGTAAACGATAGCAGAGATGACACAGACATAGATATAGGAAGATGTGGTATGAGTGCCAATGAAAAAACTCTCCATCCAAATAACAATTTATAAAAGTAACCCATTATAGGCCAAGGTACGGCCTTCAACACGGAGCCTTGGCTCACATCGAACAGCAAGCTATAAGGGCCCCAAAATTTACTAGTGTAAAATCATTCAAACTGGAAAACCAACGGTTTAATCTTTATAAAAACGAGAAGCAAAGTTGAGCCATTAAAGAAAATGGAGTCCTAATTACATACAGACAAACAAAACCTAGAGAGATTTAATATAATTATTTTTTTGTGAAAATGACAATGAGAATAATGGTCGTAGTATGAACGTAGTCAGGTCGTAAGAAGAGCGTGATGAGGACGACAAGGGCGTGCTAGAATCGTAATATGGTCGTGAACAGCGTGGTAGAGTCGTAGTGGAAGCGTAGTTTGGTCGCGGTGAGAACGTGATGGTCGTAGTGAGGTCGTAATAACGTCGCTGTGAGATCGTAGTACAACATCTCCGCAAAGAAGCACGCTTTCGCAACGCTCTCGCTACGATGGTACAGCGACCTTTGCGATCTTACTACGATCTTAGTGCGCTCTAACTACGCTTCTACTACGACCTGATTTCGCCACGACCGCGATGCAGGCAATGCACATGTTGCAATAAACATGCCGTATTTCCTGAATGTCTTCTTGTATTAAATGAACGGTAGTTTTTTTTCAATTATCTGCTAACGGAACCCGAAGAATATATATTTAAACTCATAAGTCGAAAATGACACTGACAACGCCATAGCAAAATAAAGCGAACATTATACGACCGTCTTCTTTTCAACGAATAAAGTTTCATAACTCTTCAATGTCATATAAAAAAACACAACAACAAAGGTTCATGCAAATGGATTATATTGTTTATGTGTTGTTTTCTGACATGTTGATTAAGGCAGACAAACGGAAGGGAGGATAACGGTTTACCATTAAACGTCTCATAAACGGGCATATAAAAACGAAAACACGATCAAAGAACACGGCAGTCTATATAACACATTAACTAAAGCTAAAGACTGAGCATACGAACCCCGAAGAAACTAGGATGAAGTCAGAAGCTCCGAAAGGAAGAAGAGACCCTGCTCCACATGTAGCATCCGTCGTGTTGCTCATAGTTAAAAGTTGTAGCTCAGTCTAATTTGATGTTGTCAGAGTGAAATAGGACGGACGGTATTATGGTAACGACAACTGGAGCATATTCGTCGAAATATTTGAAAGATATTCCATAATGACAAACCATCTCGAAGTGGAGTTTTAAAATTGTCGAAGGAGGACCTCAACTACACCATTTAGAACCATTCCTTGTAAACAGCTACGCTCAATCAAAGAAAGAATGATAGGAATGTAAGATATGAAATATATTATCAAGTAGTTAATATATAATACTCAATATACAGGGGATACAGAAAATTTACATGTTGCTACGTCGAAATTCGAAGCTCATAACTCGGAAGCTAAAATCATCACTTTTTATGTAAAGCTTTGTTGTCAACCTAGAACCCTCATTGTCAATTTCTAGATGTAAATTCGTGGTTCTCATTTTTCAAAACAATCCACAATAGTTGGTCCACAGTAGTATGTATCTTGATATTTGTATCGTACCAAAAGTATGTAAAAAAAAATAAATCAGAAAAGCAAATTAGAATTACCGTAGACTGTTAGTTTTTAAATATTAAGAAGCATTCGGTATGTGTCAGAGAGACAACAAATTAAAAACAAATTTCATAAAGTATTCATTTACAATGTATACATTTGTATATCTATGTCGATAAAAACATTCTGAAGTTTTAAGCCCTAAATTGACCTTCATTTTTGTGTAAAAATACTGTATTTACTTCTTTATACATGATCTACCAAGTAGAATTCTAAATGTTTAAACCTCCTCTCTGTCAGTTGTAAAATATGTCCTACTGGAAAAAAATAGGTTATCATTTACTTTATGACAAATTATGAATGTATGCCTCATATGCAGTCTAGTTGTATGAAGGACAGGGTTTACCCACAATTGCTTGTCTTCATTTTAAGGTAGCGAAAAATATTCAACCCCATGTATACGGATTATCTTAAAGGTGTTTGTGACTTGGAAGTAGTCAGTCCAAAAGAAATATAGGTTTCCTATTATCATAGGGCAAGATAACAGCAGATTTTTTGTCAACGTCCTCTGACCTTTTTGGGAAAAAAAATTTCTTATTAATTTTTAATAGTTTATGTTAAATATTTCTATGTTTTAAGTATCGTATAAAAGCCAAGTATTCTTTGAAATTCTATAGTCCAAATGAAAAGCAATGACCGCGAAAAAGTTTGGAACATTGCATTGGAGGCAACAATTTATTAATCTCATGCGAAAGACCATTGTTATTGCTGACAGTGATTCAATGACAACCAATCCTCAGTACGCCATTCAATGTCGTCATTTCTTAACTATAGAAACACCCAAGAACTTTCTCAATCTTTTTTTTAGATTAGTTTAGTCATGCGTTCTTTGTAATGTCACGATGGAATTTATAATAGTTTCCAAACAGATAAGTTTCATAAATCATTATGGTTAAATATTTATCAAATTCATCCACCACCGTTCTTTTTTTCTCAATGAATCTGGATCATTTGAATAGTACGCTTGCTATAGCATCGATAGTATCGAAGTAGTCCCGTTGCTTTGTAACTAAGAAATAAAGTATATATATATAAATTAGATTACCAATTGTAAATAGTCAACAATGTGATGCTTCATCCACACAATCTATGTTGTGTCATATGTACTATTATATGTCTGTCTGTCTTTTTTTCATTTTTAGCCATGGCGTTGTCAGTTATTTTCGATCTATTAGTTTGACTGTCCCTCTAGTATCTGTCAGTTGGTCAGTGACTTTTGAGTGGGAATATCCCTTTTGTATTGTTCCGCCTCTCTGTCAATCTCAGGGCAAAAACAATATCGAAAGCACAAAAATTGCATATTTATACAGCAACTAGAATACTTCCTGTTGTCTTTATTGATAAAATATAGTAACAAATTGATAATAAGTACAATATCAACTTATTTTGTGATAACAGTTATCACGTTAAGTTATTTTAAGCTGCAGTATAAAACAATAATATATAGATCAAGGTTAGAAATTAAATACCATTGTGTGTGTATTATGCATGCGACTGGTATCAGGCTCGGGTAACCTAGCACCTCCTTTATTCCTCAGTACTCTCATACTAAAACGTTAACTATTTCTTGACATTGATGTATCATTGAATACATAGATCTTTGAAAAGACATGCAGTAAATCGTCTCTTATAATATGATTGATTGCTGTTTCAGTAATGTCCAGTGACAACTATTTCTAGCATTTTTGAACATTTTGCTTATTATTTTACATTGATAGTGTTAGAATCGACTATTCGAAACTGTTTATATTGACCGAGAAAACAAATCGGAGATATACCATGTTCTAAGTGAATCCTGATATGATAAATTGTGTTATAAGCCTGTGATACCATATCCAGTAAAGCATGTTTAAAATGTCAATATTCAATAAATATGAACTCTGCATACCATTAGACATGTTACGAAAAGGTATATTCACGACGCTGAGGTTGACAAATTACACTTTAAATGTGGGGACTGTGTCACAACACCAAAGAGATTACCTGTGTATACATTGGATTTTTTTTTTAAACTGCATTGATCCTTTCGCAGGCAATTCCGTATGGAACGAATATTCAATAACATTTATACGATAAGTAATATAAGCAATAGATATTAATAATTTCCATTATAGTTTTAAGAAACTATAATAATACTGCAAAAAATGGGGGACGTTCATGTTAATGCAGTAGAAGTGCGGGGCAACGGAGACACGGGGTACACACGTGTGTGAATTCTTTGGCGAGCCCTTAATATATCTTGCAAATAATCTTAAGTAATATAATCTGTTGTATATATATATACCCGTGAATATATATGTAACGATCATTTTTATATAGTTTAAAAAAACAAACAGTGTATGTATTTTGATCCAGTTGTTTGCCACCTAAATTTTTATCTTACGGGGTCTGTTTTAAAACAACTAAAACACGATTTCAACTTGAGGCATGTTGCACTATATAGTTTTAGAACATTTTCGCCCGGTCATATAGTTTCGAAGGCATGAATTTTCTTTCTTTATTTTCTTCCAACTTTGTCTCAATTTCAAAAGTGACAGCTCATTTTGTATTTTCTGTATAATAGTTTGTGATTGATTGATTGTTGGTTGCTTAACGTTCAGTGGCAAATATTTCATGTATGTTCAGAACGAGAAGAGGTTTGTGTAAAATATGACTCGCTACTCATCGGTTGAACAACCCTGCAGAGTTTCAAAAGCATTGCATAATGACTTAATATATATAGGAAGATGTGGTGTGAGTGCCAATGAGACAACACTCCACCCAAATAACAATTTAAAAAAAGTAAACCATTATAGGTCAGTGTACGGCCTTCAACACGGAGCCTTGGCTCACACCGAACAACAAGCTATAAAGGGCCCCGAAATTACTAGTGTTAAACCATTAAGTTGTTTGCATTTACATCTTAAAACCACCTTATGTAGATATTTTGTATTTCATAAATTCCTGAAACATTTGTGGAAATTCGCCAACCGTTTCATAAGATAACCGATGGGTCTTTCCTGCTAGGATTTTCTTTAAAACAAATATTTTTTTAAAAATTAAATCTGTTGGATGGGTACCTATTACTTCCCTACGGAGGTACCAGGTGGGTTTTTTTTTCTGGGAGAGGGGGGACTAGGATTAAATTTGAAAAAGGCAGGACGGGAGTTTTGAGCTGAAAAAGGCAGAATGAGTAACTTGGCCAAAAAAATCCTAAAATTTAACTTGCTTTCTATGTATAATATATGATTATCAATCTAGAATTGAATGAACTTGTATAACCCCCAGCCCCCCTTTTTCTAGACCACCCACTCCTACGCGCGTACACCTTTTATGTCTTATGCCAGGTTTTAGCCAGCAATGATATCACAAAAGCAATTGTCGTATAAGATGTTAAATACATAATGATGTTCTAGATAAATGTAATTTGAATTAACCGAGACGCACAGAATTTAAATTTTACCTATTTAAATCTATAATCAATGTTTTGACACCGTCCCCAAATTTAAAGTCTAATTTGTCAACCTCAGCGTCGAGAATATACCTTTTCGTAACATGTCTTTTAAATTGATAACATTCATGATTCACTGGGTATAGAGTGTGTGTGGATTGTCATATGTCATTATATCTTGGGTTTAAAGAGCAGGAATGATTTTCTGAAAACAGAAAATGTAGATTGTTGCAAAGATAAAAAGATCAGCTAGGATATAAAAGATAAAAACTTCCCAACAAATCAAATTTTTTGAAAAATATACTAAGGTAAGATAATGAAATTTTATAAAAAGGTACAGTAGATATTTACAATTTTTTTTTTATTTTGAAAGTTTACTTACACTTTTATTAAAGATACTATCATTTTAAGTTTTTACTTTTGTTTAAAAAAAAAAAATAATAATAATAATTTGCATCGCATAAATAAATTATAAAATAACAATTTTTTGGATTGTATTTTTAAAATTCGTTGTAAGATTCAACATGTTTTTTAAAAATAAATTATTGCATTCAGACTGGATAATTATTTTTTTTAACCTTTTTTTTAGCGGTTCCCTTTTTGAGTAAGAAATCAAAATACATGATAATAAAATTGAGAATGGAAATAGGTAATGGATATATTTTTACAAATGAAACATCATTAAATATATAAATTTTCATGAATTTCTATCAAAATGGTATATTTCCATTGTGCAACTCCTATTTTGTGTTTTCTTCTTTTTTAGGAGATAGGGGTGGGGAGGACACATGTTGTTGTCTCGAAATTGTTCTTATCTATTGTATATTTTGATATAACACTTATTTTAGTATAAAATAAGGTAAAATAAAAATTCAGAGGAAACTGCCTGTGGGTGAGCGGAATGTTTCCATATCAAATTATGGTATTTTTATTTTGTTATATTTACTTGCTTGATTATTACTTTTACTTCGTCTTTAAAATACATCTAAAATATAAATGTAATTTTTGAATTATAAGTTCAATTTCATTGCAAAATAGGGTAGAATAATACCTTATTGCAGCGTATCTTTCACTCATCCTCCTGTGTTAAACTGACGTTTTAAAACCAGAAAGTAAAAACAATAATAAAGGAATAAGACTATACAAATGTAGGTGTAGAACCACTTATTCGGACCTTGTCAGAAAGAACATACCAGACAGTAGCACACATTATAAACAAAATAGTTCCTACGCATAGTTGTATGATTGTTATTAAAAGGTGATTTTTTTGTAGCTTGTATATTAGGTGAAAGCTTGGGGACTTGAAAACACTGTAGAATCCTTGTTGAAAGTTCCTATGAATAATAAAAAAGTTTATAAAATTATAATAGGAGGGTACATTTGCCCTGTTGTTCCGAACAGATTGAAGTTCCTAATTTTATACTATCAAACTTCCAGGAACTAATACGCTCTAATATGCAATTAAAGGTATGTTAAAGTACAGAATTTTCCAGCAAAAGTCAGGACAAGGTATATAGTTTTGACATGATCGCGATCGAAATGACATCCATTTCAATTGACAAAGTAGCCATAATAATGACATTACAATTGTATGCTTAAAATTGCTGAATTTTGATATAGAAAGCAAAGGGGCTATGAATAAGTGGTTTTATTCCTATATAAATGACTTTAGATAAGTATCACACATTTTTCTGTAGACTCAAATTTCAAATTATCAATGCATAGATTTTATGTTAAAACTTATATGTTGTTACATACGTTTTCGTTACAATCTGATGTTAAATAATGATACTAGGATCAACGATTTGGTTTTTGATGTATTTACCAATCACCTACTAGTCGGTAGAGAAAACAAAGACATTTTATTTCGACTTTTTGTGTTGTGTATTCATCTCAAAAATACATGATCTTGAAATTAAAGATTTAAGGATTGTAAGACAAATTTCACAACGTGTTTTACCGATTTTGAGTATTTTCTATACATGTAATACGAAACTTGTCTCTAGGTCAACTGTTTTTTAAAGGATCAAATATTATTTGAAATATTTACTGCATTGAGATAAAAAGATAAAGGATTTGCTATTTATTAAAAAAATCTGTCATATATAAATAACTCGCACACGTCTTTCTGTTTATTGTATTCGAACAAACAATAAAGCTACTTTAATTAAAAAAAACACAACATATTTAATTAAAAAAAATATTTGATAAGTTAAACCGTCAAGATATAACCTAGACATGTATATCATGTCTATTGTTACAAAGCTAACAGAAAAAATCTACCATACATTTAACGATTGGTTAAGACAAGCAAATTCTTAAAGCAGTTTTTTTTTGAAACAATTGTCTCATTGGCAACAATACCGCATCTCAACTTTGCATTAAACTATTTTCTTATTTCTGTCAGAGTATCGGTCGTTCAAAACAATATTTCATATCAATAGTGCAATGCAATCGGGTTAATCAATCAATCAATCAACCAATCGATTAATCAATCAATCAAACAAGTTGAACTAATATACCAATCAAACAATCTACCAATTAACCTGTTTATTTATATTAGCATTAAATCCGAGAGCTGAATTTTAAATAATTTTTCAACTTCAGTCTTGGCATTAATTTGAAACTGCCTTTATTTTCTGAAAACGTTTGTAGGACCAGATCAATCAATACCGGCTTATAAAATAGTACATGTACAATGTGCGCACAAAGATGAAAGTAAATCGTAGTGGCCTTTTAGTTGACAAGTAAGATTTTTGATAATTCCAACCATATCAAAGGATAACATAGGATAAAATATGATGCATTAATAACACCTGAATGAGGTAATTATGTTGTAACTCAGGCACGGATCCAGGGGGGGGGGGGGAGGTGTTCCGGGGTTTGGAATCCCCTTTTTTTGGACGATTAAGGCATTTGAATGGGAACATGTAGTTTGAAGCCCTCACCCTTTTGTCCTGGGTTAGGAATCCCCCTTTTTAAAATGGCTGGATCCGCCCCTGCAACTTTGAAAGATCAATCCGCAAAACAAACACGTTTACAAAAGTATATAGTTTCGCGGAAAAAATGCCAGGAAATAAATACCGGAAAATACAAATGAAATACACGAATGAAGGCTATTACAAATGTACTAGATAATATATTACTAGATATATACTCATAATTATAGTAAAACTAAAATACCAATCAGTATCCATCTTACATCCAATGAACTTAGTGTAAAGATGTCATTAACAGTGAAAAAATAATTTACTGATAACAAAATCGATATAAAAATAAAAGCAATATTCATATTTAAATTAAATACGGTGCACATTTGTACAATAATCAGACCGAGAGTTTCCTCGTTTGAATTGTTCTGCATTTGTCATTTCGGGGCCTCTAATAACTTACTATGCGGTATGAGTTTTACACATTGTTTAAGGCCGTACGATAATTTCTAGTTGTTTATTTCTGTGTCATTTCCAGGTCTCTTGTTATGTGGAGAGTTCTCAATGACAATCATACCATCACTCCTATATTTATATTGAATATGTTACCTTATAGAATAGTATGTTTAATGCTCCCGTCACACTAGACCACGATCGCAACACGCTCACCGCGATTAAAAATAAATTCAGATCGTGGTGTAGTCGCGGTATGAGCAGCATGAAAATGTAAATTTTCGTTGTTTTCACGATGCCACTACGTCCTCATTACGCTTCTATAACGACCCCGCTACGTTCATACCACGTTCTCACCACGCTTATTGTGCGGCCTCAATACCATTATAAAGATCTAACTACGCTCATTACTTTATCACTACGACCATGCCACTATCTATCTTATTGCAACTCGAGCTTACAACACGTCTACGGGAATTATAGCACGCTCGTATACGCTCTCAGACTGTAATAACGTCCACATCGTGTATCATACAAATACTTTCCCATTCCTTCAATTTCTCATTTATACGCAGATTTATCGGAAACACCACAGTCATGCCACCAAATTCTACAAGAACTCGTGGGCGTGATGGTAGGGCTAGAGTTAGAATCAGAGGGCCTCTGATACTTAATGTCTTAAAGTGATGTTAAGTTTAAGTCCAGGCGACAGTGCTCTTCTCAATACAGTATCTGCCTTCTTGATTCTTGGACCAACTCTGTAAAGAAGTCCATCCAACATCTCTGGTTGCATTCTCCAAAAAATAAAGAAGGAAGGTTCATCCTTGATTCCTAAATCGTTTATAAAATGATCATAATGACCAAACTGAAGTCTCCTTTCTGTTGATAACCAAGGACGAACCCAGAATAACTGTGTAAGGATTGAACCCCGCCACATTCTGTATGCATGTGCCTGTCCCAAGTCAGAAGCCTGTAATTCAGTGGTTGTCGTTTGTTGATATGTTACATGTTTGTTTATGTTCATTTTTTGTACATAAATTAGGCCGTTAGTTTATCTCGTTTGAATTGTTTTACAGTTGTCATTTCGGGGCCTTTAATAGCTGAATATGCGGTTTGGGCTTTGCTCATGGTTGAAGGCCGTACGGTTCCCTACATTTATTAATTTCTATGTTATTTGGTCTCTTGTGGATAGTTGTCTCATTGGCAATTATACCACATCTTCTTTTTCAAACCAACAATTCTTCCGAAACTTCCTCTTCGCTCTCTAAATCACAATATCATAGCCTGCAGGTAGTTAAAGTTTTGCATTACTACATTGACATGGTCTTGTGTTTCCATGGTTCAATTGAAATTTATGTTTCAACTAAACATGGAGAGCTTTTATATATTTGCTGTGACAACTTCAATGAGCATAACTAGAACACGAACTGGTCGTAAGAAGAGCGTGATGATGACGACATGAGCGTGTTGAAATCGCGCTAAGGTCTTTGAACAGCGTGGTATAAACGTAGTACAGTCGTAGTAGCACGGGGTTGGGTCGCAGCGAGAACGTGTTGGTTGCAGTGAGGTCGTAGTAACGTCGCTGTGAAATCGTATCGCAGTCTCCTTGACTAGTATCGCGATTACGGTACGCTCTTGCTACGCTCTTGCTACTCTCTTGCTACGATAGTACAGCGACCTTTGCGATCTTACCATGACTATAAAGGAGTAGGTTCAGTAAGACCCCTTTTTGGCCCCAAAATATAGCAGTTTTACAAAATTGTTAAAATGTAAACCTTTAGTTATTTATTGGACAGTAGAATGCTTCTGCTACATAAATATGGGCTGTTTTTGACAAAACAATGCACATATATCCGGTACTAGCACCATTAAGTCATGCTAAATTACTGAAATCCTCATAATTCTAGCATTTTAGTTAAATTTTAGACGGTTTTCGTGTAAAACGAAAGTGGCCGCATTCGTGTTCATCCTTAATATTGAAATGTAAGTTGTATTTTATGATAATACATAACATATATAAAGGTTGAGGATGAACACGGATGCAACCACTTTCATTTTTACCAAAAAACATCTGAAAAGTGACATTTTTCGGCATATTAGGTAGATTTTTCATATTTGAGCTTGAATCGGATCGTTTTAAATGATTAAATCTGTTAAAATCTTTCACATAAACTAATTAATTCAAATAAAATAGACACTTAAGTGTTTAAAAAGTGGTCAAAATCTTTCGTCAGATGAACCTGAAATTTGAGGCCAAAATCGGTCCTTACCGGACCTACTCCTTTCCTGTTTACAAAACTTTGAATTTATCGAAAAACTAAGGATTCTCTTATCTCAGGCATAGATTACCTTAGCCGTATTTGGCACATTTTGTGGAATTTTGGATCCTCAATGCTCTTCAACTTTGTACTTGTTTGGCTTTATAAATATTTTGAAATAAGCATCACTGATGAGTCTTATATAGACGAAACGCGCGTCTGGCGTATTAAATAATATTCCGGGTACCTTTGATAACTATTTACTGACGTCTCACTACGCTTTTACCACGACCTGATTTTGCCACGACCGCACAACGATTGTTTTGAACATGTTCAAAGTTGGTATAGCATCAAGATCATGAAGAACTCAACACGACCGTACCACGACCTTTCTCTGTGCTCTACCTGTATGCACAACGATCGTCAAAATATGCATTTTTTTCAGAGATCGTAGTGCGATCGAGGCCTAGTGTGACGGGGTATAATGAATTGATAATTTTACCCAGTACGTATTTTAATTCCCGGGCTCATCGTTAAATTAAGGATGTTTGCGATATTACATTTAAAATAAGCAAAAACGAGCAGACACAATCCTTGTATCTATGTAAGAATTAATTGAAAGTTTATTTTGTATTTTGAAGTTACGAAATTCCTGACTTAATAACTTACTAGTAATACATAATGTTTTACAATCATTGAAATCCAAAACTTCACTTAAGACACGAGCATAGCGAACGAGTTGGTGTATTATCAGTTACATGGTGTGTCACTGACCTTAATAATACGATATAAATGGGGTAGAATGAAATTCAAAACAGTGTGGCTGTGGCCATTGATTGACACATTAAATTCATCCATTGACTGGGACAATTTACGTGAACGTTTGTCTATAACGACCACAGTTCACGACGTACCTACGATAGACATTTAAACTGTGGCGTCACCAAAGGTTTCTTAACGCCTTTAATTATAAAATAATTCGAAAAATTAATCAGGAATAACCTTTATGTTTTGATTTATACAATTGATATAAATCAAAACATCGTGTTATTCCTGATTAATTTTTCGAAATACTTTATTAAGGTGTTGAGGACCTTTGGTGACCCCATAGTTTAAGTGTCTTTAAAAAGTACACAGTGAGCAATGGTCGTTACATACAAACGTTCACCTAAATTGTCCCAGTCAATGGATGAATTTAATGTGTCAATCAATGGCCACAGCCACACTGTTTTGAATTTCATTCTAAGTAAATTCCTATATTGAATTTGCTGACCTCATATATATCGTATTAGGTTATTAACACGTAACGAATTGATCTGACCGACTATCTTTACATGTGGTATTTAAACTAGCGGCCTATCAAAGTGATCAAGTTTTCAACACTTAGTATTGAGAACCTACTTTTCACCAAAACAAATGCCAACAATAACAACTTGTTAGGCTAGCTTTAATTTGTTTTATGAATTTATTTCAATCGTTCATCACCAATTTCTTCGTCTATTGAAACCTTTCATATTTCTTTAAAAGGGAAGTATCTCCTTACTAACCCCATATGGTAGCTAACCATATGTGGTAACTGACCCCATATTTTTTACCCTATATTAAATATATATATTCACCACATGTAGTCCTTTAACCAATCATATCTCCATAAATCTATAGGAGGAAACATAAATATATGTATGTCGTGTACAAGTTGCGATTTTGTACAGGTAATAACATGTACAAAAATGTTGTACATGTTGAAATTTCACATAAGCCGTGAAGCTTTCTGAAAAATTATTTTTGAGGTTAATGACATGTCATTAACCTCAATAATATTTGTTTTAAAAATCCTCTGCAAACGTGTTTTTCTTTTGAGCACAGTGTTCACAGAGTTTCAGAAAGCTTCACGGCTTATGTTGGCTTAGTGCGTTTTCAGGTCCTTGTATGTTAAATGCAGCCCACCATGGCCTTCAGCAGTGTGACTGTTTTAATAATAGCATACATTTCCTAAAGTAGACAATTGGTTTCACTGAAATTTCTAAGAACAATGCCCAAATGTTTTGAATTATACACCTCCCTCTCTTTTTGTTACATGCAAAACTGAAAGCAATATCTCCTGTGCATACTCTGTATAAAGGCTGGAGAGAGTGTATAGTTTTAATGGCACCAAGTTTAGATTTAAATAGCTATGAAATTATTGAATCTGCTCTATTAATATTTTAGACCTAATGCATAAATGACGAGTATGCTAAACTAATGCAGCAATAATTTTTGGATGATTAAATAGATCATCGCATGAGTCGAACGTCATTTTTATGTACTACAGTACAGCGAAGTGACTGTGAAATTTGATCAAACTGCAAACATTAAGTATTCTATAATTTGAACAGAAATGAATCCTTCATAAGAACCCAGAATTTTGAAAACTTTAAGGTACTTTTAACATACTGAAATGTACCTTTCATAAGATATTATGTTTTCTAGGATTCCAGCTGTCAATATCTCTTACTGCTTCAGAAAGGTTCTTTCTTTGTCAGAAGTTGTACCTGCATCTTTTGCTTGCTTAACACTCCTTATCAAAATTTCTATCCTCTCTTTTGAAAACAGGATTTCTTTTGCAGAGGAATAATTTTTTGTTCCCTCGACATGTCAAAGATTTCATTGTAAAATATATACTGGCTATGCACTTGCATAATAGAAACATATTTTTATTTTCCAATTTTGTACAAGTTAAACCAATTTTTAAGCAATATTTTGTACATGTGGCACTTTTGTACATGTTATAACTTGTATTTTTGCCTTGTACACATTATAACATGTACAAAACTTTTATACATGTTATAACCTGTAAAAAATCGTCACTTGTACACGACATATACACCGTAAGAATTTAATAGTTACATGTATACATAGATTACTCTCTTTGAAATCAATAACGTCACCAAGACACGAGCATAGCTAACGTAAGACGTTGCCAAATCACCGTCCAAAAAAGAAAAAAATATCAAAAGTGAAATCATGCCTTTTGTGTAGAATTTCTGGTGTAATACTGACATATCTAAATCTAGAGCCGGACAGTTATTGCTGTTAATTTTTTATTTATTGGAAGAATTCTGTTTGGTCGAAAGTCAATATAAAAACTAAGTGAAGATTTCATTCCGATAGCTGTCTGCAAATAAGAGGTCACCCTACCTGAGCAACCTTTATCCGCCAAGTCCTTGCTTACTTTTCAAATACAAGTGCTTGGAGAAAGAAAAAAAAAACCACCTATATACATGTACATATACAGCTGTTTACAAATAAGACAGGTCACAACACCATACAATTGAAAATGGAAATGGAGAATGTGTTAAAGAGACAACAACCCGACCATAGAGCAGACAACAGCCGAAGGCCACGAATGGGTCTTCAATACAGCGAGAAACTCCCACAGCCGGAGTAGTCCTAATGTGTGTCTCATCCCTATTGCACATTTAAGAAAATAAAGTAAGTTTAAACTAAAGTCCTTCAGCTTGCCACTAAACAAATATGTTTAATAGTTCTGTGATAAAGGACGTCATACTAAACTCCCAATTATACACAAGAAACTAAAATTAAAAATCATACAAGACTTACAGAGGCCAGAGGCTCCTGACTTGAGACAGGCGCAAAATGCAGCGGTTCCAAACATGTTTTTGGGATCTCAACCCTCCCCTAGACCTCTAGCAAATGTATAAATAACAAACACACAACAATACGCACAGTAAAACTCCGTTTAAGAGAGAACCGAGTCCGATGTCAGAATAGGTAACAAAAGAAACTAAACAAAATGACAATAATACATAAGTAAACAAAGGATTACTAGAAATTACTGATATACCAGCTCCAGACCTCAATTAAACTGATTGAAACATTATGTCTTCCTCATATGAATACCAAGCACAATCCCTCCCGTTAGGAGTTTAGTATTATACAATCATAAATATATGAGAAGAACATAACCCGTATCATGCAAACAACTAGTTTTAGAATAAATCTGTTTAATTCCGATGCAAAGACTCTATAAGTGAATCAATATTAATGCCGACATATGCAATCTTTAATGACCTGACAACAGTATCGTAACTATTTTTTGTTAGCTTTTGAGGTGAATACTGACATTTTTGTTCTTTGTAAAGAATATTTCCATAAAAGATTGGATGTGAAATACTTGAACGTATAAGATGTCTGCATGTTGAGTTATATTTACGAATGCTGTCCTTGTACCGATGATAAAATTTAGTAAATGTTTTGACTAGTTTGTAATATCGAAAACCCTGGTGTAATAATTTTTCAGTAATACATGAATTTCTCTCGCTAAATTCTAATACGTTGTTACATACACGAGCGAATCGTACAAGTTGAGATATATAAATACCATAAGATGGTGACAAAGGAACGTCACCATTTAAAATGGATAATAAACGATAGGAAATGTAAAATCATCTCTTTTAGCATGCTTACTTCTATAATTCACGTGCGTGTAGGTGGAAATACACAATACACACATTTGAATTCTTCTTATTAATTAACTTGTTCGTGTTGAATGTTTGGAAGTACCTATCAGCCACGTTTTCCTATTCTCCAGGACCCAACACATCGTGTTTCTGCAGTACAGAATAGGACAAACTCTATAATATTCCGTGGCTCATATGAAGGGTGGGTGCTTCATCAGGGGACCTGACCCAATCCTTCATATTGTACTAAGCTTTGACTACCGATCTAGTCAGTATTTCTTTTAAGTTCCGATGTCTACTATATGCCACCATTGGTGGTTTTGGAAATAGCTCCCTACATTTCGCACTGCGAACTAGTTTTTTATAATGTTTTCGTAAAGCTTTATTTATATTTCCTAACAAGAAGTGATATTTAGTTACAGTCAAATACTAGTGGTATCTACTTGTCAGATTCTTGTTTAAAGCGGCGTAACTCTGGTCGTTCGATATTGAGAGCCGATTCACAGTTACGAAGTATTTCATGGTCCTTATATCCCCATTGCTTAAGATGGCCTTTGAATTTACAAAGTGTATCTTTTAAATATTGCGTGTTGCTGTTGTTTCGGTGGTGGCGAATAGCTTCCCCTTTTATAAATCCAGAGAAGACTGTTGGGTTATGCATAGACGTCCTATCTAAATATTGAAACGTATTAGTAGGTTTGGTGTAGCTCTTTATATCAAGGATACCGGTGTTCCTGAACCTCAACCCTTTATGTACGACTGTATCGAGAAAAATAATTTCTTCGTTTGAAATTTCATAAGTAAACTTTAATAAAGGGTGATGATCATTTTCTATTTTAAAAAAACTCCTCAACCGCTTCTCCTGACGAATGAGCTATTATAAACGCATCATCTCTATACCTTCTGTAAAATAAGATCTTATTTTTATACTTATATTTTTCAATAATTTCATTGATAACTTCGAATGCTCTAATATCACAAATTTCTGGGCTGCATTTACTTCCCATACTAGCGCCTATTTTCTGTACAAAGTATCGGTCATTAAATTCAAAATAATTGTTTTTCAACACTGTGGCTACTAACGATTTAATTGTTTAACAGCTAGGTAATTTTATCGGATAATCTTCTTTTACTGCACTGTTATAAGCCCGTCCAACTGAATGAATGAGTTCATTGAACTCCATGTTTGTATACATGCTGGTGCAGTCAAAAGAAACTAAGAGGCAATCCCGATCAGGCCTTAAATTTTCTATTTTATTTATGAAATTCCCACTATCTCTAATGTGACTGTTCTGTCTTTTAACTATAGGTATCAAAAAGTAATCAATAAATTTGCTAACCCTTTCGGTGACAGAGTTACATTGAGAAATAATTGGTCTGCATGGGGGTAATTCATTTACTGTCATCGTTTGTTTTTTTATCCCTTGAATAACAAGTTCACTTATTTTGTGAAGTTCAGGAAGGAGAAAAAAACGACCCAATCTGGGTCCCTCTTTCGATGAGCCACGGAGAACATCAAGAGTTATCCCATCAATCTCACCATTGTCAAACATCTTGCTGATTTGTGTTTGTATATTATTTTTAATCAGTAATAGATTAGGTTCTTGTATCTCCGTGTAATGGATAGAGTTTAACTGCCTTAATCCTTCTTTAATGTAGTGTGTCTTTTTAGATATTACAATTGCGCCTCCCTTGTCGCTCTTAGAGAAAATAATATCCTGCATATTTTTCAAAGATCGTAATCAAAGCTGTTGTTCTTTAGTGAAATTGTAGTAGTTATTTCGGAAATCAAGATTAGATAATTCAAACTTTGTTAGATCTAGATAATTTTCAAGTTCAAAGCAAGCAGGTGTTGGTTCATAAAATGATTTCTGTCGGAACGGATGCATTCCCCGAATTTCTGTATTGCCAAAATGAAAACGACATCTAAGTTTTCTGGCAAATTCATTGAAGTCTACCATTACAGTTCTGCCTAACAATTCCGTCAGACCGACGACATTTGCTTGTATTTTTCGAATACCGGTATAATGCATAGGCTGTTCCAGGGGGAGGCTAGTGCCCCCCTCCTCGCAGCTATTCGTTGGAAAAATGTGGTTGATTATATATATATTGAATCACTGAAGCATGACTGGAGCGGCCTCCCCCCTTATGAAAAGTTCTCGATAATCCGCCACTGAATTATGTCAGCTGAAAGCGGCTGTGAAATTATTGTGCGTTAGATTTTAAGCAATTGTGAAATATGCGTTGTCATTTTGAGTAAGAATTTTGACATTAAGTGATATGTGAAACACGTTGCTTTCTTTAAATAAAGAAAAGCAAAACGTTAACTCTTAATACCACTGACTGATAACCCAAAGATTGTTGCTGAATTTTTGTTTGCTTTTGAATTGAAAGAATAGTGTGTACATTCTTGCAGTGGACAGCAAGTTGAATAGTTTTTTTTTTATCAGGAAATCCTTAAAATTTGAGATGTTTTATGAGACCAAAATAAGTCTCTACATAAGAGGTCCAAATGAAACTGGTGTGATACTCTCAAGAAACATATACGGAACCTTCTTATAAGTTACATGCCACAGGGTTTCACTTCACGTTTAAATTTATCTATACAACATCTACCATTAGTACAGACAACTTTAATAACGAGTTGAGAATACGGAGGCATCCAGATTATAATGCAAACTGAGTGCTTACATTTATATTTTGATTGATTTGTGCAATTTGCATTATACATCCGATTTATAGAAACTGGGATTTTGCTATAGGATTATGAAAAAAGGATATACAATCGCAAGTAATAAAGTCGAGCTTTAAAATGTATATTCAGATAGTAGCTGTATAAAATTATACATTATTCACAACTATTCAACATTGCTTTCGACTGCAAGAATGTACAAACAGAAGGATTGAATAGGGTTTATGAGAAGGACATACACGTTATAACTTTAAACCTTACCTTCCACACACATCAAGCAATAACGATATTTTTGAAGGACATGAAAATGTATTAGAACTTAATATGCTTTTTTAATGTTTACCTACTTATAATTTCAGATTGTTAGGATAAAACCCAGCATGGCTTCCATGACCAGCATGGACGACCAGGAAACAAAACAAGGAGGGACATGGGTTACAATGGATCAACCACCATTACTAAAACTTTTACAGAACATTCTAAGAGAGTACCCAAAAGATGCTCAAATATTTCACGTAAGCTAAATCTTTAAAGATGTAATTCATTTTATGTCTTCATAATTCTGTACAACCATTTTTTTTCATATTGTTTGTCATTTAGCTTTCGGAATAATTTCAGGAATACAAAACCAAAAGATATCAAGACAATCTATCCTTTTGCATGGAGTTCGAAAGTTTCCTTTGTTAACCTTTTTATGGAAGCAAAGATTTACCACTGATTGTGGTAGCTCGTGTTTTCAAAAGAATCTACGATAATTAAATTTCAGGGACAAACTAATTTCTTTTTATTTCTTTCCAAATGCATCACTTAAAACAACACCATTTGAGATTAAACACAATTACTATACTCCTGGGTGAATGGGGCTCATTTCTGTATTCGTAAGTTTTTTAGACAATGTTTTAAGATTATTCTCTATAAAAGAGAAGCGAAAGGTACACAACTTGTAACACACGGGATATTCAAACTCATATAACAAAATTGTTTTGTGTCATGCATGGATGGATACTCTATATTCTTTTGTTTTTCTATTATGACAACATTGACAACGCAAGGGCAAAAAAAATCAATTTAAATTTATTTTTGATTTGATTTTAATCTAATGTCTACGATGAATCATTTTTCGTATTAAAGAACCCCATATTTCTTCATTGTTTTGCCTAGATTTTACTATTGATTTTGATTGGCATGTTATTTTTCTATTCTGTTAACCTGATTTCAGGAACTAGTGCAGAATGCAGAAGATGCTGAAGCCACATTGATGAAGATTTTGTTTATACCAGAAACATCTACTTCATCCCCGCCTGAATTCGAAAAGTATTTTCAGGTATTTTTGTTTGTTTTAAAGATATTATATGCATGTATCTGATTTTTGGTTGATGAGACTTGTGCCCGACTTTCACAGGTAGTTTCCGACACAATCACAGGTTGATTTTTATTTGATGTAGTTCAATGCAAATTCAAAATATGCTACAAAACATGTATATATGGTGTTTGAAATAACTACATGTAGGTCCCGATAAAATCACGCATTTGTTTTTCATAACATTCATTTCAATGTAAATACAAACTTTCAAGTTAAAAAATTAAGAATAACGCTTTGATTCACTGATATTTGAATGATATCAGAATTTTTGTATTATTTGAGAGAGAAATGCCTTCATATTACACTCATAGAAAGGAAATAGATGTATGCTGTCCGCAAAGTGAGCTTTACCTCGATAGAGCATTTTTAAAGTGATTTAAAAAAAAAAAGCTCCTATCGACTACTGAACGTCTATCACATTTTTGAATTCTAAAGTGTCCCATCATGGTCGACCAACTTTTTAACCCATTCCGCTGGCAAGTTTAAGGTTCTTTAATATTGTGTTTTTTTTTTTAAACTTTTTATACACCTTATTTTTCAGTCTCCAGGCGTATGTGTTTACAATGATGCCCTTTCAATGAAGTGGATTGGAAAAATATTAGATCAGTGTGTATTAGTCACAAGGAGACGGAGGAAAACAAAATTGGGAAATATGGACAAGGATTCAAATCCATTTTTCATCTGACAGGTACACAAATCTATGTTGCTTTTGAAAGGTACAAACATTTATTTTTTCATCTGACAGATTCGTTAATCCATGTTTCATCTGACAGAATCGTTAATCCATGTTTCATCTGACAGGTATACATTATTTCAGTTAATCTACTTTCTTAACAGATTTAGCTCTGCTCAGTGAAAAAACATTACAAGTTTAATATGACGTCTGTTATCACTGAACTAGGGGATAGCTGAAGCACGAATCCTGGTGTGTGATTTTCTAGCTGTGTTGAAGATCCATTGGTGGCCTCGCGTCGTCTGTTTACTGCTCTTTGGTCGGGTTGATATCTTTTTGACACATTCCCTATTTCCAGTCTCAATATAAAAATTGAATCAAGTCTTAAAAAGTAAAATAACAACATATCGAACTCCGAGAAAATCCAAAACAAAAAATCCACAACCCAAATGCAAAATCAAAAGCTCAATCACATCAACGAATGGATAACAATTGTCTTATTCCTGATTTGGTACAGACATTTTCTATGTAGAAATTGTGAATTAAACCTGGTTGTATAGTTAGCCAAACCTCTCACTTGTATGGAAGTCGCATTAAATTCATTTATAGTTGACAATAATCTGTTAGCAAACAGAAAGGTAAAAATGTCAAAATTAGGGTACATCATTGTGTTATAACGTCATATACATTGTATATATATATGTTCAGAAAATATTACGGGCGACTTATTTAAAAAAATCATTTTGTTCATTGCAAGGTTCTCAGTGTCCAAAATAATATGAATTAACAGTTTGCTACTTGTTGAAATAGATAAAACATTTCATTCTTGACTTATATTCATACCACAGAGTCGAATACTTTTTTTTGAACATTTTTATTTCGTTATTATTTTTTCTAATAGACCACCCTCTAATAGTAAGCGGAGGTACAGTTTTGCTGATAGATCCATTTAGTCATCATTCATGCGGCTACTTCAAACTAAGGAACCTTTTTTCTACTATATCAACTTCAAAACACATTAAGTCATGTTTTGAATTATTCGGATTGACAGAAGAGGCTATACAAAACAATTTTTTTGATGGAACTTTGTTTTGGTTTCCATTTCGCAAGCAGGAAAGTGAATTGTCGAAAAATATTTTTTCAGAAAGTAAAGTAGAACAACTGTTAAACGACTTTGCAGATGATCTGTCGATTGTTTTGCTTTTACTTAATAATCTACAAAAACTACAAATGTACAATCAGAAGGACCCCACTAAGCTCTATCTTGAAGTTGAACGAACTCAGCTTTTATCAGAAACAAACTTTCCAGAAAATACCATTCCTTTGGAAAATACTCCTGATGAGTGTCTAATCAGAGACATTGAGATTAAGTTAACAACAGCAGAAACTTCTTGTCAGACAGATAAATGGGTGATTGTTAATCAGCCCGATAGGACGTCTAATGATGAAAGAGACGAATTTGATATAGGACCACACTGTAAACCAAACATAACATTAGCATATCATTATGCAAACAACAAAGATAAACCTATGGTTGGTGGTCGAATTTTTAATTACCTACCTTTGCCAGTCACATGCATCACTGGGTTTCCCGTATGTGTACAAGGACCGTTTGCCATCAGTCAGAATAGACGTGAGCTTAAATTTCCAGACAAACGTTCAACCGATAGATTTGTACTATGGAATGAAAAACTTTTTCAACTCATACCGAGTACATACAAATTATTAGTCAATTATCTAATATCCACCAGTGATATGAATGGTAATTCTGAACAGTCAGTTGCCACTGTTTACAACTGTATTCCAGACATTGATGAAGTAGAGACATTCTGGAAACCATATACAGAATCTGTTTATAAAGAGGTTTTGAGCTTGCCTATTTTCTTCACAGAACTTAAAGATAACCATTGGGTCACCAAAGAGGTAGCATTAAATCCACCAACAAATAATGAATTAGTTAAAACTCGAGTCACAACATATTTACTTGATCATAAACAACCTGTTATAAAAATAGGAGGAAACATTCCATCGATATTATGCCGTTCAGAAATAACAATGATTACTCCTGCCTTCATGGTAAATTTTCTAAGAAATGCTATTCTACCTGAAACATATCCTGGAGAGATGAGATTATGCCTACTTGAATACATTTTGCAGGATCACACCTTAGACATTGAGGGCATAAAACTTATTCCTGTAGAGAATGGAGATTACGTGTGTTTTTGTCGTTCATATGAGTATGATGACGAACCCGAAGAAAAGCTTTTACTATTATCAGCTGATCAGCGAAGAGTATTCCCAGGACTTGAACACAGAATTGTCAAGACTGATGGCCTTTCTGATTCAGCCTATCAAAGTTTGAAAGAAATTGCAGCCATTGGTAATTATGCAAAATGTAGTAGATAAAAATGAAAAATTATCGCCTTTTTTTTAAAAGCTTTGTCAGTTTTATCATGTTTATAGAGTTCTTTTCATTATTGACTTTAAATGTAAGGTTTTCAATGTTTCTTTTGTTATTTATTGATCAAAATTAAAACGGACAGTGTCGATATAAAAAAAAATGTTTAAATGCCTTTTCAAAGTCAGGAACCTGGTTATTTTTTAATTAATCATATTTACCAATGGGAATTTGCTATTGATTTTCAGCTAGATTTTTTAGTGGTGTATAAAGTTTAATGATTGAACTCTTGTAGGACAAATAGACGTTTTTCTAAAAAAAAAATATGTTTATATCATAATGGAATTTTATCCTATGTTTCAGAAAAATATCAACTATGTTGTTTACATTTGGATGATCTGCCCATGTTGTTACAGTCAGTAATAAAGCAACACTGCTATCCTTTTGACACAGACGGAGTAGCTGAGATCATTGAAGAGTCTCCACTGACCATAAACTGGATAACACAAGTATGGAAATTGATAAATTCGTTTGATCCACATGATTTGAAACCATTTGAAGATATCCACTTGATACCAAGAAGAAAACCAGAATCAAACAACTTTCAAACTATTGCACATTTACTTACTATGAACAGATCATATTTGTTTTCAAGTTACGAAGGATGTCCTAACATTGCTAGCAATATACAGACTATATTAGAGTCCGTCGGAGTAGAGGTGATACCATACCCATGCGATGTACTTCAACCATGCGAACATCTTCTTATAGGAAATTATATAAAGATTCCAACTTTTGATTCGTTGATTGAGTTGTGCAAGAACAATAACGATCTTCAAAACAAGATTCAAAGAATTCTTGGGTTTAAACGCACTTTGGATTTACCGAATTCCGAAATTACTAGTGCCACTTCTTTTGGGCAGAAAGAAGACCTGACAACACGGATAAAAGGGATACTTCGTGACCACCCAATTGATCATTCATTTCTAAATGAACTTTTACAAAATGCAGATGACGCAGGAGCAACCGAAGTACATTTTGTGTACGACAAGCGACAACACAGCAAAAGCAACGACGAAATATTTGATGAACGATGGAAACCACTTTTAGGACCCGCACTTTGTGTGTTCAACAATGCTTGTTTCACAGAAACAGATATTAAAGGAATACAAGAATTAGGAATTGGCGGAAAATGTGGAGACAAATCAAAGGCTGGACAATTTGGGTTCGGGTTTAACGCCGTTTACCATATAACTGATGTTCCATCCTTTATTACAAAAGGACCAGATTCCCCAGGAGGAGGGGTTTTCTGTGCTTTTGATCCTCATTGCAAATATGCTCCATATGCACATTATGACCAACCTGGAATGAGAATGAACTTGGATGAACTCATAGACAAGTATTCATCGGTTTATCGTTCTCATATCGGCGACGTACTGACGTCAGATACTGGTACATGGTTCCGGTTTCCTCTTAGAAATCATTCTATGATGACATCATCAGAACTGCTGATTAACGAAAATTCAGATCCTGAAACAGAAACGTTACAGTTGATTGAATGTATGCAAAAAAATATAGTAGACAGTTTAATTTTTCTAATGAATGTAAACTGCATTAAAATTTCACAAATAAACGAAAATACTGATAATTTGGAAGTGATCAAGAAAGCTGAAATAGACCTCACAAAGTCAGATGCTAATACAAGAACCAGATTCCAAGATTCGGTAGGAAGAAATGTACAATTACTCAATTCTTCATCCACTTATCAGTGTAGTGAGTTTGAAGAATATCGATATCGCATGACAATAAACGAGGAAAATCAGCATTACAACACATACTTAGTTGTTCAAGCTATTGGCCTTCAAAATATTGACCAAACAACACGGAACGTTGTAAATGAAATTAAACGTCTCCCAGTTGGAGGTGTCGCTCTTCTTGCAGACTCGTCCGAAAACATCATAGAGGACAAACGATCGAAAACCAAATACAGGGTGTTTAGTACGCTACCACTTCCTTCTACAACGGGTCTCACAGTTCATATCAATGGCCATTTTGAGCTTGATTCTTCTAGAAAACAACTATTTGAATCTAGCCACTCAAGGAAACAAAACGATAACAGATACCAATGGAATACAATTCTATTAAAAGAAAACTTGTCTCATGTTTATGTGAGTTGCATGGAAGAATTGAAGTCATTTTTATTTCAAGACTACGAGGACAATAAGTTTGACAAATTAGAAACATTTTTGGCTCACTTTCCTGTTGATAATACCCAACACAGGTATTGGCAAGCATTGCTATTCTATTTCTATCTAAATATAAAGACACGAAGAGCAAGTTTGTTCCCTGTAAGTCCCGAATACACTTCACTCATTGTTCAAGATAATCAAGGATCGTCCAATCATATAAACATTAAATGGGTATATGAGGAAGAGTCTAATGATGTATTCTTTGACGATTTGGATTCTCAAATTACCGGAAGTGACTGGCGAGATAGTGCAACTAATGATACAGTGCAGGATAAAGCAGGAAAATTACGAAAGTTCTTTGTCAACATGGGCATTAAACTATCATGTGGTTCCCAAGATATCGAAAAAAGCTTTTCAAAAACATGTAGATACCAGAATGGTAGAAAGGGACACCATGTTTACACTTCTTTATCATCGTCTGACTTTGCATGCGTTTGTAAAGAAAACATCTCACCTAAATCTGTAAGTGTGTTTCTGAAAAAGAAATTTAATGCACTTTGTAGTAGTGAATGGAAAATAGCAGTTAAAGTCATACCAATTGATGATATAGAACTTTGCCTGGATTTCCTTCTGAAGGCACTTAATTGGAAAGATATCGTAGGTCTTCCGCTTTTG
Source organism: Mytilus galloprovincialis (assembly GCF_965363235.1). Classification (NCBI taxonomy): domain Eukaryota; kingdom Metazoa; phylum Mollusca; class Bivalvia; order Mytilida; family Mytilidae; genus Mytilus; species Mytilus galloprovincialis. The sequence continues at coordinate 32,394,611 of NC_134843.1, read as the reverse complement.
ATGACAGATGATGGTTTAGTTCATCCCATACAACTCAGGAATGAATTCTTTTTATCTGAATTTGAAGACCTACTGCTTGGTATGGAGGGAAGATTTGTTCATAGAAGCTTGGTACCATCTCTTACAAAATACACAAAGGAATGTAAATCTTCTGATTTATTTAAAAAATTAGATTTAGAGAATTTTGCTAGACTTTTAAAAAGATCTCAAGACAAGGCCAGACTCAAAAGCGCAAGTATTATTGATTGGGATCAAAAAGAAGCTCCAGTGGAAGACAAATGGATAGAAACATTTTGGTCATTCTTTAAGTCCCTTCACCATGTTCAAGACGAAAACGAGGATATGGAAATTCCAGACTCGTTACACAATTGGTGTTTAATTCCAGCCCTCTTTGGAACACAAACATTTCTCGTTCCACTAGAAAAAGGATACTGTGTATTAGATGAGAAAACATTCGAGAGAGACAAAGGTTTTACAAAGGTTATAAAGAAATTGCAAATTCCAAAATCTTTAATAAAACCTGGTCTGAAAGGAAGTTTGTCTTTACTTGCAACTTACACAGATGCAAATAAAACATTTGATTGTTTACAATACTGGATAACTCATCGAAGTATTCAGTTAACCTCTGAGGAATGCGCAGTTATACTTAGTTATTTTGGGCAAAACACTGGCATCCTGTCCAAAGACCGCATAAGAGATATAAGAAAACTCAGTATTTTTGAAACCATAGACGATGACATAACACATTTAGTTCATCCAAATATTGTTGTAACAGTAGTAGATGCTGACATGCCTGTGCAAGGCTTGCATGATTTGTTCAACTTCATAAAGGTAAACGTCCTAAAATACAATCCAGATGCTAATAGACTTTATGGAGCTTTAAAACTCAGTGCTCCATCCCACAATGCAATGGTACATTCAATATCAGATCTATACGCTTTGTTGATCTTGCCACATATTCACAAACTGAAAACACCAAATCTCATGGTTCATTTGGAATATATACTAGATAAAATGTTGTATGACAGCAGTAATATCAAAGAACAACTGAGTATAGTTAAATTTATTCCTCAAAATAATAAGCTGAAAAGTGCTTCAGAATTCTTTGATAGAAGTAATAAACTATTCAAACAATTTTGCGAAGAGTCAGAATTTCCACCAACTCCATTCAACGATAAAAAGTGGTATAAGCTACTTAAAGAAGCAGGAATGAAAACGAAGAGATCGAAGGAAATACTACTTGAGTTTGCCAAAAGAATGGTCAAGATAGCTGCATCCAATTTAAGCTATGAGACAAAGATTTTAAAGTCGAAAACAATAGTCGAAGATATTTTCAAATTTATTCATAACCCAAAAAACAATAAAACTGTTGTTGAGAGCTTTATTAAAGAAATACGAACAATATCTTTTATTTTACCTCAGAAAATAGGCGAGGAGTATACAGCAATACAAGCAGGAATAGCAGGAGATACTTTAATGAGATTTGAGGGGATCCTGTCGGCCAACCGATTTCATATAGTTTGGACAGTTCGTCCAACTTTACCATACTATGCTATGAGTGGTGAACCAATTAGTGCACTGCATGTAGAGCAAGCACCATGTATAATAAGTGTTCTTCAACACACAGAAAATATCTGCGCTTCTCTCAGTCTCTCATGGAACATCGATCAAAATGAGTTAATTAAAAGAATTAAGAAAGATATATATGAGTACTTTTGTGATAATTTAGAAGATGAGTCTGAGATCACCAAAACATTGTCAAGTGTACCACTTGTCCATGTTACGAAACACAAAACGTTTGTTAGAGCTGACAACATCGTGAAAAATTTATCAAGTGGAAGTGAAATAGTTCCATATCTTATTCAAGCACCAGAGGAATATGCACCATTCTACAAATTATTTCGTTTACTTGGAATGACAGATACACCAACAGTTAAAACACACGCTAAAGTATTGTCGAATTTTTATAAGGACTTTGGTAAAGGAAGATTAAATATCGAGCAAATTGAACAGGTGGAGAAAGCGATCAAAGGTCTTGTTCAGATGCTTCAAACAACAATGGTTGATGAAAGTCAGATAGGTGTCGATGAAAGTCAGACTGAAAGCGATGAAAGTCAGACTGAAAGCGATGAAAGTCGGAATGATAGCGATGAAAGGCAGACTGAAAGCGATGAAAGTCGGATTGATATCGATGAAAGTCAGACTGATATCAATGAAAGTCAGATTGATATCGATGATCTGATTTTAATGACAACAGATTATCGTTTGGTTCCATCTTCAGAGATATTTCTGGAAACTAGAGATGACGAAAGACAAAGGATAATGAAGAACGGAACTCTCAACCTGATGGCGGACTTGACAATATTTTCTCTCAGTAAAAGTCAGATAGAGGAAATATTTAGGAAACTCCCAGAAAAGTTGCGACCTATCTTTGCAAGTACTTCCATTCATGAAGAAGTTATTTCCACTGATGAAGTATTCCTAAATAGCGATATTGCAGATAAGCTTAAGGATTATATAACCAGCGAACACTTTATGACTGGAATTTTGCGTCTTGCAAAGTACAAAGCATCGTCCAGAAATAGGCAAATGGGAGAAAGTTCACTTCTAGTCATCGAATCAAATTTAAAAACAATTCAAATCTGCACTGTAAAACAATTGCAAACTGTATTAAGTCTGAATACTAGAAGGTTAAAGGAAACGGAAGTTTCAAAACGGTGTTACCTAGATAAGAAAAATAATATTCTGTATTTTACATCTTTCGATGTAGATGCAGTCAAATGGCTCTCATTATATGATCTGGAGTTAGCCTCTGCAATTGAACCGCTATGGAATGGTAACATTGAAAAGGATCAAATTTTGAAAATATTATCAAAAATTGACCTCAATCCATTGGAATTTTCAAAACGCCTGGACGATATCGGTATACCACCAATGGATGAAACTGGAATTATTTCCTTTGTTCCTCTTCCAGGCTCACTTGTTCCAAAAGAACTTACTGAATTTTTAGTTCCACTGGAGTCTGTAGTACCACTGAAGAGTTTTGTAATTTATAGCGATTGGAAAAATACACAGCGCTATAAATACGGAGTAGTTTTAGATGTTATTTTATCAGACGAACAAAATGCGGAATATATTCTAAATGTTGGTAGTTCATCACCTAGAAATATGCGTATGTCAGAACTATTTATGATAAAAGAAATGTCAGAAATAAACTCTGAAACTCTCCATTTGAATGACGACGAATACAGTCATAGAAGCGATTTGACTTTAAGTGCTGCTATGAGGTTTAGAATGAACCAACAGCCAAATCCACAACCTGATGAAGGGAAACGTTGGCTTCAACAAGCAAAATACGACTTGGAAGTAGCAAAGTTGACAAAAAAAACGATTGATGAGGCGCTGTCTAAAGGCTACAACTGGATATGTATTATTTGTCAGCAGGTACTATTATTTTTTAAAAGTGAAGTAGAGTTTTCCCATAGCACAAACACATGGTTCTTGAATAATGTTTTTATGTTAAATTTTAAAGGCCAAATTCATTAAACGTTCGAAGACCCGCAAAAAACAAAACAACCTTAACATGACACACAAACTCGTACAAGTGTCTTATGACAGTTGCAACCTTAGCATAAGTAAAAAAAACGTCAATTTTATGAACTTAAAATTTACAGAAAAACGTTTACTTAGAATCATACGGATACCGCAATTATCCATTATGGCATGGTATTGGTTGCAAAAATTCGATATTTTTCATTTAAATGCAAAATTTTATATTTAATTGGTATATTTCTTCATTTAAATGCAATATTTTTAAATTTGAATGGTATATTTTTTCATTTAGATGCAATATTTTTTTATTTAAATGGTATAATTTTTCATTTAAATGGTATAATTTTTCATTTAAATGGTATATTTTTTCATTTAAATGCAATATTTTTTATTCAAATGTTATAATTTTTTCATTCAAATGGTATAATTTTTTTATTCAAACGCAATATTTTTTATTCAATTGGTATACAAAATCATTTGCATGCAATATTTTTTATTCAATTGGTATAATAGTTTTTTTTATTTATATGCAATAATTGCATTATGGGAATTTTTTTGACGTCTTAAGGTCAAATTTGCAACAACGTTTGTGATTGGTCGATAATTGTTTGGATTTATCCCCTTTCTTTCTAAACATGGCCCGGTGACCAATAATTAAAAAACGCTTCAGAATATCGCCCCTCTAACTTAATAATCTGGCGTTCGTGCGAGTCCTGCACTGGCTGTTTGATTAAAATCTTGAATACCAACTTGTTTTTCTATTGCAAAAATATGGTCACAACGTTCGGGCCACTTTTCAAAAACTTCCATTGTATATAGATCATGATATATGCAAGTTTACCTCTTTTTTTATAAATAGATTAGACTTTAAATGGTTTTACATCAGTAATTTTTTGGGTCCTTTATAGCTTTCTGTTCGGTTTGAGCCAAGGCTCCGTGTTGAAGACCGTACTTTGATCTGTAATCATTATGGTTTACATTTACAAATTTTGACTTGGATGAAGAGTTGTCTCACCGGCACTCATACCACATCTTGTTATATCTATATACAACGTAAACTAGACGTTTCTCAGACTGTTTTTTTTTTTTTTTAATCCATTGCCACGCGTTGTGTACTGTTTGATAACTCAATCTGGAAGAACAAGATTTATTTCAGTTCTAGTTGTTATTAGCTTTGAGCAAATTTTCAGTAATTGCAAATACTCTTATGTCGGTGCTTTTTCTATTGTCTTAAAATTAGTTTTTTGTGTGTGTCTCGTTTCGATCTTTTCAGTTAATCTAATTGCAACTGATTGTACAGGTTGCTGTTTTACTGTACTGTTACATTACTGTCCCAGATTCGGGATGGATTGAGTGCTCACAATCAAGTTGTTGTACTGTTACACCGCTGTCCCAGATTAAGGAGAGGATTTGGGATCCCGCTAACATGTTTAACCCCACCACATTCTGTATGTATGTGCTTGTCCCAAGTCAGGAGCCTGTAATTCAGTGGTTGTCGTTTGTTGCTTTGTTATACATATTTGTGTTCGTTCATTTTTTGTACATTAATTCGGCCGTTAGTTTTCTCGATTGAATTGTTTTACGTGACATTTGTGATTTCGGGGCCTATTATAGCGATGCATGCTTAGCTTATTGTCGAAGGTCGTACGGTGACTTATAGCTGTTGATTTCTGTGTAATTTGGTCTCTTGTGGAGAGTTGTCTCATTTGCAATCATACCACATCTTCGTTTCTATATCAACCCTGCGATATTCTTTATGTGCCTGTCCAAGGTCAGGAGCCTGTAGTTTAGTGGTTGTCGTTGGTTCATGTCTCGACTCATATTTGATATTTTGTAAATTGTTTTGTTATGTATAATTAGGCTGTTAGTTTTTTAATTTGAATTGTCTACATTTTCATGTCGGGCCTTTTATAGACGACTTTACAGTATCAGGTTTTTGTCATTGTTGAAGGCCTTACGATTGTCTATAATTGCTTACATCCATTTCATATTTGAACTCCGGTGGATAGTTGCCTTATTTGCAATCACATTCCATCTCTTCGTTTTTATATTATATACCTGACTTCTACACTCGTGTTTTCATGAACAAGCATGAAATATTTGTCACTGGGTGTTACAATTAGCAACATACAATCAATCAATTTAAACTTGTGTTGAATAAGAGCCATTTTATATTTATTTATTTGTTCGGGTGGGGGACAAAAGGATTTCATATATGAATATGGTTGCCTGGTAAGAGCTGAAAAATAGGCATGATAAGCGACAGATTGAAATGAATAATAATGCCCTTTCGTAAGCTTCCCTTCCCCATCCTTCATTTATAAATTTAAACTGACCACCACGGAATAGCCCAATAGTGTTGAAAGTAGCGTTAAACACTAATCAATCAAAAACCCTTCCCTAGAATATCAAATAATTGTCCCTTAACAGTTATTGTCCGTGTAGTTCTTATATTTATCCAGCTTATCGTCTTACTATCATACCATAAAAAAAAAGTTTATAAAACAGCTCACATTATAATATATCTGCATTCATAAATTTATTAATTTCATTTAGACTAAACGACGCCATGTTTATTATGTGCCTCTGTCGTCTTAATAACCTATCAAAAAAGAAGAGGTAAAAGAGAGCCAGAAGATCTTTCAAATGCCAAAAAAAAAAAAACCAGAAATAGACTTCTTCTGGCTCACTTCCGAAGAAAAAAAAACCCGACCGCGTTTTTAAAAACGCCTTAATTGCCCCTACCTTTTTTTCCAAAAAAAATGGCATTATCAAATATATAAACAAAAAAATAGATAAGAGGCGGTACCAAACCTATAGATAACATAATAAATAAATGATGAAATATACAGAATAAGGTGATTGATTTTTGTTTGCCTTATGTCAGCTGGCAAATATGTCACGCATATTTAGGGCAAATATAATAGAGATCACAGGATAAAGAATAGAGTGAAATGGTAAAAACTAAAAGATATAGAATTATAGAAACGATCTTTGATCTGAAACCCTCCCCTCACACACACATCATAACCATTACTGCCAATACTCGCATATATACATCTGTATACAAATATCTAAATTTGAACCTCCCCCTCCCATCCCTAAGACACCGAGAATTTTTATCCGCCCCTATTATATGTGTCTTATTATATACATTTTGTACGGGTCTAGACAATAGCTAAACGTACAATCATATAATTTGTTGGATACCTAATTATATTATATACTGTATCACAAAATAAACTGGTATACCCCCCCCCCCCTTTCCCAATGCAGTATTGAAAAGTAAATCATCAAGGTTTAAAAGTCCTGAAGATAATTATGTTTTGAAATATGCTGTGCATACTTATTTAAGCAATGACATATTTATGATAGTAATTATTGAACTACTGAGGGGCTTGAAAAAAAGTCTATTTAAAGGATTCGGAGATGAGAACAGTAAAAAAAGCTCAGCAACGAATCCTAAATGTAAAATGATTTGCGGCATAATACATGACACCACATCTTCCTATATCTATATTAGAGCACATATTATAGATAGTATTAAATATGAAGTTCACGCCTCATACAGTGAAGTCTTATGCATGTCATAGGAATATTGTTATAACATGGGTTAGTAACTGGTTCCAATTTATCCTGAATTGTCTTTATTAAATAACTAGTTCCGGAGTATAACAGCTTATTAAGTCTCTACTTGTCACGGGGTCTCTGGTTCTGGTGTTGTAATTAGGTGATTTTTTTTCTTCATGTAGTATAAAAAGAGGTGGCTTAGTTCAAATAATTATAACGTCCTGGAAGGCTTTTTATTCTTTTTTTTCATGTTTGCCCTCCTGCAACGTTAATTATTATATTACTTGTCACGCGCATTTTTTGCTCTACCTGCATGGCCATTATTGGCATTAATTGCCAGTGCATGAACGCCAGATTTAGTTAGAGGGGCGATATTCTGAAGCGTTTTTTTAATTATTGGTCACCCATTTTAGAAAGAAAGGGGAGAAATCCAAACAATTATCGACCAATCACAAACGTTGTTGCAAATTTGACCTTAAGACGTCAAAAAAATTCCCATAATGCAATTATTGCATATAAATAAAAAAAACGATTATACCAATTGAATAAAAAATATTGCATTTAAATGAAAAATATCGAATTTCTGCAACCAATACCATGCCATAATCCATACCTTGAAACAGTAAACTACAAGGTTATGATTTGAACCCAGGAAATTAAAGTTCTCTAATTAAATTTCAGTCTCAAAGTCTCAATAAGTTTGTAAACAACCATGCATTTTATATGCAGTGAATTGTACACACTTTTTTAAAACTAAATTGTAATATGATTTTATGGTTTAAAGCTTTCTCAATGGAGCATACGTCTTTTTCTTTAGACTATCGAATCGCATCTGTAGTCTTGTGATAGTGTGCTAGCCTCGAGTGCGAAAGGTCATGTGTTCTATTTCAAATTCTGTATCATTTGAATCACGGCTTTTCTTTAGATTCCGTAATTGTTTTCATTTTTATTTTCTATTGAACAGAAGAATGCTTTCAACTGCTCTAAGACAATCATCTTTTTACAGGCATCAGAAAAGGCATTAAAGGGAGCAATGTATACCGTAAATGCTGATGAGGTTCAACGTGTCCATCGTCTGACAGCGCATATACCGGAAGAAGATACAGAATTACTTCACACAGCTAGTCTACTTGAAAGCACAATTGGAAGCATTGAGAAGATGAGATATCCTATGTATCGTGCTTTACCAGCAGATTTATATGAAAAGGAGGATGCACAACAAGCTTTAGAACTCACCGAACAATTAATCAATGAAGTACAAACAAAATACATTAACAGTCTTTGAGCTGTAAATCAAATATTTAGCTTCGCCTCGATCATCAATGTTTTCCCAGGGTAACAATATGCTCCATTGCCATTTCAGCTTTGCGTTATTTATATGACATTGTACATGTATGCCTAATATTAAGATATTTTATTTAGTGACCGCAATAATGAAAATGCATATTATTTTTCATTTTCCAATGAGACAACTCTCCACAAGAGACAAAAATGACACAGAAATTAACAACTATAATAATACATTTAGGTCGTTCAGTTCCTTTAAAATTATTACAGTTCATATCATAACTTTTTTCCGAGTACATTTCTATCACAAACCAAGATGTTACAATAGTTGATTACCGGTAGTAGGCAAATATAAGCTATTGTTGATTAATTATACTACAATATTGTTTTACAAAAGTTCTGTTGCATGGAGATATTTGTGCTCAAAGATTTTGTTGACTGCGAAAAAGTTTTATTTCTTTCTTTGTTTGTTTTTATTTACACGCATCAGGTTGTTATTTTACTTATTCGCTTGTTATTGAACAACATAACTCAATGTTTACAATATGTGCATATTAGGCTCAGTTTTTATTTCGATGTTAGAACAATAAATTTTTGAACAGATGATAAATATTTTTAAAAAAGATGTATTTTCGAGCCAAAAAGAATAAAAGCGGTCAAAGTCACATTTATCAAAGATACTTGTATCATGCGATTATTTATGTGAGAAATAATTTTGATGTTCTCCCCTCTTAAACAAGAACAATGTAAATACTTTTATTGTTTTTTTTTGTTTTTTAAGTTTCTTCATACAAAATGTGTTTCTTTCTATTTTTTTCTTTCTCTGATACTACTGATCCAGCCAACATGGCCGACATGGCTAAAAATAGATCAAAGAGGTAAAATGCGTTTCTTCTATTTGCTTTAAACCTCTATGAATTATAGATTAAAGTCCACATGCGTAAAGATGTTTAGAAAGAATGTTGAGATCCGAGCACTCTCAGCTATTTATTTACGTAATAACAAATCTTAAGTCGACTTGTAGGAACTACGATTATTAAAGGGATACTGGGGGGAGGGGTGATTGCACATCCTGCATTAAAAAAAGAGGATTCAGTCTGTTTATTTTTAATTTGTTCACCCTCTTTTTCCAGCAATAAAAATCAAATGGTAGCTTGCTTACCTCTGAAATGTTTTTCATACATTATATTAGTTGCGAAGTTGGATTTTAAAAAGTCTCATGTGTGTACAATATTTATCTTTTACTTGAAATGGTTATTTTTTATATAGTTATTAAATCATTGATTTTTTTTAAACAAAATCTCTCGGCTGAAGAGAAGTGAAAATTGTGTTTATACTAAAACTTACATTATTTGGTATACGGTCATTGAATCTTTATTGAGTCTTTAGAACTGATCGAGGTAGTCAGACCCATGTCAGGCCAGCTAATGATGGTGTTTTTTTACATAAATTTAAAATTAACTCTTAAAATATGTTCTATTATAATTCTATTATATTGTATTGTATTACATTGTATTGCATTGTATTGTATAAAATTGTTTGATTGTATTGCTTGACCCTTACAGGTGTAATTTTGCAATAAAGATTATATTGGTGTTTCTTATATGTTTAGTTTTGCCTCCTCTTCTTAATGCAAAATGTACTACTTCTTCTTGAAACGTCGTACAAGAAATTAGAAATTATATTGTACAACGAAAATACCAAAAATGATCAGCAGGACAAAAAATGAAAACCAAAAATTATTAGCAGAACATACACTACAAATATATTAGTTATTGATTATGTTTATTATGAGTTATTGCCCTTTCTTGTTTTACCAAAACGTTGTTATTGTTGAATATGAAGGTGATTGCGTGCCACAGGTTCTTGAGAACTTTTTCGCTGGTTTATTTTTGTCAAAATGTCGTCTTCCCAATGCATACATTACGTGAAGTTAGTTGAAAATATGTATAATGTTAACATACCAGGATATTCAGGATACAGAAAAATGTAACACTAAACATACTTTTAGTTTGTTATTTCATCGTATTTGCGTTGTACAATACGCATTAGTCTCGGCTATCTAATTTTGATCATTCTTGTCATTCAGTAATTTGTTTAGAGTTTTCCAAAATGGATTTAATCATTTCAATAATTTCTGTAAGTTATTCGTGTTTATTGATTATTTTACATGGTACAATGCACGATTGGCAGAAATAAGCCAGGTTTAGGGTTGTCATTGACCTTAATTAATCTTAATTTTGACTTATATAATTATTTCCGGAAGTCTTGCTAACCGACCAAAATGGCTGCTTTCAATGAACGATATATACAAAGTGTTTACTTTTTTATACCCCATCTATAGCTAGGGATATCATATTTTTTCTGTCTGTGCGCCCGTTCGTCCGTCTGTCTATCTTGCTTCAGGTTAAAGCTGTTGGTTAAAATTTTGGTTCAAGGAAGTTTTTGAAGTTGAAGTCCAAACAATTTAAAACTTGGTAGTTCAAATGGGGAATCCGTTTATCCAAGTGCACATTCGTGTCAAGTATATAAATATGACCAACTGAATAACATGTCAGGCAAGTGGCAGCAAAGGATGAACAAACTACAACACAACATACAAAATAGCACAATGAACCTTTATTCCGACAGTCCAGGTAAAATTCGCGTCATGTGCACTGCCATATATATATATTTACAGAAAAGAACAATCATGCAGACGAAAATAATAAAGTGCTTCCAAGATAACAAAAAATCACAAATCCAGATGAATTCCGTGGTTTGTTTTATCTTTCATTTTAACGATTAACTTAAACTATTTATTGACCAAAAATCTTAAATATTCACCCTGAGAATTCTGGACTAATAAATGGATGCAAAAATTGATTTATTGTTGTTGATATAGAGTCCAGTGGCAGATGTTTGATAATGATATAGCTATAAATTTGACTGCATCACCGAATGATACAGGGGGAGTAGACTAACAATATCCCTTCATTGTTTAACATGCAGTGGTTTTAACAATACCCAGTGGCGGATCCAAAGGGGGATGGGGGTAGGGGGTGTGGTTTAACCCCCCTTTTTCTTTTTGGGACGATCAATGCATTTGCATGGGGACCTATAGTTGTAACCCCTTTTTTAAAATGGCAAGATCCTCCACTGATACTGTACCTGTTCTCCATCAATGTTCAAGTCAGTTCAAAGTATTCATCTTTGAATAAAAAGGAGATCCTGGACGGATCGACTATGATGCTATCAGAATTAAAGTAAGGAAGTGTGGTATGAATGTGAATGACACAAGTAACCGCCAAAACAGTTTAAATATTAATCAGTACATGCATCTTCAAATGATTTAATGCAAAGACGCAAAATTCAGTCTTTTAAAAGCATGACCTCATTCAATGATAAATCATAAGCATCGACATGATTTGGATCAAACGTGACGATGACCGGGTAGCAGTACATGTTTTATAATGTATCAAGACAATATTCAAAGACCACACTACAACAATGAACCGATAAAATCAAGAAGTGATAAGCAGTTTCTAAGAAATTTTTTAAAGCTACAGACAACTTAATCTTCTGAAAGTAAATCATATATCATTATTATTGCATAATTTTAACAAGAAAGAATGTGAAGAAGATTTTGTTGCAAGCAAATACAATCCATAGTCAGATAATTCTGTTATTTAAAAAGCACCTAAAAAAACTTCTATATAAAATCGTTTTAAATGTATTTATTTGTTTTTGTAGCATATAATAATCCAGATTTCATGGTCACTGTTCGTATTGAGCGATGGATGTCCAGCTCCGCCACCCTGTACATGCCAATATATAGTCGTATTCTGTGCCAACTTAAATCTAACGTCCGTTCCGCATTTTTCAAATCCCGTTGGCAATGATTCGGCATGGGATATTGAACTACACGATAATGAAATAAGACAAATACGTTATGGTGACTTCAAAAATTTGAAACTACGCAAGTTGTTTATCTCAAACAACAAAATCAATGTGATTGAGAATGGAGCATTAACCGGAAGTGAAGGCTCTCTACTTGTTATTGATTTGAGCAGTAACAAATTGACATCTATTCCATCAGATGTTGGCAGACTAAAGCATCTAACTGATTTAGATATACATGACAATCCGATGAAGACTATGAATGAAGATATTATTAGAAACATATCAGGTTCTCTATTGTCCTTCAGTTTAGGTCACGAAATAATGACGTCTTGGCCACAGTGTCTTGAACGCCTGACAAATTTAACATCATTGTCAATCTTCAGCTTGAATATTCGCAAAATACCCGATGACGCATTTAACAATTATAGCCACTTAAATATTCTTGAAATAATTTCAACGAATCTATCCACTATTCCGACATCTATTGGAAAGCTTGTACAATAATATGATTCTGGCGGAGGACAGTTTTCCTTTATATATGTTCCGGAATTTACCCAATCTTTCGAGTATAAGCATCGTAAATTGTAGTTTGGGATCCCTTCCTTTGACATTTTCTGAAATTTCTAGTTTGTCCTTCTTAGACATTGAAAATAATCCGATCTCGTATGTTGAAGATGGTGTGTTTGATAGGAACGTTTCTTCTAAAGTTTGGTTTATGGCTCTAAAGAATACAAGGCTAACGAGTATTCCAAGGACAATATCAAATTTAACAGCTTTGACCTTTCTAAATTTGATAAATGGTCTCATAGACGAAATAAAGACAGAGGATTTAAAAAATGTAACGAAGCTTGAAAGATTGTTTTTATCTGGAAACCCCATAAAGAGTATATCTGGTGGAGCTTTTATGGACCTGGAATCCCTTGAATCGTTAATACTTGATAACACCAATCTAACTACAGTACCCAAAGCAGTATTAAATCTTCCGTCCTTAATGGGTCTGAGTTTAGAAAATAATGGAATCATGTGTACATGCAGAACTTTAAAATGGATGAACGACTGGCCTCGTTTGACAAAAGTCTTAATTGTAGGGAACTGTGGTAATATTAGAATGACAATCACAGAATATATAAAACAAGAACTACCGAAATGTGAGTTATAAAATTTTATGTGTACAATTGCAACTTATCAACTTATGTATTTTGCATGTAGTCCCTTTTTTCACAAGATGACTTTGACATTTTCTTGATATATAAAAATAAAATATTTGATAAAAAATGAAAATTGGTGCTGTCCAATGGACGTATATTCTATATTTACATACATTATTTACAATTCAGTGATATATCTAGTCGAACATAGTTATTTTGAACATTTAACCCATGTGTGTAAGGAATGGTAGGGATAGGAGCTAAAAAGATGAAAGACTGATAAATGTTCAAATTTTATTTTTACACTTTATTTAAACTGCTCGAAGAAAAATGACGTCAGTGGCAAAGTGGCATATTTTTTTACTTACTGAAAATTAAGTACTATACATACGTAAGGTATTTTAACCTTATTTTACACAAAACTTTTTTTTTATCTTTCTCATACACAAAACTTCTTTAGTCTGTTGTACTCGTCGTTTGCTATTTATTTTAGGAGGGAAATGATAACTTCATTTTGATTTTTTGTTTTCATTTCAAATCTTTTTTTTATTTTTACTACCAGACCGTTTTTTTTTTTGTGAATTTATAAGTATTAGTGTCCTTGCTTAACAGAACCAACATTGAAAGATCAAAATCTTCAGTGTTTAGAGGGGAGGTAATATTTTGACACTAGATTTTCCACTGACAATGTTAAGATGCAATTAAAAATCCGGAAGCCCTGGGTAAAATTCATATCCAGGAACATTGCAAAACATATTCGCCCTTTACAGAGTCAATTTCGGGTTAAAAAAAGTAACAGAAATAAATTAATAAATAATCATTGAATTGTTCATTGCAAGTTACTAGTTTATCTCTCTAAAATGGTCCAACGGTTTACTGATACATCACTGAGTGACTTCATTTTTGTAAGTATATTCTACGGGGAAATGTGGTATGAATTTTGCTCATTGATGAAGGCCCACCGGTTAACTATTATAATTGTTTATTTCTGTGTCATTTTAATATCTTGTGGAGAGTTGTCTGTCAGTCATACCACATCTTCTTATTTTTATATAATAAATGATTCTCAACTTGTGAAAAGGAGAAAAAACATAAAACATTTGAAAAAGGATTGAAGTGACACTCGATATACCCTCTCCCGGAGTATTATAGGACGATCATTAAAACTTCAAAAAGGGGGGGGGGTATGTATTTTCCTAATTGTTTTATTATGATCCCCAATTTGATGAAAAATATTCTGTTAAAGCAGATGACAAAAAAAAAAAATTCTGAATCCAGATTTTCAACATACCTTATAGTGCTAAATTTTGAAGAAAAGAAAATTGATTGAAAGCGATGAGAAATTGAATAAAATTGTTCACGCCTTGCGGAAAAAAATGTTCTGACTCAGACACAAAACCATTGGATTTCAACTGTAATTGAAAACAGGATTATCTTTCTTGATTTTCGAGTTCTGAATTTTGAATTTTGAACTTTGAATTTTGAATTATGAATGATCTTTCTTGGCTTCCGTAATCTCCCTTTAATAAATATAACAATTATCTTTGGAGTAAGAAGGGTTTCACAGAAACAATGGTATAGTAAATAAGTAAATAAAAACACACAAAAAAACAAATTGAGCTACAAACAAACCTTAAATATACATATACCGGCAAATTATGATAATCATGCACAGCCCAGCTTGGTTTTATCATATTTTTTCACGGTGATGAAACATTACACTATTAGTTCAATCATGAAATGAATGTCTAATGACCTATTTTGTTTTTGTCTTTCAAATTTTGTTCAATATCGTCAAACAAGTCAACTATAATCGTACTTCCATCCTGTTGCTTGGCATAGACATTACAATTTAAAAACCAGACATTTTCAAATTGTTCACTATTTTGTAATCTTGCCATAAGTTCCAGATTACTCTGTGTGATATCATCATGGAACCTGATGCCATCTTTCAGTCCTCCTCTTTGTCTCATAATTTTGATCTTTAGGTCAGTATTGCGCACTTTAACGATGACAGGTTTTGTGTGCCCCTCTTTCCCTTGAATTCTGTATATTTCCTGTACATCATCAGGTTTTATATCTACCTTCAAATCTGTTTTTGCCATATTCACAAACTCATCTATCAATACTTCATTAGGGCTTTCTGGGTAATTTAGTATTCTGATATTTCGCTTTCTACTATACTGTTCATTATAATTTCCTAGTTTTATAGCTTCAATAGCTCTTTTGTTGTTATCACTTACTTGTTCCTCCAAAGTTTCAATTGTTTTATCTTTTGTCTTCATACGTTCTCTTAGGTTTTCATTGTCTATCATCAGAGAATCCACCTGATCTTTTATCTTTCCAGTTGTCTCCCTTACTTTTGCCTCAATTTTTTCTGACAAATTCTTTTCGAAAGTTGATAATAATTCTTTAACAATGTTTGTAACAGTATCTGTCAAGTCTTTTTGTTGTACCAAACAAGAAGTTGTACTACACTCTAAAAAATAAGTTACTTTGAATAAAATAAAACAAGTAATTAAATAACTGAAATTTAGTATTTGATTTGTCGAAAGGATTGATCATGGGTAATAATTTTAGTTAATACTAATAATTCGTTACTTAGTCATACATTAAAATCTAAGTAATCAATATAAGCTACAATGTACATGTATTCCAACTTATATTTTAAGTAATTTCTTAGTAATATTTTTAGTAATTCCAAGTTATGTTTTTACTTATTCGTAGTTATGTTTAGTAATTCTAAGAAATATTTAGATTAAATCTAAGTAATATTTTTAGTAATTCTAAGAAATAATTTTAGTAGTTTCAAGTAAAGTTTTTGTTGATTCTAAGTAAAGTGTTAAGTAACTCCAAGTAATGTTTCTAGTAATTCTGAGTAATGTTTCGAGTAATTTCAAGTAATGTCTCTAAGAAATCCTGTTGTTGATAGTAAATACAAGTAATGTTTAAATGTTGATTTATTTAAATTTAAGCAAGTAATGATTTAAGTATTGATAAATTATAGCCGGTTATATTACAAGATAGGTACCCAAGTGGAGTGGAGTAATTTTTGGAGCACTTACCTTGTCATATTGATCAATACAGGTGTTGATCAACTAAAAATAGTATTTAGTTCCAAATTATGATGCAATAAGAAGATATTATACTTTCATTGGTCTATAAAGATATGATGAAGCCCGCCTCCGGTTGCGAGATTTTATCGCTGTGTTGAAGACCCATTGGTACGTAGCGTTGGGCTGTTTTCTACTCGTTTTTCGGGTTGTAGTTTCTTTGACACATTCACCGCTTCCATTCTCAATTTTATTGATCGTTATATACAGTCTACATTATTTTGTTATAAATGCATACAATAAAAAAGATAAACCAACCTTTCAAAGAATGATCATATACTTTGTCCTTTATTCTAATTCATTTATATTCTCTTTTGCTTTAATTGTATGTTAACATGTACCTTCCTAGCGACTTTTTGGTTCTACATTTTCATTAATTGAAAATATTATAGTACACTTACAGTAGCCAGAAACATGAATACTCATCAACCATGAGTTCCTGGCATTTTGTTTTTAAATAGCTGACCAAATTCAAATAAGAGCTAAATTTTGATTCAATTTGGATGAAATTTTATATAAATCTCCAACCAAATACTACCTAACAGCAATTATAGACTACTTTAATTTAAAAATGTACATCTTTATTGGCATTAGAGGTTCTAAAAAGTAAAAAGTAAATTAAAGGAGAATGATGATGAATATTTAAAAAAAGCGATTTATCGGAATTCCATGGCTAAGCAAATATTACTCGTGATTCGTATTTCTTTCACTTCATAAAAATTGAAATATGAAAAAAAAGTTAAGAGTAGGAATTAGTATTGAAACCCATTTTATCCAAAGAGTTAAACAGTAGAGAACATGCTGATTTAATGGATTTCCAATCAAACCCAGATAGAAACTATGAATTTCTATAAAATCACTAAGCTTTAGAACAAAAGTGTGTAACATTAGAGCTCTCACGTCAAAATGTGCTTCAGAGGTGACTTGATTAATTATATTTTTTCACAGTTGTTGGTGTGCCCCATAACCTGCATAGCGATAATGGTTTGGAATTTTTATATTTGCTTATATCCGAGTTGAAAAAGAGTGGCCACATCCAGTGACTTTATTTCAGGTAATTTCATACCAGTTCTTATCATATTATTATGTTTCAAATGTATTTTAACTTTGAATAAATGTCTTTTTATCTATTCTAAGTAACGTTTTAGGTATTAAGATTAATGTCTGGGCACATTTTCAGGATTTAGGCCTAAATCATAGGATTTAAGAATATTACCTAACATCATTTAGGCAATATAATTACTGCCTAGGCAATTTCGTATTGCCTTGGATTAAAGCTTAATGCTTAATTTCACTTATCGCAGAGTATAAAGGGACGTGACACCACTACTAACCGTGTATGAAATAAGCCCCGCCTCCCTACTAACCTAATATGAAATATATACGGTCTGCACGCGGATGCTTTTAACCAATCACATTCCTAGAAATGTATAGGAGGTAGGATAATTCTTTTTATTCAAACACATACTTATATCATTAACTTCTTCTTTTCTAGGATTTGTTGTAGTGGTAGTCGTAGTGGTAGTTCGGTGTAGGTGTTCGCATGACTTTCAACCATACATCCACTTGTTTCAAACCAAAATAATTACCAACAATACAAGCATAATGTCCAGCATCTTTCATGGTTACATTGCGTAGAACTAACATCTCCTTGTTTTCTAAAATCTGAATTTGGAGGTATCAGTTTAATTTTAAACTTTTTCATATGTAACCACAAATATATTTATTTGGTAACATATTCTAGTTCATATCATTTTATAACTCCTTTCCTAAATGAATCGATTGCATTTTTGTGAAAATAAGCCGAAGACAATTTGGTCTATTTGAACCCAAAAATAATAATATGACATATATATCTGATGCAGAACAATCAGTAAGAAACTATGTAGTCAGTTTATCAATATCTCATATTTGTGGCAGAAATTGACTAATATTTAGTACACCAGGGCTCTGTTGTTCAACATGTAGTTAAACTAATCATATGTTTACTTTTAACGAGTTATTAAAAGTTAATCTCATGATTAGTAAATACAATGATTAAATTTTGTTGTTCAACTTACTTCAAATCGTTGTATTTGTAAATAGATATAGGAAGATGTGGTGTGAGTGCCAATGAGACAACTCTCCATTCGAATAACAATTTATAAAAGTAAACCATTATAGGTCAATGTACGTCCTTCAACACAGAGCATTGGCTCACACCGATCAAAGAGCCATAAAGGGCCCCAAAAATTACTAGTGTAAAACCATTCAAACGGGAAAACCAACGTTCTAATCTATATAAAAAACGAGAAACGAGAAACACGTATGAATTACATAAACAAACGACAACTACTGTACATCAGATTCCTGACTTAGGACAGGTGCAAACATTTGCAGCGGGATTAAACGTTTTAATGGTACCAAACCTTCTCCCTTTTTCTGAAACAATAGCATAACATCACAACATAGAAAACTACACGATAAAATATCAATTGGAAGGCTTAACTCAATCAAACACGTAAATTAACACACTATGAACGAATAAATTTGATCTGCGATACCTGAATGCAAATGCACAGTTAATAAAATATTAGGGACAAACATTCAAGGCCAAAAAGCAAACAAACGAGTCCAAACAAAGCCATGGCAAGACACCACCGCGAAATATTTAACCCTTCGAAAATAATCACTTTTGAAAAAAAACTGGTTTTAATAAATATTTACAGGTAAATGAAAAATAACTTTGTCGTTTTAGGTACACCACTAATGTGTATAAAATTCTTCCAATAATTAGGAATACCAAGAAAGTTTTGTCATATAGATACATAATTTAACATTAGATACAAATTGGGGTGAATATCAACAATAAAACTATACAATTAGAGCTAGCTAAAACTTCCCTGTACAGATTTAAGGAGAATAATATTGATGTTCATACAAATGAAGCACGAACAAGTGAAAATTAGTAGATATTCCAAGATATATAGACAAGATCCATAATCATATAAAATAACAAAAAAACATTATAAACAGTATTAACAGGATCTCTGTATTGATTTTTAATCATATGATTGATTTTGGGTAATAAGCAATTTTTGGGGAATTAGCAAGTGCTTCCCACAATACAGTGTAAATCAGGACCTCTATTACTTCCTGTTCTGCGAAAATAATTATGGCTGACCAAAATAAAAGCAACCTTAATCCTTGGCCAGCAAATCTCCTCTGATTACGCAAAACCAAATATTCAATTGCTGAGGGAAATGTAATCAAAGAAGAAAATGGAAAGTATTGCATACATATTAAGACAAAAACCTAGTATCTGTTATACACAAAACAAGAGGTTCTAAAGAGCCTGTGCCGCTCACCTTGGTCTATGTGCATATTAAACAAAGGACACAGATGAATTCATGCCAAAATTGCGTTTTGGTGATGGTGATGTGTTTGTAGATCTAACTTTACTGAACATTCTTGCTGCTTGCAAATATTTCTATCTATAATGAACTTGCCCCAGTAGTTACAGAGGAAAATATTGTGAGAAAAGGGCAACAGTAGTATACCGATGTTCAAAACTCATAAATCGATATATAAAAAAAAATCCGGGTCACAAACCAAAACCGAGGGAAACGCATTTAATGTATGAGGAGAATGACGACACAACATTAAAATGTAACACACACAGAAACGAACTAAGCATTAGACAAAATCCGATGATAATAACAAATATAACATCAAAACTAAATACATGAATTTGGGATAGAAAAGTACCGTGACACGTCTTATAATTATGTGAATTCACATTCAAATATAAGAGGAAACTAACGACACAAAAGAAACACAACGCAAAAATATAACACACACAGACACGAAACGACACATAAAACTGAAGTATTGACTAATTACAGAAAATAACAGGGTACATTACCTAACCCGACAAAATCCAACACAATCTAACACAAAAAATAGACACACCCGAATTAGTCAAGGCCTCAACGCAAAATTACGTCACATTTGAATTTGTAAAACAGCACACCAAAAATGAAAAATGACGTCAAATTTGAATGAATAAAACTATCTATCAAAATCAAGATAGAATTAGGATTGATTTAAGATTATATTTGTACTAAATACTGATATTACATTAAATAACAAATTGCAATACTCATTAGTATAAAACTGAAGTAGCAATTAGACAATTAACTATATTCTATGTCCGCTTAATTTAGAATCGAACTGCAAACGTAATACATCGTACAAATTACGTTGAACCAAATCAAATCTAATAAATGAAGGCGGTGATTAATTTTATTTCCCATAACACATGAATATAACCGAAAAGACGTCAAGACATTTGACAAAATCCGATGAGAATTACATATATAACATCAAAACTAAATACATGAATTTGGGATAGAAAAGTACCGTAAAACGTCTTATTTCTTATTACGTCACTTTGGGCGTTGCATTGACTATGGCTAACAGGGCTGTGATTTTGTAATTTATTCGTTTTTTATTCTATATCTAGTCACCACTTCAGTTTAATCATGTATATCTATTATATAGTCATTTTATAAAATTTACTGTTTGCAAAACTACGTATTATTATTGATAATAATAATGTTTAGTCCCAGGCGGATAACCCTGGCCTCGCAACTTTTTGAAACTTTTGGTCCTCGGCGATCTTCAACTTGGTAGTTGTTATGGCTTTCAAACTTTTTACATCTGAACATAGTTTTGTGTGGACGTAGCGCGCGTCTGGTGTATACAAATATTTTTTAACCTGTTACCTTTGGATGACTATTATTCGTTAACTTTGTTTCTCTGTCCTATATTTTCTCCCATTTATCTGTTTATTTATTGTAACCCTGTCGTGTAATGTTGTAATTTTAATGTTATAATTAACACTGCCATTAAAGCGGGAGGTTTTTCATGCCACAAAAACAGGTTCAACCCACTATTTTTTCATAAAATGCCCTGTACCAAGTCAGAAAATGGCCATTGTTACATTATAGTTCGTTTCTCTGTGTGTTACGTTTCGGTGTTGTGTCTCTGTTGTGTCGTAGCTCTCTTATATTTGATACGTTTCCCACAGTTTTAGTTTGTAATCCGGATTTTTTTTTTCTCTATCGATTTATGCATTTTGAACAGCGGTATACTACTGTTGCCTTTGTTTATAGCAATGCGAATTCACACTCAGCAAAACAGTCACAATCGGGAACAAGTCACGTTTTGTAATTAAAAGATTAGACGACGTAATGACAAACCACAATCCAACATGTGGTAAAAATGTCCTTAGCTAGTTTGGTCAAAGACACATCCTATGGATCAACCGATTCGTGATGGTGTCCGTAAACTTTACGGAGTGTCAATTTTAATCTGTCCTCTTCATAACTTTGTTGGAGCAGTTTCTGCGTAAGGAGCACACTCCTGTATATGAAGTCCGTATAGTATGAACAAGCACGATAATAACGTATCAATTGAGATATGTAAACACTATACGAAGGGGCAGAAGGTATGTTACTGCTGAGAAATGGGAAATTGATAATTGGGAAGTTGAAATCGTCCCGTTTATCATAGATTTTTCTTGTGAAGTCGACCATCTTGGTCAATATTGAGGAAAAGATCAAGGTATGAAGCAGTCCTTCTAGTATTAGTAGTATCCTTAATTTCAAGTTCACTGGGATACATTTGTATATAAAAATTTACAAATATTTACAAAATTTAAGATAATTGTTAAACATTGATTATACCGGGCAATAACTCTATAAGGGGTCAATTGACCATTTTGGCCATATTTGTAGGTCTTACTTTGCTGTACATTATTACTGTTTACAGTGTTTATCTCTATCTATAATAATATTGAAGATAATAACCAAAAGCTGCAAAATTTCTTAAAATAACCAAATCAGGGGTAGTAACCCAACAACAGGTTGCCTGATTGGTCTGAAAACTTCAGGGCAGATAGATCTTGACCTAATAAACAATTTCATCTCGTCAGATTTGCTCTAAACGCTTGTGTTTCAGAGATATGAGCCAAAAACTGCATTTTATCCTATGAACTATTTTTAGTTATGTCAGCCACCTTAATTCGCATGCATCGGACACATTTTTTAAACTAGATACTCTAATAATAACTGTGGACAAGTTTGGTTAAAGGACGATGTATGATAAGTGCAGTATTTGGCCCCTTTGTATGCAAAAAAAATGAATAACAATCTCTGGGGCAAAAATGACCCAAAACAGTTACTAAAGTTTTATATTTTGTTGAAATAAAACTTATTTTTCAAGTTTATGCAGAAAATCGATTATAAATGATGCTATGAATAAATCATAACCGGGTGTCTATACGGAAAATCGTACTTTTCCGACTCTACTTTGAATGATTAAAATATGAGCGCAAGTGAGAACATGTAAAATATTTTACATATGGTATGTATGATATAGTATTGGCATTATATACAAATTTCATAGATGTTCTCAACTGCGCTCATACCAAAATCTTCAAAAAATATCAGGAACAGTCGTTGATTTTTGCGAGTGGTTTATTTATGTCTGACAACATCCGGTTTCAGTTGCCAGGGAAGCTGGATAGCATCAAAGTCAACAAACTACCACTGCTGTGACAATATATGATTATAGAATGGTAATTGTGATACTTATTCATGCAAAAACAGAGATATATCATAAATCTCATGTGGGAAATTGCACGGGTTCCATAAAAAGTCCCAAGAAGAAACAAAAGAAATCATAAAATAAATTCACGAAAAAGAGCAGACGTCACATGTCAGCTCACTATATTACAAAGCAGTAATTATAATGAGAGTGGTAAATGTGATAATTGTATGTCAAAAACTGATATATAATACAAAACATAACTTGAGATAATGCATAGGTTCCATAAATACTTCCAAACCAAAGAAGTATAAATTCACAAAAACTCCTGGTCACCGCCGTTCATGCTCAGAGGCTGAATTCAGCCTGACGCGAGTGAAGGAACAGACATCATAATTTTTTGAAAGCAAAAAACGTAGTGCCCTAGCAGATCAATTGTCTCAGTAGTTTCAGAGGAGAAGAATTTTGTAAAAGATTACGAACATTTACGAAAAATTATTAAAAATTGACTATAAAGGGCAATACCTCCTTAAGGAGTCAACTGACTATTTTTTTCATGTTGACTTATTTGTAGATCTTACTTTGTTCAACATTATTGTTGTTTCCAGTTTATCTCCATCTATAATAATTTTCAAGATAATAACCAAAAATGACAAAATTTTCTTAAAATTACCAATTCAGGGGCAGCAACCCAAAACGGGTTGTCCGATTCATCAAATTTGCTCTAAATGCTTTGGTTTCAGAGATATAATCCAAAATCTACATTTTACCCATAGGTTCTATTTTTAGCCATGGCGGCCATTTTGGTTGGTTGGCAGGATCACCGGACACATTTTTCAAACAAGATACCCCAATAATGATTGTGGCCAAGTTTGGTTAAATTTGGCCCAGTAGTTTCAAAAGAAAAGATTTTTGTAAAAGTTGAACCACAACGGACGACGACGGACGACGACGGACACGGACGCCAAGTGATGAGCCATGGGCCAGGTGAGATAAACAGGTTTGGGATGAAATTACTATGAAAATAAAATCCCTTGGCATAGCCTACATTACTGCAAATGAGATAAGAGATAAATGGAGAAATACAGTTTCGAAGGCAAAAAGGCATACCAAGAACAAAGGAGGGAGTCAACAAAAGCAGCTGGAATGGTTCCTTCACCGATATCTGTACCATCACAATATGGAACAGTCATAAATATGACTACAGACAGCCCCAACAATGAGTAAAATGCATACCGTGCAGTCGGCTCTTTAAGGCCTGGCCATGCTAAATGTGAAACTTAAAAAACTAAAGGCGTAACCTATAAACAATTCTTCTATGAAACACCTATATTACTTTTTTTGTTATTCTGTCGTCAATTCTAAGTATTCATGATTGGATCCCAAACAACTAAAATACGCCATATTATTGGTGGGACTAGTGGAAATAAACATACAAAATTGTTTACATCAATTGTAAAATACCGGAGGGTGTACACCCAACTGTGGGATTTTCTTGCTGTGTTTAAGACCCATTGATGGCATTCGGCTGTTTTCTCTTTGGCCGGGTTGTTGTCTCTTTGACATATTGATGTATAATAATTGTTCTTTCCTAGCGTCCGAGGCGTCAGTAACATCGCTAACTACGCTTGACACAGTTGATTTATCAAAACCCAGTATCTCCGACTGATAAAAACGAAGGACAATCATAACTTGCTGTTCAACTGCCAATGCTGTCTTATTACTGCTACTTCTCTTAAAATCGTTTTACACTCGTTAGCAAGAAATTTAACGGTTTCCCTATAAAACATGTACCTTTGTCGCAGTTGCTTATCACTGAATTATTTATTTACTAAATTAAGACTTCGATAATGCTGTTCTCTCCAAACTCTAACCAGATGAAACATTGAAATTGCAGTCATTTTTTGATAAGATTAAGATATTAACGACTCGTTCGTAGTAACGACAAGTTGGACAACACCATAATTTTAAAAGAATGATTAAGAACTTTTAACGACTAGTAAGTACTTACGAAAAATTGAACAACAGACCCCTGTATGTTACTTTAGTCAGTATAATTAAAACTGCAACTGTAATATTTTAAGATAACTTACATCTGATGTTTTACCAATACGTCTATTTAAACCTGTTTGATCCCTTTTCACCCATTTTATTGTGGCCTTAGGATCATTCAAAGGTCGGCAAATAAATATAGCATCATCACCCTCATTTACAGTCAGATTTTGAGGCTCTTCTATTTCTAAAGGCCATGCCAGCTCTTAAAATAGAAACAATTGCTCTACTGCAAATGATTTAAGCCAATACAATTAAATAGGCGGCCAAAGAAGCACTTATCACCTGTTAAACTATTTTTTTTCATAACAGTTTAGAATAAAGCTAGGAACGATGGCAGTAGCACTTAATGCTGTAAGGTTTTCGGATTCTGGTAAAGACAGGTGTTGATGGAATCCTTATTTTTAATATATTGAATTAAATTATTGCAGATCTTTTTATTAGATTTATACCTATAATTTTACTTGTTTTGTCTTGATGTTATTTTTTTGTTTTTTGTTCTTATGTGTTTTGTTTATTTTATTTTTGTTTTGTTTTGTTTTGTTTTGTTGTTCTTTTGTTGTTGTTGCTGCGTAGATTTTTTTGCACTAGTCAATTGAAAGCAATGTTTGATAGTTGCTCATATAAAAGTGTCATTTGGAAAATGTTGTTTGTGCTGTATTTAGACCCCTCTAACAAGAAATCGGTTGATGTTGTATAGATAATTTAACGTACAATTTCCATGTAAATAAACTCATCATACTAGATACCAGGACTAAATTTTGTATATACGCCAGACACGCGTTTCTTCTACAAAAGACTCATCAGTGACGCTAGAATCCAAAAAGTTAAAAGGGCCAAATAAAGTACGAAGTTGAAGAACAGTACGGAACAAAATTCCCAAAAGTTTTGCCAAATACAGCTAAGGTAATCTATGTCTGAGGTAGAAAAGCCTTACAATTTCAAAAATTCCAAATTTTGTAAACAGTTAATTAATAAATATAACCATATCAATGGTTATTCATGTCAGCACAAAAGTGCTGACTACTGGGCTGGTGATACCCTCGGAGAAATAAATCTCCACCAGCAGTGGCATCGACCCAGTGGTTGTAAATAAACTCATCATAGAAACCAGGACTAAATTTTGTATTTACGCCAGACGCGCGTTTCGTCTACAAAAGACTCATCAGTGACGCTCAAATCCAAAACGTTAAAAGGGCCAAATAAAGTATGAAGTTGGAGAGCAGTACGGACCAAAGTTCCTTAAAGTTTTGCCAAATACAGCTAAGGTAATCTATGCCTGAGTAGAAAAGCCTCAGCATAAGTGAAACCCTGTGGCATGCAACTAATAGGAAGGTTGCAGAGAGTAACACACAAGCTTTATTGGGACCTCTTATAAACTGGTCTTATAAAACATCTCGAATTTTAAGGATTTCCCGAAGTTACTAAAATCAATCCAAATATTCTACCGGAAAACTTGGTTTTGAAGAATATCTTATTTTCAGAAGTTTTATGAATATATAAACATACTATCAAAAGAACCAATTTATATGAAAAGATATGAAGATATAAAAAGATATCAGGATTAAAATGTTGTACGCCAGACGCAAGTTCAGTCTAAAAAAGACTCATCAGAAACGCTAGAATAGAAAAAGTTATAAACACCAAACAAAGTACGAAGTTGAAAGGAATTGAGGACCCAAAATTTCAAAACAAATGTTTGCCACTTACATCTAAAGTAATATATTCCTGGAGAAGGTAATCCTTAGCATTTCGAAAATGTCAAAGTTTATGATAGGACAGATACTAAAAAAATAAAAGAGAAAAAAGAAACAGCCTCAGGCCAGAATACCTTAAGTAATGAGCACTATGCTTAAAAGTCACATGCCGGGTCCTGAATTTAGATTCAGAAAAAAACGAAAATTCACATTCGCGAGTGAAATAATATTTATGCATGCACGTAGTTTTGTTTTGCGTAAAAAATAGTAAACAGAAAGCATACCGCACTAATACTGTAGATAATGATACGCATTTGCGTCATCACATATATTAATGTACGCTCAAATATAATGTTTAATTAATGTATAATTCAATGCATTAAAGGTTAAACTATAATCAAAAATGAATAGGGATTGTGCCCATGGGACACATATGATGCCCTGCTTGCATATAACGTTACAAAGGGACATAACTCAAGAACGGTAAAAGTGACGCTACCAAAATTGATCTGTATATTGTGGTAATAAGCATTATGTATAAAAAAAGAGGGACGAAAGATACCAAAGGGACAGACAAACTCATAAATCTAAAACAAACTGACAACGCCATGGCTAAAAATGAAAAAGACAAACAGAAAAACAATAGTACACATGACACAACATAGAAAACTAAAGAATAAACAACACGAACCCCACCAAAAACTAGGGGTGATCTCAGGTGCTCCGGAAGGGTAAGCAGATCCTGCTCCACATGTGGCACCCGTCGTGTTGCTTATGTGATTACAAATCCGGTAAATAGTCTAATTCGGTAGGTCACATTCATGAAAGGGAAGGGGATTGTAGTTACGACGTAAGGAACATATCCGATATCATTTGTGAAACGGTTATTCCATATCGGTCAACCAACTTGTGATGGCGTCCGTAAAATTTACGAAGGGATGATTTCAACTTCACCATTTGGAACTCTTGGTTTAATAGCTTCCTTGTGAGCAGTAACCCTCTATCAAGAAAATCATGATAGGAAATGCAAGCACGGGAATATCGTATCAATTGGGAGATATATACCCCGTATGCAGGTGCTGCTGGAATGTTGCTACTTAGAAATAGAAAGTTCACAATTGGAAAGCTGAAATCATCTCTTTTGTCGTAAAGTTTTGTTTTCAACAGACCCTCATTGTCAATTTCTAGATGTAAGTCAAGATATGAAGCCGACTTAACTGTATCTGTAGTATCCTTTATCTCCAATTCGATGGGATAGATGCGTTCCACATAGTCACCAAATTTTGAATTGTTTAGTGAAAGAACGTCATCTATATAGCGGAAAGTAGAGTTAAAGGATATTGCTAACTTCTTATCTTTCTTCCTAAGGAGTTCCTGCATGAAGTCAGCCTCATAATAATAAAGAAACAAGTCGGCAAGTAGAAGGGCACAGTTTGTTCCCATTGGTATAAGTTTCATAACATTTGATTGAGGCACACTTACGTTAGAGAACAGAAACGGAAAATTCAGCAAGTTGTTCATTTGTTAAGGGGCATAAATCTAGATAGGTAAAGTTGTCGCCCCCTAAATTCAAACTTGCTCTTTGTGTCGTGGTAATAAGCCTTGTATAAGTTTCATAACATTTAGTTGAGGCAAACTAAAGTTAGAGAACGGAAACCAGTTTCGGAACGTACAGACGTACGGACGAACGTACATACGGACAGGGGTATAACTTAATGCCCCCTTCGCGACGGTTGGGGCATAAAAAGAGTTGACATTTAATAATCAACACATGAATGCATTCTTGTTAATGAATCTTTTCCGAAAATTTAGAATATAATAACAATTAACACAAACATCAATTATTTACTGATGCACATTTTATTTATCAAATCAATCTCTTAAAGTAGCACAACACAAAGATGTTGTTCACTCCAATCATACAATTTTAAACTAGTGTTATTTCTTTTATCCAGCTTTAAAATTTTAAAAAGAGAAACCAAAATAAAGAAGAAAGAAAAATCTTTCAAAAAGTGATAATTTTATTAATTACATCATTATTACATAATTGATTTTTGTGTAATTAGTGGCCATACTATGATGTCCACACTATAATAAAATTAGCTTCTTGTTTATTGATAGCATCCCAAAATTTTTAAACATTTTTGTGCAACACAGTTTGACCTTCAAAACTGTGTCATATTGTTTTACATTCTCCCGTCAAGAAAGTCAATAGTAGTTTACCGCTATTTCATAGTCATAAATAGATTTTACAAATTCAGGTCACAAACCAAAACTGAGAGAAACACTTCAACTATAAGAGGAAACAAAACGGAACAACAGAAACAATGAACTACCACGAAAACAAACACCAACATACATATAAACGGACTATTTGATAACAGTTGCCATACTCCTGATTTGGTACAGGACTTTGTAAGAAAAATGGAGGGTTGAACCTGGTGTTATGGCTTGCCAAACCTCCCGCTTATATGGTAATGTTCAAAATGACAACATTACGTGACAGGAATACAGTACAAGTAAATGCAAGAACATTCCGTACAGTGAAATATATAAAATAAATAATGTAATAGTTCATTTCAACATGTAAACCACAGAATAACAACGACCACATAAAATCAATTTACGTTGGAACACAAATACAGCACAAATGAATAATGAACTGTATTTCATACGAATGTATCAACGCTATAAAAAGTGACGTCACAGGTATATTTATAAAAATACAATATGAAATTGGGATTAAGTTTGTAATGGTGTTATTTGATGTCTTTTCTATCCATTACAAGAATATTTATATAAAGTTGTGTTAGTAATGGTGTAATTATTTGCATTTTATAACCATGACGGTTTTTCTTCTGAACCAAACTGTGTTAAAACAAATAAATCCTGTTCGTATAGTTACTTTAAACCAAAAAGAAGATCAATGAAATTTTCAACCTCAATTCATAAGAAATCACTGCACAGGGTCATGTTTTTTCTCTGGCTGTTTATGACGTCTTTACACTAAATCCATGGGATGTTGGATGTGTACGGATTAATAGTTTAGTCTTAAATGTATGATTTTTTTATTAGTTGTTAGTGGCTTTGAACAAGCTGTCAGATAACTGCGAGTACTCTCAGATCTGTTCATTGGGTCTTTTTGTGTCGGGATGTATAAGTACCCGGCCACGTCCACTTGTTTTTTTGTCCATCTGATGGGTTAAGCCTTTTTCAACTGATTTTTATAGTTCGTTCTTATGTTGTACTGTTATACCACTGTCCCAGGTTAGGGGAAGGGTTGGGATCCCGCTAACATGTTTAAACCCGCCACACTATTTATGTATGTGCCTGTCCCAAGTCAGGAGCCTGTAATTCAGTGGTTGTCGTTTGTTTATGTGTTACATATTTGTTTTTCGTCCATGTTTTTTTTATATGAATAAGGCCGTTAGTTTTCTCGTTTGAATTGTTTTACATTGTCTTATCGGGGCCTTTTATAGCTGACTATGCTGTATGGGCTTTGCTCATTGTTGAAGGACGTACGGTGACCTATAGTTGTTAATGTCTGTGTCATTTTGATCTCGTGAGGACAGTTGTCAAATTGGCAATCATACCACATCTTTTTTTTTTTATATATTAATTGGATATAAAAAATTGTTCTATTGATGTTTTTAGAAATCTGAGCCACGGTTATAAAGATAACTTGTCAAGGAGAAACATGTAGGCATATAGAAGCTAATTTCATTTTAAAATTACTATTTCATGACAACTAAGTATGTGTCACGAATAAATAAGGATCTTCCTATTTGAACCTCATTCGCTTCAATATTATTTACACATGTACAATAGGGATACTTCAGGATTGGTCTTTAATCATAAATCATTTAGGATTTGACCAGTTAGAAAACATTCTATTTCAGCAATTCTAAATATATAAAGATAATGCACAACCTATGCTTCAAAACTCAGATCTGGCGGTAGACGTTATATCATTATTGACCTTGCTGTAAGTCAGTTGCTCCTAATATGGTCAAAATTCCACCCACATGAATAAAAACCAACTAAGAATTGCGCATTGCATTTAAATTTTTTTCAATATGGATTTCATTTGGTTAGTAAATTAAACAAAGATATTTTGTTTTTAAAATTTTCACAAAAAAGTAAGCTATGCAATGGTACACAAAATTATCAGTCGGTCAGTCTAGAGGATTCTTATGGGGGATTTTAATTGTATACAATGAAAATACGGTGTTTTACACAAAGTAGGTTTATCTCTTTTTTTGTAGTTTGAAAGTAAAATATCTAATTTGTGTTTTCTATCAAAAAGAAGTCAGATATAAACATTCTCTTCAATAAATCCTAATATCACAATCAGCATTAAATTAACATCAGCAACTTTAATTGTTGTACAACAAAATTATCTAGTAAATAGCTGTGCATTTATATTTTTATTCCCTCTGTATATCCAGATAGTTTTTTTTTCTGCTGGCAGCTCGAATATAGAAATGACCTTAATTCGTTTTTATTTATCTGGATAATTTCCTTTTTAAGTTTGATTTTATGTTTTGTACAGATAAAAATAGTTTTCCTAACTATTTAATTTCATTTAATATTGTTAATAAAAATCACCGAACAAAAGAATAATGTCATTCTTTTCTTTTATATACTGACTTTATCAGCTCGCCCTGGCGGGCTCGCTTGATAATCTTGCTGATTGTTAAAAGTCAGTATACAAAAAACAAAAATGTCATTATTATATATGTATATGAGGGTCTAAATACGTAAGTATGAGTTAATTTTTGCCATTTTAATGTATGTCATTCGGCACTATCTATGTCATAAATAAACTAAACTCATTTTGACTCCATTACAATAGTAAGTATGTGACTACATTTGATAAATTATTTTTAACAGAATGAAAAGATGGTTGGTAAATATTTGATTAACTTAATCACAGTTGATGGCGAACATAGCACCATTTACTGTGCAAGAACTTACTTGCTACGACTGTTACATAGAATGTAAAATTTAGACTGCCGTGTACATTGGTCACTATACATTGGTAATCTCCCTCATCATCAACCTGGGCATCTCTCATTATCAGTGAGTACCTGCGCATCTTTGTCTACAAGAAAGAAATATATACTGTCAAGAAACTCATAATACTACAAAGAACATTTTACACGCGCGTCTGGCGTACTAAATCATAATCCTGGTACCTTTGATAACTATTTTCACCACTTGGTCGATGCCATTGTTGGTGGACGTTTCGTCCTCGAGGGTATTACCAGCCCAGTAGTCAGCACTTCGGTGTTGACTTGAATATCAATTATGTGGTAATTTTTATAAATTTCCTATTTACAAAAATTTGAATTTTTCGAAAAACTATGTATCTTTTTATCCCAGGAATAGATTACCTTAGCCGTATTTGGCACAACTTTTTGGAATGTTTAATCCTTAATGCTCTTCAACTTTGGCTTTATAACTATTTTGATATGATCGTCACTGATGAGTCTTATGTAGACGAAACGCGCGTCTGGCGTACTAAATTATAACCCTGGTACCTTTGATTACTATTTACACTATTGTGAATGTCATGTACATAGATCCTGTTGGGTAAGGATATTATGTACAAAATATCAAATGAAACACACATTTATCTTGAAGGACGCACTTAATTTAATGAGACAGGCAGACAGATATATAGAAGAACAATTAAAAACTAGATGAAATAGTATACCCTTCCTTTGGATCAGAGGAATAAAAATACTATATCTGGACACACAAATTGCAAAATAATAAAGGTTTGATCATTCTAGCATTTAGTTGTACAAAGACAACAATCTGTATATTTGATCCATTTGGTGTTATGCAGGCAACAATCACTCAATCAATCAATCAATCTACTGAAATTCAAATTTGATTAAAAATCTTTACACAGTTCATGAGTAAAGTCAGGTGGGAGATACCTCTCATTAACAAGTGTACATGTGCTGAAATGTCTTATATAGATAAAGGCAGATGTGGTGTGAGTGCCAATGAGACAACTCTCCATCCAAATAACAATTTAAAAAAGTAAACCATTATAGGTTAAAGTACGGCCTTCAACACGGAGCCTTGGCTCACACCGAACAACAAGCTATAAAGGGCCCAAAAATTACTTACTTGCTTTACATTTTGTGATTGAAATCGTGTTGGAGTCTGTAATATGAAGGGTTTACTACAGGTATCACATAAACGTAACATCCATATAAATGCGGTCAAGGTTGGGTCCAGTCCATACATAAAATAAAGTTAACCTATTACTTATAATAGTAATTGATAAACTACCAAATCACAAAAACTGAACATTGTCCACTAAACCATGAACAAAGTCAGGGTCAGATGAAAACTCCCAGACAGTCATCATACCATATCATACACCAAATATATCTACAGCTGTCATATTGTTTATAGTATCAGAAACCACCAAAATTAAATATTGATCAATGAACCAAGAAAATTAGGTCAAGATTAGACGGAACCTGCCTGTCAGACATGTACACTTAACAGTTATTCCATTGACGAAATTTAGTTGAACTATTGTTTATAGTATCTAAGATCGGACTTGATCATGAAAATTTAACCTTGATCACTGACCCATGTACGGTGAAACTTGCAAGGATTTAAATATAGTTTATCCAATTGATCATTAAAAGTGAGTATTTTACACGACAAACAAAAATTTATAAGTATTTTTCAAACAGACGATGAACCATGAAAACGAGGTCAATCACAAAGCACTTATAACAGACTGATATTTTGTAATATCAGGCATCTACATGCAAGATATGAAGCATATAGGTCCTCCACTTCCTGAAATTTAAAGCTTTATACAAGCAGTTTTCGATTTCACCATCTCCAGATTGTAATTTATGCATCTGTCTTATAACTCTCGACGCAGTTGAAGACAAAATCCTTTACGATATGTTTAAATAGAATTTCTTTAATATTTACAATATATTCTTGGAACCATGCATGCTGACATATGAATGAATTCTTGCTAAACCACAATGTATTATTTCTTATGTCCAATAAATAGTAACTATAAGTAGTTGGGTCACAACGCTCAGCACTAAGGCAGCTTCTTTCTTTCTTTTTTTTTGGGGGGGGGGGGGGGGGGGTTGGGAAGAGGGGGATACAAAAAAAGAGATCTTTAGCATTTTAAATCTTAATAAAATAAAGTGTGGTCTATCTTTTTCATTGATATACAGAGTTGACTAAAATGTAAAATAGGAAAAATACCGAACTTCAAGGGATATTCAAAACGAAAAAGCCTTTATAAAATGGTAAAATCAAAAGCTTAAACACATCTAACGAATGGAAAACAACTGTCATAATATTTTGGCGAAACAACTGTCATAATATTTTACATAAGTAGGCCCATATAGCACTGTTTTTAGTTACCATGTTTTGTCTTTTATCTATTTTACGCACAAGGTACCTTTTTGTGTTTGTTCCCCTACATTAATTATATTATGTACACATGTATGTATATGTTTAATCAAGTTTAAATGTTGAAAACTAGTATATAAATGTACATTTGTGTAACATAATCTGTTGATACAGCCTCATATGATTACACTAATTAAATGAATTAATATGCATTACATATAAGAGGAGAACGACGACACAACATTGAAATGTAAACCACATAGAAACGAACTAAGCATTCGACAAAATCCGATGAGAATAACAAATATAACATCAAAACTAAATACATCAATTTGGGATAGACAAGTACCGTGACACACCTACACTACCAATGTCTTGACGAACTACAAATTTGTAAAATGGAAATTGGAAATGGTGAATTTGTCAAAGAGACAACAACCCGTCCAAAGCAGTAGACAACCGAAGAACACCGATTGGTCTTCAACACGGCGAGAAAAAGCCCGAACCCATAGGCGGACTTCAGCTGGCCCCTAAACCTAGATGTGTACTAGTTCAGTGAAAATGGACGTCACACTAAACTCAAAAACATTTAAATGAAGCTAAATTAAAAAAACCATACAATATTAACAATGGTCAAAGGCTTCTGACTTGGGACAGGCGCAAACATGCGGCGGGGTTAAACCTGTCTTGTGAGATCTCAATCCTCCTCTATAACTCTAGCCAATGTAGAATAAAAAATCACACAGCAATACGTACAGTAAAACTCAGTTTAAAAGAAGTCCAAGTTCGATTTCAGAATAGGTACAAACAGAAATTATTTAAACTAAGCAAAATAAAAATGAAGATGGCCTCAGCTGGCCTCTAAATAAAAATGTGTACTAGTTCAGTGAAAATTAACGTCATACTTAACTAAAAAACATTTAAACGAACTGAAATTAAATAAAAACAACAGAAGACTAACAAAGAACAGAGGCTCCTGACTTGGGACAGGCACATGTTTTGTTAGATCTTAACCCTTCCCTTATACCTCTGACTAATGCAGTAAAAACAAGCAAACAGCAATACGCACAGTAATCTCAGTTTCAATGAAGTCAGAGCCCGATGACAATGATACAAAAAATAACAAAGGACTACTAGCAGGTTATGTCTTCATCATATAAAAATCAAGCACAATCCCTCCCGTTAGGGGTTTAGTATCATACCATCATAACATTTATGAGAAGAACATAACCCTTATCATGCCAACAACTGGTTTTTGAATAAATGTGTTTATTTCCGATGCAAAGACCGTAGGAGTAAATCAATATTTATACTAAAATATGCAATCTTTAATGACCTGAAACAGTATCGTAACTATATCCCTTCTGAATAAGTCTGATGAAAGGTTTGGTAAGCTTTTGACGTGAATGCCGATATTTTTGTGCTTTGTATTAAAGATTTGATGTGAAATGCCTGAACGTATATAACGTCTGCATGTTGATTTATATTTACGAAGCAGTCCATGTACCGATGATAAAATTTAGTAAACGTTTTGACTAGTTTGTGATATCGAAAACCCTTGTGTGATTTTCAGTAATACAGAGATTTCTTACGCTAAAATCAAACACGTTGTTACATACATGAGCGAAACGAACAAGTTGAGATTTATGTATATAAACACCAAAAGATGGGGACAAGGGATCGATCGTCACCATCTAAAAATTAATAATTACTAATATGAAATGAATAAATCATCTCTTTTATCATTAATTTTGGTATTAAGCTTCCCGTTAAAGATATAGATATCAAGATACAGGAAAGGGAAGTGTTCATTGTTAGTATTAGCTTTATTTAAAGTCAGTTCAGCAGGATAAATCTATTTAGTGTTCATACTGAATTCGTCATTATTGAGAGCCAAAATGTCATCCAAATATCTAAAAGTGTTATACGTTCAGGTATTTCACATCCAATCTTTTATGGAAATATTCTTTATAAAGCACAAAAATGTCAGTATTCACCTCACAAGCTTACAAAATCTTTAAAGAAACTTATAAAGTAGGCATATAGTCATGGGATAGTTACGATACTGTTGTCAGGTCATTAAATATTGCATATTTTGGCTTTAATATTGATTCACTTATAGGTTCTTTGCATCGGAACTAAACACATTTATTTTTAAAAAAACAGTTGTTGGCATGACACGGGTTATGTTCTTCTCATATATTTTATGATAGTATGATACTTAACCCCTAACGGGAGGGATTGTGCCTGATATTCATATGATGAAGACATAATCTTTCAATCAGTTTAATTGAGGTCTGGAGCTGGCATGTCAGTTAACTGCTAGTACCTGTTGTTATTTATGTAATATTGTAATTTTTTTTTTTTTTTTTTTGTTACATCTTCTGACATCGGATTGGGACTTCTCTTGAACTGAATTTTAATGTGCGTATTGTTATGCGTTTACGTATATACTAAATTTAGTCCTGGTATCTATGATGAGTTTATTTACAACCACTGGGTCGATGCCACTGCTGGTGGAGATTTATTTCCCCGAGGGTATCACAAGCCCAGTAGTCAGCACATTTTGTGCTGACATGAATTGTTATTGATATTGTTATATTTATAAATTTACTGTTTACAAAATATTGAATTTTTTTAAATACTAATATAAAAAAGAAGATGTGGTATGATTGCCAATAAGACAACTATCCACAAAAGACCAAAATAACACAGACATTAACAACTATAGGTCATCGTACGGCCTTCAACAATGAGCAAAGCCCATACCGTATAGTCAGCTATAAAAGGCCCCGATAAGACAATGTAAAACAATTCAAAGGAGAAAACTAACGGCCTTATCTATGTACAAAAATGAACGAAAAACAAATATGTAACACATAAACAAACGACAACCACTGAAACACAGGCTCCTGACTTTGGACAGGCACATACATAAATAATAAGGTTTTTCTACCTCAGGCATAGATTACCTTGGCTGTATTTGGCAAAACTTTTAGGAATTTTGGTCCTCAATGCTCTTCAACTTCGTACTTTATTTGGCTTTTTTTAAAAACTTTTTTGGATTCGAGCGTCACTGATGAATATTTTGTAGACGAAAAGCGCGTGTGGCGTATATACTAAATTAAGTCCTGGTATCTATGATGAGTTTATTGTTATGCGTTTAATTTTCTACATTTACTAGACGTATAGGGGGAGGGTTGAGATCTCATAAACATGTTTAACCCCGCCGCAATTTTGCGCCTGTCCCAAGTTAGGAGCCTCTAGCCTTTGTTAGCTATAGTCTTGTATGATTTTTAATTTTAGTTTCTTGTGTATAATTTGGAGTTTAGTATGACGTCCATTATTACTGTACTAGTATACAAATTTTTAAGGGGCCAGCTGAAGGACGCCTACGGGTGCGGGAATTTCTCGCTACATTGAAGACCCATTGGTGGACTTCGGCTGTTGTCTGCTCTAAAGACGGATTGTTGTTGCTTTGACACATTCCCTATTTCCTTTCTGAATTTCATTAAAATTTTGTATCAAATGTTGTTTTAATGGATCTTTGCTGATTTTTATCACAAATTGTTACTCATAACAATAAAGAAACAGGACCGCAATAAGTGGCGCACAGCTAGTCCCCATTGGAATTCCGATAACTTGACGATATACGGAATCTCTATAGCAATCAAAAATCGTTATCTCGAAAGAATTAAAGGGCAGTTATCGTATCAAAGCAGGTCCAAATGGCATAGTTCTTTCCTTTGTTGTTACTTGAATATGACCTAAACCAGTTTAAACATATATTTTCACATTCTGACTTTTTAAATGCCCATTTAATTTATAGGTGTGTGATTTCTTTCTGAATAACATTATGAGGCAAAGTGGTATATATGGTAGAAAAATCAAAACTTTGAACAGATCTGAAATCACCAATATAAGCATGCAATTTATCAAGTACTTCCAACGCTTTTTTGACAATATAAAAGTAATTAATTCCACTACTTTTCAAATGCCTTATTTGTACAATTTATCACCATGTTTATGATTGTACCAAGTGTACTAGTAAATAGAATAGACAGTTTAGTAGTAGAAAAAAATGACTTGAAGATGAAATCAATTTATATTTGTGAGGTGTTTTGTGCAGCTTCGGAAGCCATTACATAGTTGGAACTTTAATTGTATTCGGTTCTGCTTGTAAAGAGGGAGCTTTAAGTTTATTTTTGTTATAGATGTTATTTTCAGAAATTGGAGTCAGTTGGAATGTTGGTGAATTCCTGATTTCATTTTGCAGAACCTCAATGTAAAATTTACCTCAAACAAACATAATATTATTAGCAGCCTTAGCCGGGACAAAAACAAATTCCTTTGCGAGTTATTTTAGCTTATGTTTGATACTAGAAATAGGACGATTATGGTTTATTTAGGAGTAAAATGTTCTTTAAAATGTTTAATACAAATATCAGCTATGTTTAATACTTGATTAAAAAAAGATTCTAAGGATTTTGTGTCAGCTATTTCTCGTTTTATCCGTTTCGAGCAGTAAGTATGATGTGAGTCATCGAAGCTGATACGACACTCATTCAAATTAATAATTGACGGGGGATGATATTTAGGTCATTAACTGAAGAATGATTTCAACTCACGGTCATGAACGATCTTAAGGTCTCCTATTTTAACATGGGAAGTGGGGCAATAAATGTATTCGGAATTACTGTAATTTCATGACGTTTGTGTATTGTCACTGATATTAATTGATATGAGAGTGATGTCCCTTTATGGCTAAGGCTTAGTGAGATACCGCGCCAGAAAAAAAATTGTAATTTTCATAAAGTTAACCTACATGATGGTATCAGAAATGGAAGCATTGGTTAAACAAATGTCAAAAGATCGTTTTCAACGTCTTCTAGAAGACATGCAAAGTATGCAAGAAGAGTTGTTAGACCCCGAGGTGGACATTTCAAATCAAAACAAAACAAATATGGCGTCATATTCCGAGGTACTGTCAAATACAAACATAAACACAAATCAAAACAAATCAGCTGGAACTGATAATATTACAGATGAATCATATGATCCAAGTGACTACATAAAACCAATATTTCTGACAGAGATACCGATGTATTTGGTTCTGTTAAACCACCGAGACCCCTATGGCTTACGAACATAGAAATATACAACGCCATTGATACAAAAATTCCAGCTGAACGGATAAAAGGTATTCAGAGAATCCGTGATATGTGGCGCATTTACATGGATACTGAGGAAGACAAACTGTCTCTGTTAGTGACAGGAATGAACTTGCGTGGCAGGCAAGTTTCCCTGCACTCTCAAAATCCCCGAAATCCAGGCAATTTACAAACAGATACCATCAGAATTATAGTGAAAAAGGTGCCGATTTCAGCTGATGATGGGCAAATACATAGAGCCCATACATTACAGGGTTGTGACATACAGAGTCTTAATAGAAAACGGTTAAGGGTAAAAAATCACTAACTGTCAAACTGGAGACAGAATTATTATTAGTAAGTTGTTAGAAAAACCTATAGCCAGAAGTTTACAAATAGGCAAATACATGGCCATAGTTATGCATAGTGGACAACCTGAATTTGAAAACAGAGGCTCTAACAGTGATGGCAATACAAAACCATGCTATAAATGCTTGCAAGTGGGTCATTTTGTGTATGACTGTCCAAATGATTGGGTGTGTAGAAAATGCAAATTACCAGGTCACAAAATGATTGATTGTCCTAATACATTCCAAGTAGTAGGCAACAAAGAAGAACAAATAGTGACCACTGATGAATCTGTTACAGTAGATGATTCTCAGTTAACTGAACAGGCTGAGAAACTAAACCCAAAGACAAATGTGGCAAACAAACCAAAAGGTAGAAATACAAAAACAACAGACACTAATTCAAACAATGCAAATTAGACAAATTCTGCAAAACCAAGAAAGGGAAAGGCTAGTGTGAATGAGACAAGTTCAAGCAATTCTGACAAAGCACAATTATATATAGACAACTTTATGAACACACCACAATGTAAACGCATGAATCTGTTTCAGCATCATACCCCACCTACACCCCCAGAGAACTTCCATGACAGGACTACTGGTAATAACGGCCCCAAGAAGGCCAAAGCTTTATAACTGTAGTCATATAGACAATGTAAGATATTTTAATGTAAATATTACAGTACAATGATCTTTTATCTTTATATGATATAAACCAACAAAAAACAAAATGAAAAGAAAAAAAAGCTTTCAGCTCTTTAAAAGAGTTAACTTCAATGTGTTGATGTTGTTGATTGTGAAGTTGACTATTGGTCATAAATGCAACTCTTGTGCATGTTTTTATAAATGCAAACTCAAAGCCTTTTTTCTAAAGGCTTTGCTCAGCTGTAACAACAGATATATAAAGTGTGAGATGTATATGTCAAAAAGAAATATATTATCAACTATTTTTGATTTCATTGAAGTATCTCATGAAATGTATGTATGCACGATGTGCATTATTGCTTTAATATTATTTACAACTATGGTGTTTACTATTAGTCAATCGCTGAAAAAAATCGAACAGCGAATATTTATTGATATATTTAGCATACTACTAGTATGTTGGTTTTTATCTGCCCTATTTTTAGCGCAAGTATACAAATGCTGTTTGCTATTAATAGTAAATGAACTATTGTTGACATTAAGTAAAACAATGAATACATGTATATACAACTTTTCACTGTTTAAAATGTATAAATACTTACCCCAATGTCAGCGTATTCATCCATACAGATTATACTGTATTTGTAGTTCAACAAAATATATTTTTGAAGCATATTTGAATATAGCGGTACATGTAATAAATTCACGAAATGCACTATTGAATATTCCTTTACACTTCCTAATAGGTACAAGTAAAATATCTTGCAAACAGTTTACCTTTTTAGTAAGCAAAGCCAACACAATTTTTAAAGCAAACGATGAAGTTTATTATCCTAAATTTGTTTACATTCTCCATTTCAATTATTCAAATAAAAGTATATACACACATTATGTGAATAAGACACGTATATCAAACAGATATATCTATTCGAATAGTCATTGTAATGCTGTAACAAATATCACGTGGATGTTGATTATTTCAGTGTCAATTTTATTGTCTATTGATTTTAACAAAACAAGGTCAAATCAGGCCAGTAAATTAAATGCCGTATTCACAGGTAGCGTGTTTTATTTGCTACCTGTAATTTTCACGGGTGTCATTCGGTTTAACGAGAGAAATGATCGTGAAGGAATATCTAACAGCGGTCAAGTATTGAGAGACGATCGTGAAAGTTCTGGTAACGGATCTTGAAAGACATTTAATCGAGAAGACATATGAAAGGTCAATTAATATTCTAATTCAATTAATTACACAGACAAATTAATGACAAAATAAAACTGTCTTTCAAAATGGTTCGACATTATGATCAGTATATATATGTGAGAATATCCAGTTTTAAAAGGCAACAAACAAAAGGCAGATTGCTTCTCGACATTTCAATGACATATAAAATGTAAACAAACATGATTTTTTCACAAATTCGACTAGAAAAACTACTTTTATCCGAATAAGGGCATTCTATTTGAATTAATCAAATAGTTCTCATAGTTAGTGTGTATAAACATAATCTGAAACTTGGTAAAGAAAGAACTATTTACACAAAAAATGATTTTTCGGATCGTGAAAGATCACGTATTGCATTTTTGAAGATCGTGAAAGATCTGATGCTACGAAAACATTCGAATTATTCTTCAATTATATCATAATTAATATTTGTTATTGGTATTGAGAAAAGCCAGATAGGTCAACATCCTCAATAGGTTTAAGCATTTAAAAGTATTAATATTTTCAGAAAATGAAATGTAAAATAGTTGGATGATTGTAGAATGAAGCTTTTTATTGTCCTGAGAAGTACACACTTATCACGAGTTATAAGATACCTACATTTTGTATATTGGCTCCTATAAACTACATGTCCGTCAGACAGGATTCACCTGACCCCGAATTTGTCTCATTTCATGGATGAAGATTCATTGTTGTGGTCAAGTCCGTATCGCGGATTCGTTAAGCTTTAGGATAAGTAAAATCACAAAAATACTGAACTCCGAGGAAAATTCAAAAAAGGATAACTGTCTGTTGTTATGATTGTAAGGTGTAGATTTTCGACTTCTGCAAGGTTTTAAATAACATCGAACTCATTATCATGCATCATTCGGCAATGTTTGTTTTATGTTGTTTAGCCTTTTGGATATACACCTATATGCTATAGCGCCAATGTAATTCGTGTATGGTGTACATGTCTGTCTGCATGTTTCATATATGACCATGATGGCGTCAATTGTATTTGATATATTGAATTATAGTAAGATGTTTAAGTCTGGCTGTCGGTCAACGTTCATATACTTTTGACCTTATGTTCCGAATTAATTGGCCAATCATACTTTTTACATTTGTCAGTTTCTAAGGCACTGTAAGAATCGGAACACATTTATTTGGTGTACGGGATATTTGTAGAGATCTGTATGGCATGGTTCATCTGACCTTGAACTCTTTTTATGAACCATTGACAATCTTAAGCGCATTTGACACTTCTAGGAAAACCCTTGATATTATAGACGTTTAACAAATATACTATCATATGTAAAGAAGACGAGACATTGCAGCATTTGAGATCTGGTATTCTATAGTCTGTAGTATATGGTTAAATCAATCCACATCTGCGTTGTGTAACAAGAACTTAAGAAAGTACTGTTGCACAAAATGTTGGTTATCGTTCAATCTCAAATTACTCATGAAAGATGGTGTTTTGCTGTAATTTTTTGTTTGATGGATATCATTTTGGTTTAAACGTTGCATATCCATATTATTGGATAAATAGTGTCGGTCTTTCTGAATTGCACTTGACCGATTCTTAGAGCTGAATCTTTCACACTTATTTCGACATGTTTTTAGTTGTTGTTTTTTTTTAACTTTCGAGGTAAAGTGTTGAATAAAAAAAAACAATAGCTTTAATGTTCATCCTTATCAAAATAGTTACAGGCTTCAACCAGTTGCAGGTTTATCAATGGTAAAAGAAATACTGATTTCTGATTACTAGTATTAAGTCTGGTCACGCATTATCTTTCACGATAAAAATAATGCGTTGCCTGATCTTTCACGATCAAGTTTGATGGCAATTCAACAAATTCAAGGTTTTCATATACAAGTTAATGCTTATAAGGGGAAAACATAATATAATTTTACTGTACTATCAGATACACCAAAGATTAAATTTCAAATATATCATGATAAACTCAAATATGACCATTATAGTTACAAAAAACGTGTTATTTGTAATTAATTTCTTAGACATGCATTGCGCCTTTTGTGTTTTTTCATAAAGTACTGCATATTTTCTTTATCTTATTTCACAGTTATGTTGAGGGAGTTAAACCATTTTGACAGACATATTTTTTTGTTCGGATTTGTTCCGCGTTTTGAAAATTAAGCGATTTTATCAAAGATTCTGAACTAGAATTTACATTAAATGTCTTTCACGAAAAAAATTAAAAGAATTAAAATTAAACCTGCAGTTATTGATTCTACGGATCATCAAAGTGTTTTTATGAAGTTTAGAATTGGTGCATCAGAAAAGGGAAGGGGTACTGGAAAATAAATAATTCTACATTAGAAGATAATGACTACATACAATTAGTTAATAAAGAAATGGAAAGCTGCTTTAAGGGTAATCGTAATTTAAAAAAACTTGGTTTAGCATGGAATATATTTAAAATAAAGGTAAGGGAGGCAACTATAGCTTATTGTAAATCTAAAGCAAAATTTACAATAGAAAACTTACGAACTCTTGATAAAAAATTAGAAATAATAAAATTGAAAATTAGAGATGAACAAGAATCTGGGAATAACGTTTTAGATAAAGATATTGAAGAACTTTAAAATAATATTGCCAAAATTTATGAACAAAACGCTAAAGAGGCTCAAATAAGATCACGAGAGAAATGGGTTGAATTCGTGAATTTGGGGGAAAAAATAACTCGTACTTTTTAGGTTTAGAAAAACAGAGACAGGTAAAAAGGTCAATCAATAAAATAAAAAGGGGAAAATGGTGAGATTTTAACGAATCA
This sequence comes from Mytilus galloprovincialis, assembly GCF_965363235.1. NCBI lineage: Eukaryota > Metazoa > Mollusca > Bivalvia > Mytilida > Mytilidae > Mytilus > Mytilus galloprovincialis. The sequence continues at coordinate 32,350,159 of NC_134843.1, read as the reverse complement.
AAGTGATATACTTTGTAGTATTAGAGAATACTATAAAAAGTTATACTCGACGCAAATCCCTGATTAAACATTCAGCGACAAATATATATTTGAGACAAAACTCGATAAAGAAATGGATAAAAATGATAAATTACTCTGCGATTGGGATATTACAGTAGAAGAATGCTCAGATGATATTTATAAGATGAAACTTAATAAATCCCCTGGATTAGACGGTTTAACCAGTTGAATTTTATAGAAAATTTTCGGATAACTTAAAGTTCATTGTAGTAAACATTCTTAATATTGGATATAAAGATCAAACACTTATTCACGCGTCTGGCGTACTAAATTATAATCCGGGTACATATTCACAGCGTACAAGTGTATTAACGCTTTTATTTAAAAAAAAAGGTGATCCATTGTCACTAGATAATTACCGTCCTATTTCTCTTTTAAATATTGACATGAAAATTCTATCGTACGCTCTAGCACAACGATTGAAAAAATCTTACCAAAATTTATTAAAGAAGATCAGACTGGATATGTTAAAAATAGATTTATTGGTTTTAATCTTAGACGGATACAAGATATTATTGATTTTACTGATTTATACAAAATTGAGGTGGCTATAGTCTTTGTTGATTTTTCTAAAGCGTTTGACAATCTAAAATGGAATTTTATGTTTTCAGTTTTAAAACATTTTGTATTGAAAGAATCTTTTATAAGATGGATTTAGACTTTATATAGCGATATTCAAACATGTGTAATGAATAATGGTTGGATATCTGAGGTCTTTAAAAACACAATGGGTATACGTCAAGGATGTCCTGTATCTGCGTTATTATTTCTTTTATCTGTGGAAATTATGGCTTCAAGATTAAGAAGTAATACTGATTTTAAAGGTATCAGAGTCAAATTAGATTGCAAAAACCATACTATAAAAATTTCGCAACTGGCAGATGATACTACTTTATTTTGTTGTTCTAAATATGATGTTCAAGAAGCTATAAATGAAATTGAAATTTTTGGTTCTTATTCAGGACTGAAATAAAACAGAAACAAAACAGAGGGATTATGGGTAGGAAAGCTTAAATCTTGTAAAGACAAAATTGAGGGAATCAACTGGAGCAATGGACCAGTAAAAACTCTTGGCATTTACTTTGGGCATTGTAGAGAATGTGAAAAACTAAATTGAGAAAGTAGAAGGAAAAGGTGAAAAAATTATTTTGTTCTTGGCAAAAAAGAAATCTTACTATTTTTGGAAAAATGTTTGATAATTGAAACATTAATTTTGCCTATTTTTACTTTTGTTGGATCTGCTTGCAGAGTTCCAGAGAATTTTTTTAAAGAAATAGTAAAACGTTGTTTTAAATTTGTTTGGGATAATAAACCAGATAAAGTAAAAAGAAATTCAATTATTGGTTAATATGAAAAGGGGGGATTGGATATGATAGATATCAGAAGTTATTTCACTGCTTTAAAAGCTATGTGGGTAATAAGACTAGTAAATGATTGTGAAGGAGGGTGGACAATTATACCTCAACACTATTTGTATAATTTTGGGTCAAACTGGTTAGTGTTTCAAACAAACAGTGGGTATAAGACAGACGAAAGCATTAAAAATATCCCAGATTTTTATAAAGATATTATTAAATGTTGAAAATTAACTGGTGGGGGTCTAACAAAAAAAAAACAGAAACATTTACAGATATAAGAAAACAAATATTATGGAACAATACATTTACTAAACTTGAAAATAAAGCTATATTTTATAAAAAAGACAAAAGCGATCTTATTTATGTAAATGATATTATAGATGAAAAAGGCTGTATTTCTCAAGAAATCATTTAAAATTAACTAAAAAATAAATCAAATTGGATAGCTGAAATTAACTTAGTAAAGAAATCTATACCAAAAGACTGGGTAGCAATTTTAAAATCGGAAAATTCTATAAAAAGTATTGTTAATATAAAAAGAAACCAATTTATATTAGATGGTTTACCTATTAAATTAGAAGCATTAACAAATAAACTTTTATATAAGTCTCTAATAAATAAAAAAATTTGAACCAGCTATTGGACCCAAAAAATTGCTGCGTATATTTGATATAGATGATGTGTTATATCAAAACTATCTATATACATTTTTATTCAGATATTTAAAAGAAAATAAACTTAGAATTTTTAGATGGAAATTACTACAACATATTCTACCTACAATGAAACTTTAATGCATGTGGAAAATTGTAAACAATAGTTCTTGTAATTTTTGTACACAAGAAGAAGATTAATATGATCACTTGTTTATACTGTGTCCGTATTTAAAACTTTTTTGGAATAAAATAAATGAAGTTTTAAAGAACAGTAAAATAACTTTTAAGATAAAACTACGACACTTAGTATTTGGATATAAAACTTCTGAAGAAGAATATTTTGACTTAAACAATTGTGGGTTTTTCAATTTACAAAGCCTACTACATATCTGATCAAAAGACAACAAATGTCAACGTTTTCTCAATTTTTCTCAATGAGTTCAATAGAAGAGTATGTTTGAAAATTAAAAGTAATGTTTTAGCAACTATTAGAAAAAATATGAATAGTCATATTAAGTGATTAAGTGATAGTATTTAATATATACATGTATATGGTGTGAAAAATGTAATATGTGTTTTACAACTAATCACTACCCTGAGTGATTAGTGGATTGTAACAGGAAACATCGGGAGGAGCTTGGACTACTGAATGATATTGTAACAAGCCAATATTAGAAATAAATATTTATTTATGTTGTAAAAAAAGAAAAAAAAATATATTAACATCTTTCCACACTTTGCTATAATTAAACACATAGTTTCGTTTTATCAAAATAGTCAGGAATTTGTTTTTTAACAGAATGATCATTAAAAATACAGTGATCAATGAAATGGTTTTATGATCTTCAGGGCGATCAATTTGGGGAAACAGTTAAAAATAACAATACGCAATTATAAATGTTTCATCTGAATTTGTTTTTATTTAAATAATACCTTTGATCTTTTCTTATCATCAAACAATATTCCATCTCTATACCATATAATGGATGGTTTAGGGATGCCAATCACACCACAAGTTAATTTAACGTCATTTCCTTCATTCTTGGTTACAATGGAATCACGTTGTGCTGGTCTGGAGTTCGGTTTCCAACTTGGGGACGAATCTGAAAAATAAAGTAATTATCACATCAAACATATTTGTAAATATTCTTTTTGTGTAAATTTTATAAAAAAAATCGAATATTTGGTTTATGTTTTGAAAGAAAAAGGGACCAACAACCATTTTCGTTTGAAAATATTAAAGACTGCCATTTTAATAAAAACCAGTACAAACACATTCTGCTGTATGATGATGACTAACGGTAAATAGCAGATTCATCATAAATAAGGTAGTTCATAACATTACAGGGAGATTACTCTGTAAAATCAGCTGAACGTTTTGAAAACGTTCTATTGTTTAGGAAATATTAAGCTTCTCAATGATCAAAATTAGTGTTTGTCAAACTGCTATATATCCAAGTTTTAAAAAAAATACAATATGTTTGTCAAAGGGTCAAAGTTAATATTTTGTAAAAATTTAATGATCATTAAACGAGCCAAATTAATTCCTGTCCAGGTGTTTGGTACCACCATGAGGAAGTGAAAGCAAATTCGGGCTTTGTAAAAAGATAAAAAAAAATTAGAATGAAAGGTTTGAGTATCTATTGTGTTCTCTGAAAGGTTGATGCTACACGTTGTATATTATTTGTGTACCAAGGATCTGAGCAAGTGCTGTTTGTGTATCTATATTGTTCCACTAAAGGTTGATGCAACACGTTGTATATTCTTTGTGTACCAAGGATCTGAGCAAGTGCTGTTTGCGTATCTAGTGTTTTCTACGAAAGATTGGACTACACAGTGTTATAAAGTTTACCTCACTTTATTACTGTATCTTCTGTTAGTTATTGTAATTGACAGATCAGCAACTCTCACATGTCTGCACATTCTTAAATAAACATTTAATTAAATAGATAAATTGAAGTTCTTATACACATGTTGGCATTCTGTAGTCTGACCATCAAACGATGTACTTGTTTATAAATTAGTTATAGAAACTGGATTGAGTTATTACATAGCAAATATATTACACATTTTGGCGACGAGGAAAAAAACTGGATATTAAAATAGATGTGAATTTCTACAAGTGACAATGCCGACGTACGGGAAATTAGACTCTTTTGATGAATCCGAAGATTGGACACAATATGTAGAAGGTATAGAACGTTATTTTAATGCTAATGAGATAGACGAAGAAGACCAGAAAAGGGATATTTTCTTAAGTGTATGCGGGAAGAATACCTATAAATTAATAAGGGATTTATTATAAGCACCAGCCAAACCAGAAAAGAAATCACTGGCCGATTTCACAAAACTAGTGAAAGACCACCGAGATCCTGTACCATCAGAAATCATTCAGAGATTTAAACTTAACAGTAGAACAAGACACAGCGATGAGTCAGTGAGGACATTCATTGCAGCACTCTGACAGAACACTGTAATTATGGTGACACGTTAAACGCGATGTTACGTGACAGGTTAGTCGTCGGGATAAAGAGTGACCGCATACAGAGGAGGCTGCTAGCAGAGCCGAATTTTAAATTTGAAAAGGCATTGGAAATTGCTAGCGCTATGGAGACTGCAGAGAAGAATGCACAGGACATCCAAGCGAGTGGGCCAAATGCAGCATTTCAGAAAAAAAACTAACAAAGTTTCAAAACCATATACAAGAAACAACTCTGGGAATTCAAAACAAGGAGATTGTTACCGGTGTGGAGGAAATCACTTAGCCGCTGAATGCAGGTTTATGGATGTAAAATGCCACAGTTGTAAAATGAAAGGACATATCGCAAAGAAATGCCGTAACAAATCTGTCGATGGGAATTTAAGTGAAAATCACAGAGAGTTTAAATCCCTTTTTAAACCACGTGCTCATTTCATGGAGCAGGATGAAAGTAGCGAAAATGAAAGTGAAAATGAAGTTTACTCAGTTTTTCATTTTGGAAATAAACCTAATGAGGCATACAAAGTGCAATTCAATGTAAATGAATGTAAAATAGCCATGGAAATAGATACCGGAGCGTCAGTTTCTATCATGAGCGAGGATACTTACAAGGAATACAAGTCGAAATTCAGAATCGAACCGACAAGTGCTAAACTCTGAACATACATGGGAGAGCAGATTCCTGTAATAGGACGTGCAATCGTCAATGTCAACTACAAGAAAAAGCAAAATTGCCATTACTGATAGTGAAGCGTAAAGGTCCGAATTTACTTGGCCGAGATTGGTTGAACAAACTCTAACTGGATTGGAAGGATATTTTCTCTGTCGTTGGAAGTGATAATCAATCGAGTGATTTAAATGTGATCTTGGAAGCAAATAAGGAGGTTTTCAAAGATGAATTTGGAACTGTAAAAGGCATGAAAGCCAAGATTTATGTCGATGAGAGTGCCGTACCGAAATATTTCAAGGCTCGCCCTATGCGTTGAAGGATAAAGTGGAGATGGAACTTGAACGTCTTGAGAAGGAGGGCCAGATTCAGCAAGTTGACTTTTCCGACTGGGCCGCTCCGATAGTACCTGTAGTTAAGGAGAACGGATCTATTAGAAGTTGTGGTGACTACAGGGTAACCGTTAATGCCGTTTCAAAGTTGGATAATTATCCGATTCCTAAAACTGAGGATTTATACGCAACGCTTGGAGGAGGACAAAATCATACTAAATTGGATTTAAACCAAGCATATCAACAAATTGAACTTGATGAGGACAGTAAGAGGTATGTGACTATAAACACGAATAAGGGTTTATTCAGATACAATAGACTTCCGTATGGTGTAGCGTCCAGTCCAGGTATTTTCCAAAGAACACTTGAAAATGTTGTTCAAGGTATCGCCAATGTTTTGGTAGATGATATACTGATAACGGGTAAAACAAGGGAGGAACATATAAATACTCTTTCTGAGGTTTTGTCTGGGTTTCAGAGAATCGGAATTCGGTTAAAGAAACCGAAGTGTGTGTTCATGGCCGAAGAAGTTGTTTATTTGGGATTTAAAATAAACAAACACGGAATCTATCCAGTGGAGAGTAAAGTTGAGGCGATCGATAAAGCACCAAGTCCGACAAACGTGACAGAACTGAAAGCTTATCTTGGAATGCTGAACTATTACAATAGATTCTTAGCGAATTTCTCTCACTTGTTAAAGCCGCTACATGTACTTCTACAGAAAGACACAAAATAGAGTTGTGCAAAAGAACAGGAAAAAGCGTTCATAAAGTCAAAACAGCTGTTAAAATCCGCATCAGTACTTGTACATTTCGATCCGAAAAAGAAATTAATCTTAGCATGTGATGCATCTCCGTATGGATTAGGCACCTTACTTTCGCATAAAATGGACAACGACAGTGACAAACCAATAGCTTATACATCTCGAACACTTACATCAGCAGAGAAGAATTATTCCGTTCTTAAGAAGGAGAGTCTGGCCATAATATTTGGTATCAAGAAATTTCATCAATATTTGTATGGACACCCCGTTACAATCATAACCGATCACAAACCGCTCAGAGAAGATAAACCTATACCTACAATGGCCGCATCTCGAATTCAAAGGTGGGCACTGACGTTAGCTGCATATGAGTACACGATTGTATACAAAGAAGGGAGTCTAAATGGTAATTCGGATGAACTTAGTAGACTACCGCTGAAAACAAACATTGAAAAGACACCAACGCCAGGTGATACTATATTATTAATGGAACATTTAGCCACTACGCCAGTTGATGATAAACAAATTCAAAAGTGGACACGCATGGACACAATACTGTCTATGGTGCTTAGATACATTTTGAATGGATGGCCGTCAAAATGTCCAAGTGAAGACATAAGACCGTATTAAAGTAGAAAAAATGAACTGTGTATTCAGGACGGATGCATATTGGGAGGAAGGGTAATTATACCACAACCAGTACGTGAAGCCATGTTAAATGAATTACACCTAGGACATCCAGGGATTACTACAATGAAAAGTCTAGGAAGAAGCTATATATGTGGCCGGGAATTGACAATGACTTGTAATTAACTGTTGTTAATTGTTACAGTTGTCAGGAAAACCGCAAATTACCAGCAGAAGCACCGTTACATCCATGGGAATATCCGAGCCATCCGTGGTCAAGAATACACATAGACTTTGCAGGACTTTCATGAACAAATCATTTCTAATCATGGTTGATGCGTATTCAAAATGGATAGACATACACGTCATGAATTCAACAACATCCGAAGATACGATTGCAAAACTTCAGCAAACGTTTGCAACACATGGATTATGTGATCTCATTATTAGTGATAATGGAGTCGCATTTACTAGTAAGGAATTCGCCGATTATGTGAAATCAAATGGAATTGAACATCGCACTTCCGTGCCGTGGCATCCAGCCAGTAATGGTTGTGCTGAACGAGCAGTTCAGAGTTTCAAAGAAGGTATGAAGAAAATCAAAGAAGGAACTGTCCAGGAAAAATTGAACCGTTTTCTTTACAACTACCGTATAACGCCACAAACAACGACAGGATTGGCACCGTCAGAATTGTTGATGAAAAGGAAACTCAAGTCACGTCTAGATTTAGTTTTTCCTAATATCGAAAAGCGATTTCAGGAGAGACAACAAAAACAAAAATACTATCATGATAAGAAATCTGTGAACAGACAAATTAATGTAGGACAGGGAGTATTTGCCCGAAATTTCGCAATTGGTTCTCAGATTAAATGGATTCCAGGAGAAGTTATAAAACAATCAGGACCACTTTCATTTCATATTAAATTGCAAGATGGACGTGTCATTCGGAGACATATTGACCACATCAGAGTACGAAACTTCGATTGCACAAACAACGAAAATGAAGAAAAATGTGACAATGACAGTGATTTGTTTGAGCCAGAAATAACTATACCGATAAGTACTCCTGAGACCGAACAACTGCAAATCGAGAAACCGTCAAATATGACTGAACAAATGGAACCACGCTATTCGAAGTGAATAAGAAAAGAACCGTCGCATTTAAAGGATTTTGTGTTGAAATAAATGGTTGATTTATTAAGAGGCATAATAATCCTCACAACCGTTAGTAGTGCATTAAGTACTTCGCAGTGCATATGTGTACATATCAATTAGTATAAAAAATAACAACAAGACCAGTGCGAACATTTTAATATTTATTTTCATAGTAGGACATTATAGTTTCAGTGCAGACAAACTTTAACGAATGAATCTTTCTGATCTGACATTTTTATTTGTTTTCAAACTGATATGGACTTATTAATCAGTAGCCGTGAAAAGATCTTAATTTTCTGTAATTGAGTTAATTTGTTTTTAATTTGTTAAAGCCGCTACATGTACTTCTTTTAGTTTACCAATGAATTGAGCAAGTGCTGCTTGAGCGTCTATTGTGTTCTATGAAAGGTTGACACTACATGTTGTGTGTTATGTGTGTACCAATGATATGGACAAGTGCTGTTTTTGTATCTATTCTGTTATATGAAAGGTTGCAATACACGTTTTATATTATTTGTGTACCAATGATCTGGGCAAGTGCTGTTTGTGTATCTATTGTGTACCAATGATCTGAGCAAGTGCTGTTTGTGTATCTATTGTGTTCTACTAAAGGTTGAAACTACAGGTTGTATATTATTTGTTTGCCGATGATCTGAGCAAGTGCTGTTTGTGTGTCTATTGTGTTCTATGAAAGGTTGACACTACATGTTGTATGTTATGTGTGTATGAATGATATTGGCAAGTGCTGTTTGAGTGTCTATTGTGGTCTATGAAAGGTTGACACTACACGTTTTATATTATTTGTGTACCAATGATCTGGGCAAGTACTGTTTGTCTATCTATTGTGTTATATGAAAGGTTGACACTACACGTTTTATATCATTTGTGTACCAATGACCTGGGCAAGTGCTGTTTGTGTATATATTGTGCTATATGAAAGGTTGACACTACACGTTTTATTTTATTTGTGTACCAATGATCTGAGCAAGTGCTGTTTGTGTATCTACTGTGTTATATGAAAGGTTGCCACTACACGTGTTATATATTTGTGTACCAATTATCTGGACAAGTGCTGTTTGAGTATCTATTGTTTTATATAAAAGGTTGACACTACACGTTTTATATTATTTGTGTACTAATGATCTGGACAAGTGCTGTTTGTGTATCTATTGTGTTATGTGAAAGGTTGACACTACACGTTTTATATTCTTTGTGTATCATTGATCTGGGCAAGTGCTGTTTGTGTATCTATTGTTTTAAATGAAAGGTTGACACTACACGTTTTATATTATTTGTGTACCAATGATCTGGGCAAGTGCTGTTTGTGTATCTATTGTGTTATATGAAAGGTTTACACTACACGTTTTATATTATTTGTGTATTAATGATCTGGGCAAGTGCTGTTTGTGTATCTATTGTGTTATATGAAAGGTTGACACTACACGTTTTATATTATTTGTGTACTAATGATCTGGGCAAGTGCTGTTTGAGTATCCATTGTGTTCAATGAAAAGTTTACACTTCATGTTGACTGTTGTATATGTAAGTAAAGTTTGATTACTTTTTGGCTCTTTTTTATATACATTTTAGTATTAGCATGTGTGTACAGTTGTTTTTTGTATCCGATGTAGTTGACGAAATCTTGTTTAGAATTGTGTAGGGGTATTTACATAAGATGTTCTTTTATGTTGTCAAAAATGTAGTTTTAATTAACTTGTTTTCTAAAAAAAAAAATGAAAATTACAGGTTGTGAAAAATTGACACCAGATCTATAGATCATACAGCATTATATTTATAATCGACTGTTGTTTGTTTACTGTTCTTTTGCGTTCTTTTACTATTCTTGTTGGTTTGACCAAGTCAAAAGTGTTAACTGTTATTGGTTTGTTTCGTTGTGAGCAAGTTTCGTTATATTTTGAGTAAAGTATTCTATGATTACCATTTTGTTTATACTTGTTTTTATTGAATTTTTGTCTGGTTGAAACAAAGTTTTGTTTGTTTACTGCTGTTTTAAATGTTTTTATTGGGATTTTTACTGAGCATGCGTTGTTTGTAAAATGTTTAATTGTTCTCTCTGGTCTGAACAATTGTTTTTGTTGACCCTTTTTTTTTAGTAGTTCTGTTTTGGTCTGAGCAAGTGTGGCTTGTTTACTGTTGTTTTTTCAAATGTTTTGTGTTCCTCTATTCTGTTCATAGCACGTGTTGGTTCTTTATAGTTTCCATTTAAGATTTATGTATCGATTATGTTTCAAGTTATATGTCAGTGTGGTAGTGTAACCTATTATAGATTGTATCAACATCTAAATACGTTCGTCTTATAAAACATGTTATGATTTTACAGGATAAGGCGGCATTCAAAATTTCATCTTTTTTTCATAATTCAAAGAATATATGTTTTACTTTGAAATTGTTTAATCAGGAATTTCTTTTACTTCTAGCAACGATATTCAGCATCAATCAATTAAATAATCTGTATTATTCTGTATTATCAATTCTTCCTTGTTTAAACATTTCTATTTTAATGGGGAAATGCAAAGAGTAAAAACATAAAAAATAAAAGATAAAAGATATACCAGAAAACAACATTTCTAAATTTGAAAATAGATTCCGTCAAGGCGTTTTCATGTTAATGAACGGACACTGTTGGCAGTCGCACAACAGCCCGCCATACATCCCAAATTCATAAAACGATTTCGAAAATCCAGTTGAAAGTGTGAGTTCTTAGACGTCACAAGTTTTTATCTTAATAGAATACCCGACCCCATTCGACTGAATTCATATAATCATCAGGAAAATACAAAATAGAACATATTTTTTTTCAATTTTGAAACGGACTAAAATCTTGTCCACTACTTTCAGCTGTGCCATCTACTGTGTCATCTAAACCACAAGTTGCATCAAACATTTTGTATTGCTTTTGTTGAGATAATTTAAATGTCAAATTTAACCTTAACACATCTCTGTTTTTTAAATTTGTCATGACAACCACTTTTTAACTTACATGTAGGTGCACTTGCCAGAACAACAGCAGAAGCATTCCCTAACCTTCCATCTAATGATTTTGCTGCCACTCTGATGGCATATGACTGTTTCTCCAATCCTGTAATTTCTGCAACTCTGTAAGGACCAATGTCAATAGACTGCCAACTGTCTAAATTTTCAAAGTCCCACGGGCTGTAAAAGATCCGATAGCCAGACACAGGGACTTTTGGTTCCTTCCATGTGACCCGGATGGTCTTCCAACTGCCTCTACTAACAACAATCCCTTGTGGTAGTGCAGGGGGCACTGAAAAACAATCCAAAAAATCTTACAATTAAGGAACACATTTTTCATAAAAGCTTCAATATGATGCCAAAACTGGCACTTAGAAAAGTACTGTTCAGGTTTTGCAGTTTACAAAAAAATTGTCAAGTGCATAGACAGCTATATTAAACAGTGTTCATTTGAAAATGAGTAAATAAATAATCTTATCTCAAATGCTTTCCCCTGAGAACAAAAGTACCTATATTTATTTATACTTACCCACAAAACTTTTAGTTCACTGCACTTAGTGTGGGTGTTTACTTATTACATTAACAAGCACTATGTACCATACATTATATTATATTACAAAACATATCTTATAGATCTCTAAATAATCAACATTTTGCTTGAAAGGAAATAATACCAAAAAGATATAGTATTTCTGGCTTTGTAACAAAATATCACATGCTTAAAAAACAACTATATGCCTATATTGCCCCTTGTCCTTAACATCTATATGCCTACATCTCCCCTTGCCCTGAACATCTAAATGCCTACATTGCCCCTTGCCCTGAGCATCTATTTGCCTATATTCCCCCTTGCACTGAACATCTATATGGCTATATTGCCTTTTTTACTGAACATTATTAACCTATTGCCCCTTGCCCTGAACATCTAGATAGATATAGGAAGATTTGGTATGAGTGCCCATTAGACAACTCCCAAACCAAGTCACAATTATAAAAGTAAACCATTATAGGTCAAGGTACGGTCTTCAACACAGAGCCTTGGCTCACACCGAACAACAAGCTATGAAGGCCCCCCAGAAAAACAAGTGTAAAACCATTCAGAGGGGAAAACCAACTGTCTAATCTATATAAAAAACGAGAAACACTTATGAACCACATAAACAAACGACAACTACTGAACATCAGATTCCTTATGCCTACATCTCCCCTTGCACTGGACATATATATGTCTACATTGTCCCTTGCCCTGGACATCTATATGCCTACATTGTCCCTTGTCCTGGACATCTATATGTCTATAGTTATCAAAGGTACCAGGATTATAATTTAGTACGACTGACGCGCGTTTCGTCTACATCAGACTCATCAGTGACGCTCATATCAAAATATTTATGAAGCCAAACAATTACAAAGTTGAAGAACATTGAGGATCCAAAATTCCCAAAAGTTGTGCCAAATACGGCTAAGGAAATCTATGCCTTGAATAAGAAAATCTTTAAATTTTTCGAAAAATTTAAACTTTTGTTAACAGGAAATTTATAAAAAAAAATGACCACATTATTGATATTCGTGTCAACACCGAAGTGTTGACTACTGGGCTGGTGATACCCCGGGGACGAAACGTCCACCAGCAGTGGCATCGACCCAGTGGTGTAAATAGTTATCAAAGGTACCAGGATTATAATTAAGTACGCCAGACGCGCGTTTCGTCTACATAACACTCATCAGTGACGCTCATATCAAAATATTTATAAAACCAAACAATTACAAAGTTGAAGAGCATTGAGGATCCAAAATTCATAAAGTTGTGCCAAATACGGCTAAGGAAATCTATGCCTGGAAAAAGAAAATCCTTAGTTTTTTGAAAAAAAATAAACTTTTGTTAACAGGAAATTTATAAAAAAAAATGACCACATTATTGATATTCATGTCAACACTGAAGTGTTGACTACTGGGCTGGTGATACCTTCGGGGACGAAACGTCCACCAGCAGTGGCATCGACCTAGTGGTGTAAATAGTTATCAAAGGTACCAGGATTATAATTTAGTACGCCAGACGCGCGTTTCGTCTACATAAGACTCATCAGTGACGCTCATATCAAAATATTTATAAAGCCAAACAATTACAAAGTTGAAGAGCATTGAGGATCCAAAATTCCAAAAAGTTGTGCCAAATACGGCTAAGGAAATCTATGCCTGGAATAAGAAAATCCTTAGTTTTTCGAAAAATTTAAACTTTTGTTAACAGGAAATTTATAAAAAAAAAATGACCACATTATTGTTATTCATGTCAACACCGAAGTGTTGACTTTTGGGCTGGTGATAACCTCGGGGACGAAACGTCCACCAGCAGTGGCATCGACCCAGTGGTGTAAATAGTTATCAAAGGTACCAGGATTATAATTTAGTACACCAGACGCGCGTTTCGTGTACATAAGACTCATCAGTGACGCTCATATCAAAATATTGATAAGCATTGTCCCTTGCCCTGAACATCTATATGTCTACATTTTCCCTTGCCCTGAATATCTATATGCCTACGTTGCCTCTTGCCCTGAACATAGTGATGCCTTCATTGTTCCTTGCCCTTAACATTATTAGCCTACATTGCTCTGAACATCTAAATGCCTACATTGTCCCATACCCTGAACATTATAAGCCTACATTGCCCCTTGCCAATGTGCGTAAATGGCATGTGTAGATGATGATGATAGAGGTTACCCAGCGGCAAAAACAGCAAATACTAAAATTAAAGTCTTTGGTTTGATCTGAGCAAGTGCTGTTTGTATATCTTTTTTGTTTTTTAAAAAGGTTGATACTACACGTTGAATAGTATGTGTGTACCAATGATTTGAGCAAGTGCCGTTTGTGTATCTATTGTGTTCTACGAGAGGTTGAAACTACACTTCGTATGTTATTTATGTTCTAATGATCTTGACAAGTGCTGTTTGTGTATATATTGTGTTCAATGAAAGGTTGACACTACAGGTTGAATTTTATTTGTGTGCCGATGATCTGAACAAGTGCTGTTGGAGTATCTAGTGTGTTCTATTAGAGGTTCACACTAACGGTTGTATGTTATGTGTGTACTAATGATCTTGGCAAGTGCTGTTTGCGCATCTATTGTGCTCTACGAAAGATTGACACTACATGTTTTATGCTATTTGTTTACCAATGAATTGAGCAAGTGCTGCTTGGGCATCTGTCGTGTTCTATGAAAGGTTGACATTGCACATTGTATGTTATATGTGTACCAATGATCTGAATGAGTGCTGTTTATGTATCTATTGTGTTCTATGAATGGTTAATACTATGTTGTATATGTTGTTTGTGTACCAATGATCTGAGCAAGTGCTGTTTGTGTATCTGTTGTGTTCTATGAAAGAATAACAGTATATGTAATATATTGCTTGTGTATCAATTATCGGGGTAAGTGCTGTTTGCGTTTCTATTATGTTCTACTCAAGGTTGACACTACACGTTGTATATTTTTTGTGTACCAAGGATCTGAGCAAGTGCTGTTTGAGTATCTAGTGTGTTCTACTCAAGGTTGACACTACACGTTGTATTTTTTTGGTGTACCAAGGATCTGAGCAAGTGCTGTTTGAGTATCTATTGTGGTCTATGAAAGGTTGAGACTACAGGTTGTATGTTATATGTGTACTAATGATCTTGGCAAGTGCTGTTTGAGTATCTATTGTGTTATATGAAAGGTTCACACTGCAGGTTGTATGTTATGTGTGTACTAATGATATTGGCAAGTGCTGTTTGAGTATCTATTGTGTTATATGAAAGCTTGACACTACACGTTGTATATTATTTGTGTACTAATGATCTGGGCAAGTGCTGTATAAGTATCTATTGTGTTCAATGAAAGTTTTACACTTCATGTTGACGGTTGTATATAAAAGTAAAGTTTGATTACTTTTTGCCTCGTTTTTTTTTTGTATATGTTTTAGTCTGAGCATGTGTTGTTTTCGTGTTTGTTCAGTTGTTTTTGTATCTTATGTGGTTGACGAAATTTTGTTTAAAATTGTGTAGGGGTATTTACATAAGATGTTCTTTTATGTTGTCAAAAATGAAGTATTAATTAACTTGTTTTCTAAAAAAAAAATTAAAATTACAGGTTGTGAAAAATTGACACCAGATCTATAGATCAAACAGCATTATATTTATAATCGACTGTTGTTTATTTACTGTTTTTTTGCGTTCTTTTACGTTTTCCATTTAAGATTTATCTATCGATTATGTTTCAAGTTACATGTATATGTCAGTGTGGTATTGTAACCTATTATAGATTGTATCAACATCTAAATACGTTCGTCTTATAAAACATGTTATGATTTTACAGGATAAGGCGGCATTCAAAATTTCATCTTTTTTTCAGAATTCAAAGAATATATGTTTTACTTTGAAATTGTTTAATCAGGAATTTCTTTTACTTCTAACAACGATATTCAGCATCAATCAATTAAATAATCTGTATTATTCTGTATTATCAATTCTTTCTTGTTTAAACATTTCTATTTTAATGGGGAAATGCAAAGAGTAAAAACATAAAAAAATAAAAGATAAAAGATATACCAGAAAACAACATTTCTAAATTTGAAAATAGATTCCGTCAAGGCGTTTTCATGTTAATGAACGGACACTGTTGGCAGTCGCACAACCGCCCGCCATACATCCCAAATTCATAAAACGATTTCGAAAATCCAGTTGAAAGTGTGAGTTCTTAGACGTCACAAGTTTTTATCTTAATAGAATACCCGACCCCATTCGACTGAATTCATATAATCATCAGGAAAATACAAAATAGAACATATTTTTTTTCAATTTTGAAACGGACTAAAATCTTGTCCACTACTTTCAGCTGTGCCATCTACTGTGTCATCTAAACCACAAGTTGCATCAAACATTTTGTATTGCTTTTGTTGAGATAATTTAAATGTCAAATTTAACCTTAACACATCTCTGTTTTTTAAATTTGTCATGACAACCACTTTTTAACTTACATGTAGGTGTACTTGCCAGAACAACAGCAGAAGCATTCCCTAACCTTCCATCTAATGATTTTGCTGCCACTCTGATGGCATATGACTGTTTCTCCAATCCTGTAATTTCTGCAACTCTGTAAGGACCAATGTCAATAGACTGCCAACTGTCTAAATTTTCAAAGTCCCACGGGCTGTAAAAGATCCGATAGCCAGACAGAGGGACTTTTGGTTCCTTCCATGTGACCCGGATGGTCTTCCAACTGCTTCTACTAACAACAATCTCTTGTGGTAGTGCAGGGGGCACTGAAAAACAATCTAAAAAATCTTACAATTAAGGAACACATTTTTCATAAAAGCTTCAATATGATGCCAAAACTGGCACTTAGAAAAGTACTGTTCAGGTTTTGCAGTTTACAAAAAAATTGTCAAGTGCATAGACAACTATATTAAACAGTGTTCATTTGAAAATGAGTAAATAAATAATCTTATCTCAAATGCTTTCCCCTGAGAACAAAAGTACATATATTTATTTATACTTATCCACAAAACTTTTAGTTCACTGCACTTAGTGTGGGTGTTTACTTACTACATTAACAAGCACTATGTACCATACATTATATTATATTACAAAACATATCTTATAGATCTCTAAATAATCAACATTTTGCTTGAAAGGAAATAATACCAAAAAGATATAGTATTTCTTGCTTTGTAACAAAATATCACATGCTTAAAAAAACAACTATATGCCTATATTGCCCCTTGTCCTTAACATCTATATGCCTACATCTCCCCTTGCCCTGAACATCTAAATGCCTACATTGCCCCTTGCCCTGAGCATCTATTTGCCTATATTCCCCCTTGCACTGAACATCTATATGGCTATATTGCCTTTTTTACTGAACATTATTAACCTATTGCCCCTTGCCCTGAACATCTAGATAGATATAGGAAGATTTGGTATGAGTGCCCATTAGACAACTCCCAATCCAAGTCACAATTATAAAAGTAAACCATTATAGGTCAAGGTACGGTCTTCAACACAGAGCCTTGGCTCACACCGAACAACAAGCTATGAAGGCCCCCCAAAAAAACAAGTGTAAAACCATTCAAAGGGGAAAACCAACTGTCTAATCTATATAAAAAACGAGAAACACGTATGAACCACATAAACAAACGACAACTACTGAACATCAGATTCCTTATGCCTACATCTCCCCTTGCACTGGACATCTATATGTCTACATTGTCCCTTGCCCTGGACATCTATATGCCTACATTGTCCCTTGTCCTGGACATCTATATGTCTATAGTTATCAAAGGTACCAGGATTATAATTTAGTACGCCAGACGCGCGTTTCGTCTACATAAGACTCATCAGTGACGCTCATATCAAAATATATATAAAACCAAACAATTACAAAGTTGAAGAGCATTGAGGATCCAAAATTCCAAAAATTTGTGCCAAATACGGCTAAGGAAATCTATGTCTGGAATAAGAAAATCCTTAGTTTTTCGAAAAATTTAAACTTTTGTTAACAGGAAATTTATTTAAAAAAATGACCACATTATTGATATTCATGTCAACACCGAAGTGTTGACTACTGGGCTGGTGATATCCTCAGGGACGAAACGTCCACCAGCAGTGGCATCGACCCAGTGGTGTAAATAGTTATCAAAGGTACCAGGATTATAATTTAGTACGCCAGACGCGCGTTTCGTCTACATAAGACTCATCAGTGACGCTCATATCAAAATATTTATAAAACCAAACAATTACAAAGTTGAAGAGCATTGAGGATCCGAAATTCCAAAACGTTGTGCCAAATACGGCTAAGGAAATCTATGCCTGGAAAAAGAAAATCCTTAGTTTTTCGAAAAAAAATAAACTTTTGTTAACAGGAAATTTATCCAAAAAAAAATGACCACATTATTGATATTCATGTCAACACTGAAGTGTTGACTACTAGGCTGGTGATACCTTCGGGGACGAAACGTCCACCAGCAGTGGCATCGACCCAGTGGTGTAAATAGTTATCAAAGGTACCAGGATTATAATTTAGTACGCCAGACGCGCGTTTCGTCTACATAACACTCATCAGTGACGCTAATATCAAAATATATATAAAACCAAACAATTACAAAGTTGAAGAGCATTGAGGATCCAAAATTCCAAAAAGTTGTGCCAAATACGGCTAAGGAAATCTATGCCTGGAATAAGAAAATCCTTAGTTTTTCGAAAAATTTAAACTTTTGTTAACAGGAAATTTATAAAAAAAATGACCACATTATTGTTATTCATGTCAACACCGAAGTGTTGACTTCTGGGCTGGTGATAACCTCGGGGACGAAACGTCCACCAGCAGTGGCATCGACCCAGTGGTGTAAATAGTTATCAAAGGTACCAGGATTATAATTTAGTACACCAGACGCGCGTTTCGTCTACATAAGACTCATCAGTGACGCTCATATCAAAATATTTATAAAGCATTGTCCCTTGCCCTGAACATCTATATGTCTACATTTTCCCTTGCCCTGAATATCTATATGCCTACGTTGCCCCTTGCCCTGAACATAGTGATGCCTTCATTGTTCCTTGTCCTTAACATTATTAGCCTACATTGCCCTGAACATCTAAATGCCTACATTGTCCCATACCCTGAACATTATTAGCCTGCATTGCCCCTTGCCAATGTGCGTAAATGGCATGTGTAGATGATGATGATAGAGGTTACCCAGCGGCAAAAACAGCAAATACTAAAATTAAAGTCTTTGGTTTGATCTGAGCAAGTGCTGTTTGTATATCTTTTTTGTTTTATAAAAGGTTGATACTACACGTTGAATAGTATGTGTGTACCAATGATCTGAGCAAGTGCCGTTTGTGTATCTATTCTGTTCTACGAGAGGTTGAAACTTCACTTCGTATGTTATTTATGTTCTAATGATCTTGACAAGTGCTGTTTGTGTATAAATTGTGTTCAATGAAAGGTTGACACTACAGGTTGAATATTATTTGTGTGCCGATGATCTGAACAAGTGCTGTTGGAGTATCTAGTGTGTTCTATCAGAGGTTCACACTAAAGGTTGTATGTTATGTGTGTACTAATGATCTTGGCAAGTGCTGTTTGCGTATCTATTGTGTTCTACGAAAGATTGACACTACATGTTGTATGCTATTTGTTTACCAATGAATTGAGCAAGTGCTGCTTGGGCATCTGTCGTGTTCTATGAAAGGTTGACATTGCACATTGTATGTTATATGTGTACCAATGATCTGAATGAGTGCTGTTTATGTATGTATTGTGTTCTATGAATGGTTAATACTATGTTGTATATGTTGTTTGTGTACCAATGATCTGAGCAAGTGCTGTTTGTGTATCTGTTGTGTTCTATGAAAGAATAACAGTATATGAAATATATTGCTTGTGTATCAATTATCGGAGTAAGTGCTGTTTGCGTATCTATTATGTTCTACTCAAGGTTGACACTACACGTTGTATATTTTTTGTGTACCAAGGATCTGAGCAAGTGCTGTTTGAGTATCTAGTGTGTTCTACTCAAGGTTGACACTACGCGTTGTATTTTTTTTGTGTGCCAAGGATCTGAGCAAGTGTTGTTTGAGTATCTATTGTGGTCTATGAAAGGTTGAGACTACGCGTTGTATTTTATATGTGTACTAATGATCTTGGCAAGTGCTGTTTGAGTATCTATTGTGTTATATGAAAGGTTGACACTGCAGGTTGTATGTTATGTGTGTACTAATGATATTGGCAAGTGCTGTTTGAGTATCTATTGTGTTATATGAAAGGTTGACACTGCAGGTTGTATGTTATGTGTGTACTAATGATATTGGCAAGTGCTGTTTGAGTATCTATTGTGTTATATGAAAGCTTGACACTACACGTTGTATATTATTTGTGTACTAATGATCTGGGCAAGTGCTGTATACGTATCTATTGTGTTCAATGAAAGTTTTACACTTCATGTTGACGGTTGTATATAAAAGTAAAGTTTGATTACTTTTTGCCTCGTTTTTTATTGTATATGTTTTAGTCTGAGCATGTGTTGTTTTCGTGTTTGTTCAGTTGTTTTTGTATCTTATGTGGTTGACGAAATTTTGTTTAAAATTGTGTAGGGGTATTTACATAAGATGTTCTTTTATGTTGTCAAAAATGTAGTATTAATTAACTTGTTTTCTAAAAAAAAATGAAAATTACAGGTTGTGAAAAATTGACACCAGATCTATAGATCAAACAGCATTATATTTATAATCGACTGTTGTTTATTTACTGTTTTTTTGCGTTCTTTTACGTTTTCCATTTAAGATTTATGTATTGATTATGTTTCAAGTTACATGTATATGTCAGTGTGGTATTGTAACCTATTATAGATTGTATCAACATCTAAATACGTTCGTCTTATAAAACATGTTATGGTTTTACAGGATAAGGCGGCATTCAAAATTTCATCTTTTTTTCAGAATTCAAAGAATATATGTTTCACTTTGAAATTGTTTAATCAGGAATTTCTTTTACTTCTAACAACGATATTCAGCATCAATCAATTAAATAATCTGTATTATTCTGTATTATCAATTCTTCCTTGTTTAAACATTTCTATTTTAATGGGGAAATGCAAAGAGTAAATACATAAAAAAATAAAAGATAAAAGATATACCAGAAAACAACATTTCTAAATTTGAAAATAGATTCCGTCAAGGCGTTTTCATGTTAATGAACGGACACTGTTGGCAGTCGCACAACCGCCCGCCATACATCCCAAATTCATAAAACGATTTCGAAAATCCGGAGAAAGTGTGAGTTCTTAGACGTCACAAGTTTTTATCTTAATAGAATACCCGACCCCATTCGACTGAATTCATATAATCATCAGGAAAATACAAAATAGAACATATTTTTTTTCAATTTTGAAACGGACTAAAATCTTGTCCACTACTTTCAGCTGTGCCATCTACTGTGTCATCTAAACCACAAGTTGCATCAAACATTTTGTATTGCTTTTGTTGAGATAATTTAAATGTCAAATTTAACCTTAACACATCTCTGTTTTTTAAATTTGTCATGACAACCACTTTTTAACTTACATGTAGGTGCACTTGCCAGAACAACAGCAGAAGCATTCCCTAACCTTCCATCTAATGATTTTGCTGCCACTCTGATGGCATATGATTGTTTCTCCAATCCTGTAATTTCTGCAACTCTGTAAGGACCAATGTCAATAGACTGCCAACTGTCTAAATTTTCAAAGTCCCACGGGCTGTAAAAGATCCGATAGCCAGACACAGGGACTTTTGGTTCCTTCCATGTGACCCGGATGGTCTTCCAACTGCTTCTACTAACAACAATCTCTTGTGGTAGTGCAGGGGGCACTGAAAAACAATCTAAAAAATCTTACAATTAAGGAACACATTTTTCATAAAAGCTTCAATATGATGCCAAAACTGGCACTTAGAAAAGTACTGTTCAGGTTTTGCAGTTTACAAAAAAAATTGTCAAGTGCATAGACAACTATATTAAACAGTGTTCATTTGAAAATGAGTAAATAAATAATCTTATCTCAAATGCTTTCCCCTGAGAACAAAAGTACATATATTTATTTATACTTATCCACAAAACTTTTAGTTCACTGCACTTAGTGTGGGTGTTTACTTATTACATTAACAAGCACTATGTACCATACATTATATTATATTACAAAACATATCTTATAGATCTCTAAATAATGAACATTTTGCTTGAAAGGAAATAATACCAAAAAGATATAGTATTTCTGGCTTTGTAACAAAATATCACATGCTTAAAAAAACAACTATATGCCGATATTGCCCCTTGTCCTTAACATCTATATGCCTACATCTCCCCTTGCCCTGAACATCTAAATGCCTACATTGCCCCTTGCCCTGAGCATCTATTTGCCTATATTCCCCCTTGCACTGAACATCTATATGGCTATATTGCCTTTTTTACTGAACATTATTAACCTATTGCCCCTTGCCCTGAACATCTAGATAGATATAGGAAGATTTGGTATGAGTGCCCATTAGACAACTCCCAATCCAAGTCACAATTATAAAAGTAAACCATTATAGGTCAAGGTACGGTCTTCAACACAGAGCCTTGGCTCACACCGAACAACAAGCTATGAAGGCCCCCCCAAAAAACAAGTGTAAAACCAATCAAAGGGGAAAACCAACTGTCTAATCTATATAAAAAACGAGAAACACTTATGAACCACATAAACAAACGACAACTACTGAACATCAGATTCCTTATGCCTACATCTCCCCTTGCACTGGACATCTATAAGTCTACATTGTCCCTTGCCCTGGAAATCTATATGCCTACATTGTCCCTTGTCCTGGACATCTATATGTCTATAGTTATCAAAGGTACCAGGATTATAATTTAGTACGCCAGACGCGCGTTTCGTCTACATAAGACTCATCAGTGACGCTCATATCAAAATATTTATGAAGCCAAACAATTACAAAGTTGAAGAGCATTGAGGATCCAAAATTCCATAAAGTTGTGCCAAATACGGCTAAGGAAATCTATGCCTGGAATAAGAAAATCCTTAAATTTTTCGAAAAATTTAAACTTTTGTTAACAGGAAATTTATAAAAAAAAAAATGACCACATTATTGATATTCATGTCAACACCGAAGTGTTGACTACTGGGCTGATGATACCCTCCGGGGCGAAACGTCCACCAGCAGTGGCATCGACCAAGTGGTGTAAATAGTTATCAAAGGTACCAGGATTATAATTAAGTACGCCAGACGCGCGTTTCGTCTACATAACACTCATCAGTGACGCTCATATCAAAATATTTATAAAACCAAACAATTACAAAGTTGAAGAGCATTGAGGATCCAAAATTCATAAAGTTGTGCCAAATACGGCTAAGGAAATCTATCGCTGGAAAAAGAAAATCCTTAGTTTTTTGAAAAAAAATAAACTTTTGTTAACAGGAAATTTATAAAAAAAAATGACCACATTATTGATATTCATGTCAACACTGAAGTGTTGACTACTGGGCATGGGCTGGTGATACCTTCGGGGACGAAACGTCCACCAGCAGTGGCATCGACCCAGTGGTGTAAATAGTTATCAAAGGTACCAGGATTATAATTTAGTACGCCAGACGCGCGTTTCGTCTACATAACACTCATCAGTGACGCTCATATCAAAATATTTATAAAGCCAAACAATTACAAAGTTGAAGAGCATTGAAGATCCAAAATTCCATAAAGTTGTGCCAAATACGGCTAAGGAAATCTATGCCTGGAATAAGAAAATCCTTAGTTTTTCGAAAAATTTAAACTTTTGTTAACAGGAAATTTATAAAAAAAAATGACCACATTATTGATATTCATGTCAACACCGAAGTGTTGACTACTGAGCTGGTGATACCCTCGGGGACGAAACGTCCACCAGCAGTGGCATCGACCCAGTGGTGTAAATAGTTATCAAAGGTACCATGATTATAATTTAGTACACCAGACGCGCGTTTCGTCTACATAAGACTCATCAGTGACGCTCATATCAAAATAGTTATAAAGCCAAACAATTACAAAGTTGAAGAGCATTAGGGATCCAAAATTCCAAAAAGTTGTGCCAAATACGGCTAAGGAAATCTATGCCTGGAAAAAGAAAATCCTTAGTTTTTCGAAAAAAAAAACTTTTGTTAACAGGAAATTTATAAAAAAAAATGACCACATTATTGATATTCATGTCAACACTGAAGTGTTGACTACTGGGCTGGTGATACCTTCGGGGACGAAACGTCCACCAGCAGTGGCATCGACCCAGTGGTATAAATAGTTATGAAAGGTACTAGGATTATAATTTAGTACGCCAGACGCGCGTTTCGTCTACATAAGACTCATCAGTGACGCTCATATCAAAATATTTATAAAACCAAACAATTACAAAGTTGAAGAGGATTGAGGATCCAAAATTCCAAAAAGTTGTGCCAAATACGGCTAAGGAAATCTATGCCTGGAATAAGAAAATCCTTAGTTTTTCGAAAAATTTAAACTTTTGTTAACAGGAAATTTATAAAAAACAAAATGACCACATTATTGTTATTCATGTCAACACCGAAGTGTTGACTTCTGGGCTGGTGATAACCTCGGGGACGAAACGTCCACCAGCAGTGGCATCGACCCAGTGGTGTAAATAATTATCAAAGGTACCAGGATTATAATTTAGTACACCAGACGCGCGTTTCGTCTACATAAGACTCATCAGTGACGCTCATATCAAAATATTTATAAAACCAAACAATTACAAAGTTGAAGAGCATTGAGGATCCAAAATTCCAAAAAGTTGTGCCAAATACGGCTAAGGAAATCTATGCCTGGAATAAGAAAATCCTTAGTTTTTCGAAAAATTTAAACTTTTGTTAACAGGAAATTTATAAAAAAAAATGACCACATTATTGTTATTCATGTCAACACCGAAGTGTTGACTTCTGGGCTGGTGATAACCTCGGGGACGAAACGTCCACCAGCAGTGGCATCGACCCAGTGGTGTAAATAGTTATCAAAGGTACCAGGATTATAATTTAGTACATCAGACGCGCGTTTCGTCTACATAAGACTCATCAGTGACGCTCATATCAAAATATTTATAAAGCATTGTCCCTTGCCCTGAACATCTATATGTCTACATTTTCCCTTGCCCTGAATATCTATATGCCTACGTTGCACCTTGCCCTGAACATAGTGATGCCTTCATTGTTCCTTGTCCTTAACATTATTAGCCTACATTGCCCTGAACATCTAAATGCCTACATTGTCCCATACCCTGAACATTATTAGCCTGCATTGCCCCTTGCCAATATGCGTAAATGGCATGTGTAGATGATGATGATAGAGGTTATCCAGCGGCAAAAACAGCAAATACTAAAATTAAAGTCTTTGGTTTGATCTGAGCAAGTGCTGTTTGTATATCTTTTTTGTTTTATTAAAGGTTGATACTACACGTTGAATAGTATGTGTGTACCAATGATTTGAGCAAGTGCCGTTTGTGTATCTATTGTGTTCTACGAGAGGTTGAAACTACACTTCGTATGTTATTTATGTTCTAATGATCTTGGCAAGTGCTGTTTGGGTATCTATTGTGTTCTACGAAAGATTGAAACTACATGTTGTATGCTATTTGTTTACCAATGAATTGAGCAAGTGCTGCTTGGGCATCTGTCGTGTTCTATGAAAGGTTGACATTGCACATTGTATGTTATATGTGTACCAATGATCTGATTGAGTGCTGTTTACGTATCTATTGTGTTCTATGAATGGTTAATACTATGTTGTATATGTTTTTTGTGTACCAATGATCTGAGCAAATGCTGTTTGTGTATCTGTTGTGTTCTATGAAAGAATAACAGTATATGTAATATATTGCTTGTGTATCAATTATCGGAGTAAGTGCTGTTTGCGTATCTATTATGTTCTACTCAAGGTTGACACTACACGTTGTATATTGTTTGTGTACCAAGGATCTAAACAAGTGCTGTTTTGGTATCTAGTGTGTTCTACTCAAGGTTGACACTACACGTTGTATTTTTTTTGTGTACCAAGGATCTGAGCAAGTGCTGTTTGAGTATCTATTGTGGTCTATGAAAGGTTGAGACTACAGGTTGTATGTTATGTGTGTACTAATGATCTTGGCAAGTGCTGTTTGAGTATCTATTGTGTTATATGAAAGGTTGAGACTACAGGTTGTATGTTATGTGTGTACTAATGATCTTGGCAAGTGCTGTTTGAGTATCTATTGTGTTATATGAAAGCTTGACACTACACGTTGTATATTATTTGTGTACTAATGATCTGGGCAAGTGCTGTATACGTATCTATTGTGTTCAATGAAAGTTTTACACTTCATGTTGACGGTTGTATATAAAAGTAAAGTTTGATTACTTTTTGCCTCGTTTTTTTTGTGTATATGTTTTAGTCTGAGCATGTGTTGTTTTCGTGTTTGTTCAGTTGTTTTTGTATCTTATGTGGTTGACGAAATTTTGTTTAAAATTGTGTATTTACATAAGATGTTCTTTTATGTTGTCAAAAATGTAGTATTAATTAACTTGTTTTCTAAAAAAAAAAATGAAAATTACAGGTTGTGAAAAATTGACACCAGATCTATAGATCAAACAGCATTATATTTATAATCGACTGTTGTTTATTTACTGTTTTTTTGCGTTCTTTTACTATTCTTGTTGGTTTGACCAAGTCAAAAGTGTTAACTGTTATTGTTTTGTTTCGTTGTGAGCAAGTTTCGTTATATTTTGAGTAAAGTATTCTATAATTACCATTTTGTTTATACTTGTTTTTATTGGATTTTTGTCTGGTTGAAACAAAGTTTTGTTTGTTTACTGCTGTTTTAAATGTTTTTATTGGGATTTTTACTGAGCATGCGTTGTTTGTAAAATGTTTAATTGTTCTCTCTGGTCTGAACAATTGTTGTTTTTGTTCTGTTTTGGTGTGAGCAAGTGTGGCTTGTTAACTGTTGTTTTTTCAAATGTTTTGTGTTCCTCTATTCTGTTCTTAGCACGTGTTGGTTCTTTATAGTTTCCATTTAAGATTTATGTATCGATTATGTTTAAAGTTAATACATTCGTCTTATAAAACATGTAATGATTTTACAGGATAAGGCGGCATTCAAAATGTCATCTTTTTTTCATAATTTAAAGAATATATGTTTTACTTCGAAATTGTTTAATCAGGAATTTCTTTTACTTCTAACAACGATATTCAGCATAAATCAATTAAATAATCTGTATTATTCTGTATTATCAATTCTTCCTTGTTTAAACATTTCTATTTTAATGGGGAAATGCAAAGAGTAAAAACATAAAAAAAATAAAAGATAAAAGATATACCAGAAAACATAATTTCTAAAGGAGTAGGTTCAGTAAGACCCCTTATTGGCCTTAAAATATAGCAGTTTTAGAAAATTGTGAAAATGTAGTCGTTAAGGTATTTATTGAATTTTAGAATGCTTCTGCTACATAAGTATGGGCTGTTTTTGATAATATAATGCACATATATCGGGTACTAGCATCATTAAGTCATGCTAAATTACTGAAATCTTCACAATTTTAGCATTTTAGTTAAATTTTAGATGGTTCCCGTCTTAAATGAAAGTGGCCGCATTCGTGTTCATTCACAATATTGAAATGTAAGTTGTATTGTAGTATAATACATAATATATATATAAAGGTTGAGGATGAACACTGATGCGGCCACTTTCATTTTTGACAAAAACCATCTGAAAAGTGACGATTTTTTGCATATTTGATAGATTTTTCATATTTAAGCTTGAATCGGAGCGTTTTCAATTACTTATTCGGTTAAAATCTTTCACATACACTAATTGAAACAATTGAAATAGACACTTAAGTGTTTAAAAAGTGTCTAAAATCTTTCGTTAGATGAACTTGAAAATTGAGGCCGAAATTGGCACTTACCGGACCTACTCCTTTGAAAATAGATTTCGTCAAGGCGTTTTCATGTTAATGAACGGACACTGGTTGGCAGTCGCACGACCGCAAGCCATACATCCCAAATTCAAAAAACGATTTCGAAAATCCAGTTGAAAGTGTGAGTTCTTAGACGTCACAAGTTTTTATCTTAAAAGAATACCCGACCCCATTCGACTGAATTCATATAATCATCAGGAAAAATACAAAAAAGAACATATTTTTTTCAATTTTGAAACGGACTAAAATCTTGTCCACTACTTTCAGCTGTGCCATCTACTGTGTCATCTAAACCACAAGTTGCATCAAACATTGTGTATTGCTTTTGTTGAGATAATTTAAATGTCAAATTTAACCTTAACACATCTCTGTTTTTTTAAATTTGCCATGACAACCACTTTTTAACTTACATGTAGGTGCACTTGCCAGAACAACAGCAGAAGCATTCCCTAACTTTCCATCTAATGATTTTGCTGCCACTCTGATGGCATATGACTGTTTCTCCAATCCTGTAATTTCTGCAACTCTGTAAGGACCAATGTCAATAGACTGCCAACTGTCTAAATTTTCAAGGTCAAACGTGCTGTAAAAGATCCGATAGCCAGACACAGGGACTTTTGGTTCATTCCATGTGACCCGGATGGTCTTCCAACTGCTTCTACTAACAACAATCTCTTGTGGTAGTGCAGGGGGCACTGAAAAACAATCAAAAAAATCTTACAATTAAGGAACACATTTTTCATAAAAGCTTCAATATGATGCAAAAACTAGCACTTATAAAAGTACTGTTCAGATTTTGCAGTTTACAAACAAATGTCAAACAGTGTTTATTTAAAAATGAGATACAGAAGGACAATTATAGTAAATAAACAATTTTATCTCTGATGTTTTCCACTGAGAACCAAAGTACATATATATTTATTTATACTTATCCACAAAACTTCTAGTGCACTGCACTCAGTGTGGGTGTTTACTTATTACCTTAACAAGCACTTCTATCATACATTATCTTATACTAGTATTACAAAACATTTCTTATAGATCTCTAAATAATCAACATTTAGCTTGAATAGAAATAATACCTAAAAGCTATAGCATTTCTGGATTAGTAACAAAATATCACATGCTGAAAAAACATCTAAATGCCTACATTGTCCCTTGCCCTGAAGATCTATAATTATTATGTCTACATTGCCTTTTGTACTGAACATTATTAACCGATATTGCCCCTTGCTCTGAACATCTATACAGATATAGGAAGATTTGGTATGAAAGCCCATGACACAACTCTTCATCCAAGTCAAATTATAAAAGTAAACCATTATAGGTCAAGGTATGGTCTTCAACACGGAGCCTTGGCTCACACCGAACAACAAGCTATAAAGGCCCCCCAAAAAACCTAATGTAAAACCATTCAAACGGAAAAACCAACTGTCTAATCTATAATAAAACGAGAAACGCTTATGAACCACATAAATAAACGACAACTAATGAACATCAGATTCCTGATGCCTACATCTCCCCTTGCCCTGGACATCTATATGCATACATTACCCTTGCCCTGAATATCAATATGTCTACATTGTCCCTTGCTCTGAACATATGTATGCCTACATTGTCCCATGCCCTGAACATCTGTATTCATAAATCGCCCCTTGCCCTGGACATCTATATACCTATGTTGCCCATTGCCCTGAACATCTACATGTATATGCCAGCATTTCTCCTTGCTGTGAACATCTATATGCCTACATTGCCCCTTGCCCTGAACATATGAATGCCTACATTACCCTTGCCCTGAACATAATTATCCCACATTGTCCCTTGCCCCGCACTTCATAAGCTTATATTGCCCTGAACATCCTTATATCTACATTTTTCCTTGCCCTTAACATTATAAGCCTACATTGAACTGAACATCTATATGCCTACATTGTCCCTTGCCCCGACATTATTAGCCTACATTGTCCCTTACCCTGAACATTATTAGCCTGCATTGCCCTGAACATCTATATGCCTTAATTGTCCCTTACCCTGAACATAATTTATTAGCATACATTGCCCTTAACATCTATATGCCTACATTGTCCCTTACCCTGCATATTTTTAGCCTACATTGCCCTGAACCTCTATATGCCTACATTGTCCCTTATCCTGAACATTATTAGCCTTCATTGCCCCTTGTCCATGTGCAGAAATGGCAAACATTCCCATGGGTAGATGATGGTGATGATGGAGGTTACGCAGCGGCAAATTAATATGCATATTCAGAACGACAACATGTTAATACAATATGAAAATTAACCCTGCTTTTACTAGACCGACACACTGAGCCGGGTTATTAACGTTCTAGTTCACAAAGTAACAGTCTACAGGAAGACATGTCACGTTACCTGGCCTCATTATTCGAGCCGACCTGTCTTTACTCTTACTTCTTTATGCCGCGTATTTAGCGGAGAAGCAGCAAAAACTAATATCAAAGTCTTTGATTTGACCCGATCGGGGTTCGAACTAACGAACTCCTGCACTCGAGGCAAAAACGCTACCATGAGACCACCGAGGCGTTTCACGTGTGTAGAAATGGCAATTAAACATGCTAATGTGAAGAAGTGGAAAACATCCAAATGTGTAGAGATGGCAAGAATCCCTATGTGTAGAAATGGAAAACATCCACTTGTGTAGGAAAGGCAAACATCGATCCACATGTGTAGAAATGACAAGGGCATTTGTGTACCAAGCTTGCCTTCTGTTTATCAAAAGTTTCTAGAGGTAAACATTGTTAAAGTTTGGTTTTAATGATCAATTAACAAAATGAATTTTTATTTTGGGACATTTTACACAAGTTACAACAAATGTTGTTCGAATACCTATTTCCATCATTTCTGTGTTAATTTTTCTCAAAAATAGAAGATAAAAATATCAAATGAAAACAGTAAAAGCTATAACAAATAGACATATAACATCTTACATAAAAGCTGCTGTATACAATTACTTTCTTGTTCACGCTTTTCATCTGTAAATGTTTAAAAAAAAAAAAAAAAAAAAAAAAAAAAAAAAAAAAAATCTTTGACAATTTATACAAAAGCACACATTCAATTCAATTTGGCAAACTATACATGTTGTAGTTCAAAAAGTGTGTTTACCCTTAAATCACAAAAACTAAGTTATAAAAAACAAATCT
Organism: Mytilus galloprovincialis; assembly: GCF_965363235.1. NCBI lineage: Eukaryota > Metazoa > Mollusca > Bivalvia > Mytilida > Mytilidae > Mytilus > Mytilus galloprovincialis. The sequence continues at coordinate 32,319,387 of NC_134843.1, read as the reverse complement.
TTAAAAAAAGATTGCAAAATATAAATTGTATACTGTTCTCTAACGTGCAATTTCCAATCTAAGTTTTCAAATAAATACAGTACTGTCAATTTTTACTTATCTTTTGATAACAGGCACAAATCAATTTTGTTAATAACCAATTGTCTAAAACATGGATGTATAGTCTGCTTATAACTGCAGAAAAACAGCTATCATTTCACAGATCATTATAACCCTACATCAAACTGTTTAAAGTATTTAATAACAGGTATTATATAGTTAAATTATAATTATATTGTTCTCGATTGTTCTCGATTTAGAAAATGAAATGTCATCAATTTGTTTTCCATTGAATTTCAATTTTCTTCCAAATGTTTTTTTTTCTCGAAACATCCAGGGATCGTTTCAACCATTAAAAGAGATTTCTGTCAGAAAAGTTCTTGAAATCTGTTTAGACTATCTAAATCTTGTCAGCTAGGCTATGTTCTAGATAAGACAGAAACTATGTATTTTCTTTACTTCTTCCTAACTTTATTTCTAATTGACATATGAAGTTTAATTTTTCTATGCTAAACAATGTAGGATCATATCAATTTTCATGGAAATACGCTTAAGTGACCAATTAGCTTGACACTTATTTTAACTCCAAATTAACATGTAATTATATAGATGTTTTTCATTCTCAAGCATTCTAACTTACATTTAAAGCATATCTTGACCCACAGAAATAAAAAGTGCATGACCTTATTGTGTGACTCTAAAGTATAAATAGTAGTCTAAGAGTTTATAGTATATCATGTCTCTATTATATAGATTTTTTTCCTATTTTGATATAAATCAGATTTTTTTTCGGAAAAAGTACTTCTTTGCTTATTTCTATAAAACATTTTTACACAATAGTTCCTTGTGTTTTTTGTCACACAATTTTGTCCTCAAAATTGGTCATGCCATAGCTTTAACTGTTCTTCATTTTTTAATAATATTTTCTAAAAGTCATCCCGATAAAAATCCCAAAGTATATGAATACTAACATAACTATGTACAATCTTTATATACACCAATAGGAAAATAAATAAAATTCCTATTGACCCCTTATCCATCCTCTCTAATATAAGTATCTACCTTAGTGTTACTTCAAAACAGATGCTGAGTTTCTTGTTTTTATGATGATAGATATTTTTACAACATTAACACTTGCACTTGATCCATGATAACTTGCATAATTTACATAAGCAATAAACAAACAACAGTTGGCTACAAAGAGGGGCCATACTTAATTCAAAAGAAGTTAAATACTACAGAAATATAGAAAAATATACAAAATAGAAGTAAACCCGTATGAGCCCCAACCCTTGCAATAACAATACATTACAAAGTATCTTAATTTCTGTAAATCATTTAGTATGTTTGTTCAGTTATTAAAACTGATGTCTGATTTTTCACTAATATTTCTGTAATACTAAAATAAGATAAAAGTTATAACCCAATCCAAACATTCATATAATGAAATACATGGAAATAATATCATTTAAATGCAAAAAAAATCTTAATTTAGAACCAAGATAGTTATAATGTTACAACACAAATTATATTTTGGCACAAAACCAATATTTTGTTTACGTGTGTCTGTTTGTATAAAAATTGGATATATATCTCACCTAAAAAAAAAACTCAAAAATAAAACATTCACAGAAAGTTTGTCTCACTTACATTTTTGTGATAAAGTTCCTGTCCAACTAATTATTACTATCAAAGAAAACAAGTATATAACTGATAGCTTCAGATCCATGTTGAAATGCCTGTACTGGTATCCTGTTGATGTAAGAGCTGGCTATAGAACTACCATAATGATTGATGTTTTTATGGAATTAATGTACCTGCAAAAATAATTGAAAACAGTCATTCTTTTTACAAATTGTTTGTTCCTTTTGAAAAAAAACCAATCTGATGAAATTAGTGCTATATAAAAATATTTCAAGAAAGACGTGTCAAGAAAGATATTTTGGGGTTCTAATTCATTTTTCTTTACATCATTAAGTTAAGCAAGTTCTATATTCTGATTGTTGGTTGCTTAACGTCCAGTGGCAAATATCTTCTATATTCTGTAATGTCTATCCATATCTAAACCTATAGAGATCACTCCATTTGCCATATATGCTAAATGTGTTTTCTTTGTTTTCTTTCAGGTAACTGAAATTATCTAATATTTCATTTACATCCTTATCCCATGTCCCTTTTTAAAAATAAGGATTTTCTTCCTTTTCCTTATCTTTTTTAAATCATATTTAAAACATATATATAGCTCTTCAACGGTTTCGGTACTTATACATCTTCGGATTTCAAATGTTTGGCTTTGAGCGTTCCTGATAAAGGTAAATCCAGAAAAGCGCTTCGGACGCAAGAAATTACTAAACGTGTTGTATTCAAATTTTTCCCAGAATAATATTATCAAAGAAATTTTCATTTAAATTCAAAGACGATGTAAATGGTAATGTAAGGTATTATAAATAGCCGTATATAAAGGAGGGACGAAAGATACCAAAGGGACAGTCAAACTCATAAATCTAAAACAAACTGACAACTCCATGGCTAAAAATGAAAAAGACAAACAGAAAAACAATAGTACACACGACACAACATAGAAAACTAAAGAATAAACAACACGAACCCCACCAAAAACTAGGGGTGATCTCAGGTGCTCCGGAAGGGTAAGCAGATCCTGCTCCACATGTGGCACCCGTCGTGTTGCTTATGTGATTACAAATACGGTAAATAGTCTAATTCGGTAGGTCATATTCATGAAAGGGAAGGGGATTGTAGTTACGACGTAAGGAACATATCCGATATCATTTGTGAAACGGTTATTCCATAACGGTCAACCAACTCGTGATGGCGTCCGTAAAATTTACGAAGGGATGATTTCAACTTCACTATTTGGAACTCTTGGTTAAAAATATCATATGGCTTTTTTAATATCACACCTTAGCAATCCAAGACACAAATTTAATCCCAAGAGCTCGGACAGAAAAATAATTCAACAAAATTTTAGTTTCTTAGGGGCCAGCTGAAGGACGCCTCCGAGCGCCGGAATTTCTCGCTACATTAAAGACCTTTTGGTGACCTTCTGCTGTTGTCTGTTCTATGGTCGGGTTGTTGTCTCTTTGTCACATTCCCCATTTTCATTCTCAATTTTAAAAGTTATTGCTGTTTAGTCACTGATTATACAACTTAAACAAAGTGATATTTAGGTCGAGTCTTAAATTGAAGCTACTGTCTAGGCAAATATAAATGAATAGTGTGTCCCTGTGACACATATGATGCCCCCGCTTGCATATAACGTTATAAAGGGACATAAAGGGACATGGCTCAAGATTGGTAAAAGTGACGCTTCCAAAATTTGTATGGGTAAATTTTATCCAAAAGATCAACTCCGTTCTCGAATATATTTTTGGTTGTCCGTTTAGATTCCGATCAGTTTTACCATGCGAGATATTTGAAGTTGTTACAAATAAACTCATCATAGATACCAGGACTAAATTTTGTATATACGCCGACGCGCGTTTCGTCTACAAAAGACTCATATTGCAACTGCTAAAAGTGCGTATTGCAACTGCTGGAGGAATCAGCAAGTAAACAGCTAAAGAGGAGATCTTGGCAATGAATTTGGCACACTTTGATGAAACCTGTAGGTACCATCACTAGACAGGTTTTAGAATGGAACCACAAGGACATCGGAGACCGGGAAGACCATTTAACAGCCGGGGAAGATGAAGGCACAAGGAGCTGGAAGAAATTGGATATACCTGGAGCGAAGCAAAAGGGTTAGTTGAATATAGAGTAAGGTGGAAAGCGACTGTATCAGCCATATGTTCCACAAGGAACGAAGAGGATTAACTTAAAGTCAAGTTAGTCATTGAAACTGCTGAGTCCTATCTTCGTTTCTCCCCCATTGTTTTCGTTTTACGGGTCCGGAGGGTATGTTATTTGATTTTATATTTCGGCGTTAGTGTGTCCATTGTCATTTTGTGCTGTTCTAGTCCCCGGTTTTGTTTTTGTTTTTAAATTTACCTTCTTTTTACTATTTAGATAAAGTAAACTCATAACCGAACAACACTGATGATTAACTTATGCGCCACGCGCATTCCTGAACTGATGTGTTATTCGGTCACTAGTTGAATATTTTTCTACATTTGACATTTTGACCGGATGCGAGACGAGTCGGCCCGGAGACTAATCGGGCCGTCCATGAAGACGACTCAAACCGTCAATAAGTCAACTCGGAATATATATAAAGTCAACTCGGAATATATATAAAGTCAACTCGGAATATATATAAAGTCAACTCGGAATATATATAAAGTCAACTCGAAATATATATAAAGTCAACTCGGAATATATATAAAGTCAACTCGGAATATATATAAAGTCAACTCGAAATATATATAAAGTCAACTCGGAATATATATAAAGTCAACTCGGAATATATATAAAGTCAACTCGGAATATATATAAAGTCAACTCGAAATATATATAAAGTCAACTCGGAATATATATAAAGTCAACTCGGAATATATATAAAGTCAACTCGGAATATATATAAAATATATATAAAGTCAACTCGGAATATATATAAAGTCAACTCGGAATATATATAAAGTCAACTCGGAATATATATAAAGTCAACTCGGAATATATATAAAGTCAACTCGTATCGTCAATATGTCAACTCGAACCGTCAATAAGTTATCTCGGACCGTATATAAAGTCAACTCGGACTATCGTATAATGCTGACTAAGACTATAAGTATAAAATTAGAGCATTTACGAAATAAAATGTTTTTGGTAGATTCTTTTTAGAATAATTAAATTTACATTATTGATTGTTGATTTAATCAAATTCTAATTACGAAATAACAAATATAATTAACGAATGTATTAAATTTTTTTAATGAATTAATGTAGATTTTATTCAAAATATACAATCAACTTAATGGCGTAGTAATTAAAGGAGACTTTTAAAATATAGCATGTTATCATATAAATAGCACAAACTCTATGTTTATACTTTGTTGGAGTTGGCATTATTGACGGTCCGAGTTGATTTTAAAATAGTGAATAAAGATTCAATTCTTTTTTTGTTGTTGCTTAAATCATGTTTTATAATAAATTGATAACTATAAGTAAACATTTCAATTCGCATTATGCAAATAAATGGTGAATGTGTCCATGGGACACAGATGATGCCCCCGCTTCTTGCATACAACGTTATAAAGGGACAGAACTCAAAAACGGTAGCAGTGACACTACCCAAATATGTACTTGAACTGAGTTTTGTGGTAATAAGCATTGCGTATGGATTTTATAACATTTGGCTGAGGCAAACTTAAGTTAAAGAAGAACAATGATAAATTCTGCATTTTTTCCATTTGTATAGGGGTATACCTCTAGAACGATAGAAGTGATGCCACTAAAATTCACACTTGATTTGTGTTTTGTGGTAATAAGCATTGTGTATAAGTTCCATAGCATTTGGTTGAGGCAAACTAAAGTTAGAGGACGGAAACCAATTTTGGGACGTACAGACGTACGGACGTACAGACGGACAAGGATAACCCTTAATGTCTCATCCGCTACGGCGGGGGCATAACAAATAAATGGTGAATGTGTCCATGGATCACATATGATGCCTCTGCTTGCATATCATATAAAGTAATTAAGGGATATAACTGAAGAGCGGTAAAAGTGACGCTACCCATGGCCAAATTTGTACTTGATCTGTGTTTTTTGGTAATAAGTATTGTGTATAAGTTTCATAACATTTGGTGAGGCCAACTCAAGTCAGAGAACGGAAACGAAAAATTCAGCAATTTTACTAATTGTAAAGGTTCATAACTCTAGAACAGTAAAATTGACACCGCCAAAATTTAAACTTGGTCTGTATTTTGTGGTAATACACAGTATGTATAAGTTTCATAACATTTGGTGAGGCAAACTTGAGTACGAGAACGAAAACTCAGCATTTTTTTCTTTTTGTAAAGGGGAATAACTCTAGAACAGTAATAGTGACACCACCAAAGTTCAAACTTGGTCTGTATTTTGTGGTAATAAGCATTGTGTATAAGTTTCATAACATTTGGTGAGGCAAACTTAAGTAAAGGAACGGAAACGAAAAAATCAACAATTTGTCTATTTGTAAATGAATTAACTCTAGAACGAAGTTGTCTTCATAGACAGTCCAAGTTTTACTTATAAGTCGGTCTGAGTTGACTCGGTCTGACTTGTTTCCGGGCCTAGATGTCCCGCGGGAGACACCACAGAATGTGTTGAAAATAGTTTGATGATAATCTGTATAAGTAACTCCCTGTATAACGCAATTCGAATTCTGTCTGTATATATAAATAAATGGGGAATATGTCCATAGGGACACAGATGATGCCCCTACTAGCATTTAACTTTATAAAGAGACATAACTCATAACTGTAAAAGATCGGCTGCCAAAATATGAACTTAAACTGAGTTTAGAAGTAATAAGCATTATATATACATTTTATAAAAAATAATTGAGACAGGCTTAAGTTAAGAGAACAGAAACGACAAAGAAATCAAGCACTTTTTACATTTGTAAAGGGGCATGACCCTCAAATGGTTATCAAAATGCTTGTAAGCACTGAATGGTAAAGATTGCTTTAATTAAGCAGTTGATAGCAAAATTGAATATTGCGTTGTACAACGCATTGGCTTTAGTTGATTTGACTACTATTCTGGACAAAGAAAGATAACTATAATTTTCAAAGAAAATTTTAAAAAGCATTGATTGTAGTTTATTCATTCATGGACAATGGAAGACAACTCCAATTTAAAAAAATATTACTTGATTGATATTTTTTGTGAAATTTTTAAGCAATTTTTCAATTTGTAAGTGGCATAACTCTAGAACATTAAGAGTGACGGCATCAAAATTCAAACTTGATCTGATTATTGTAGTAATAAGCATTGTGTATAAGTTTCATAACATTTGGTTGAGGCAAACTCAAGAAAGAGAACTGAAACGAAAAATTTAGCATTTTTTTCCATCTGTAAAGGAGCATAACTGTAGAACGGTAAAAGTGACGACACCAAAATTCCATATCGATCTATATTTAGTGGAAATAAGCAATAATATTGTGTATAAGTTTCATAACATTTGGTTATAGAAGACTAAGGTTAGAGAACGGAAACCAACTTTGGGACGTACGTACGTGCAGACGGACAAAGGTAAAACTTAATGCCCCTTCCGCTATGGCGGGGGCATAAAAAAGAAGATGTGGTATGATTGCCAATGAGACAACTCCCACAAGAGACCAAAATGACACAGAAATTAACAACTATAAGTCACCGTACGTCCTTCAACAATGAGCAAAGCCCATACCGAATAGTCAGCTATAAAAATCCCCGAAATGATAATGTAAAACAATTCAAACGAGTTGACTAACGGCCTTATTTATGTACAAAAGATGAACGAATTACAAATATGTACCACATAAACAAACGACAACCATTGAATTACAGGTTAGTCAAACTATATTTTCGTATTGACCTTTTTAAATAATTGATCGGCTCTGATTTTCGAACTCGTCTAAGACATTGCCAATATAAACATGTTATTGGCATGACACGGGTTATGTTCTTCTCATATATGTTATGATGGTATGATACTAAACCCCTAACGGGAAGGAATGTGCCTGATGTTCATATGATGAAATCATAATCTTTCAGTCAGTTTAATTGAAGTCTGGAGCTGGCATGTCAGTTAACTGCTAGTAGTCTGTTGTTATTTATGTATTATTGTCATTTTGTTTATTTTCTTTGGTTACATCTTCTGACATCAGACTCGGACTTCTCTTGAACTGAATTTTAATGTGCGTATTGTTATGCGTTTACTTTTCTACATTGGCTAGAGGTATAGGGGGAGGGTTGAGATCTCACAAACATGTTTAACCCCGCCGCATTTTTGCGCCTGTCCCAAGTCAGGAGCCTCTGGCCTTTGTTAGTCTTGTATTATTTTAATTTTAGTTTCTTGTGTACAATTTGGAAATTAGTATGGCGTTCATTATCACTGAACTAGTATATATTTGTTTAGGGGTCAGTTGAAGGACGCCTCCAGGTGCGGGAATTTCTCGCTACATTGAAGACCTGTTGGTGACCTTCTGCTGTTGTTTTTTTCTATGGTCGGGTTGTTGTCTCTTTGGCACATTCCCCATTTCCATTCTCAATTTTATATAAGTTTAATAAAATCTGGCAAGAATAGCACATATGAGAGCTCTAACAATGCAATTTTCCATATAATTAATGTTTCCAAGGGGCATAACTCTTTCAAAAAAATTGATCGGCACTGACTTTCAAACTTGTCCAAGACATTGCTGATATAAACCTATGATATAAATTTCATAAAAATCTGTCAAGAACTGCATGTGCAATGCGTTGGACAGGGAATAAAAAAATGGTAAAACGAGATTCATACACTTATACTCAAGTTATTGTCTGGAAACCAAATGTCTTTGGAGACGACGAAGACGATATTGACATCGTCATACTATTATACGGCTGTGAATTATTCGCGGTCGTATAAATCGGCAAAAAACAAG